>NW_011888792.1:12262122-12294699 GCF_000151845.1 Pteropus vampyrus
GCCTCATAAATTGCGTTGGAAAGTATTGTCTCCTCTTCAGTTTTTTTGGAAGAGTTTGAGGAGAAGAGGTATTAAATCTTCTTTGAATGTTTGGTAGAATTCACTGGTGAAGCCATCTGGTCCTGGACTTTTACTTTTTGGTAGATTTTTGATGATTGTTTCAATTTCCATACTGCTGATTGGTCTGTTTAGATTTTCCAGTTCTTCTTAATTCAGTCTAGGAAGGTTGCACCTTTCTAAGTACCTGTCCATTTCTTCCGGGTTATTTAATTTGTTGTTATATACTTTTTCATAGTAATATTGTATGATCCTTCATATTTTTATGGTTTCTATCATAATTTCTCCTCTTTCATCCCTGATTTTTTGTTTATTTGTGTCCTTTCTCTTTTTTCTTTAGTGAATCTCACCAGGGGTTTGTCAATTTTCTTAACCTCAAAGAACCAGCTCTTTGTTGCATTTATTTTTTTCTATTGTTTTTTTGTTTTCAGTTTGATTTATTTCTGCTCTAATTTTGATGATTTCTTTCCTTCTGCCAATTTTAGGTTTCATTTGTTCTTCCTTTTCTCGTTTTTTAAGATGAAGCATTAGGTTGTTTACTTGGGCTCATTCTTGTGTTTGGAGATAGGCCTGTAAAGATATGAACTTTCCTCTTCTGACCGCTTTTGCTGTGTCCCAAAATTTTTGATAAGTTGTACTTATGTATTATCATTCATTTCTATGTATCTCTTGATCTCTCTTTTTATTTCTTCTCTGACCCAGTTATTCTTCAGTAGCATGTTGTTTCATCTCCATGTATTTGTGGTTCTTTCCACTTTCTTTTTACGATTGATCTCCAACTTCAAAGCATTATGATCAGAGAATATGGTTGGTATGATTTCAACCCTCTTATATTTGTTGAGGCTATCTCTGTGTCCCAATATGTGGTTAATCCTTGAGAATGTTCTATGCGCACTAGAGAAGAATGTATAAGCCGCTGTTTTGGGATGAAAGACTGTAAATGTCGATTATGTCCAGTTTGTCTGAAGTGTCATTTAAGGATGTTAATTCCTTATTGGCTTTCTGTTTGAATAATCTGTCCATATCCGACAGTAGGGTATTTAGTTCCCCTACTATGATAGTGTTTTGGTCTGTTTCTCCCATTAGGTCTGTTAGTAAGTGCTTTACATATTTCGGGCTCCCTGATTGGGAGCATAGAGATTAATAAGTTTTATGCCTTCTTGGTGTATGACTCCCTTTATCATTATGAAGTATCCCTTGGTATCTTTCTTTACCTTTTTATTTTGAAGTCTGTTTTGTCTGATATTAGTACCGCTACTCCTGCTTTTTTCTGAATTGATTTGGGTTTTATTAATGCTATAGTCACCTTCACTGCGTCATTTTAATTTACTCCAGCAACGGGCTATTGTTTTTTTCCACTTACTATTGAGCCTGGGGTATTGGTATGTTTTTAATTAGTCTTCTTGCTTCACCTTCAACTTTTGATAGTTTCTTCATACTCTTCCTCTCTTGCTTGTTACTCATTTCTAGGGTGAGAGTAAGAGTAAGTGTTTACTCAGTTTGGCTAGATAAGCCTCTGTCTTAAGTGTTCTTGTTTTCGTGGACTTTGGGGTTGGGATTTTCTCAGTGTTTATGTGTCAGTCCTCCATGGCAGCCAAATTCTGCCTGCTGTCTGTGAGCAGGTTCTTGGGTAAGAAAGTATCTCCATCCACTCCCTTATGCTTTGTATTCTAAGTCCAAGTGGCATTCTTGCTGCTGTGCTCCGCCGCCCCCACCCCCGCACCCCCGCACCCCCGCTCCCAGTCAGATGGCTTTTGCTTCAATTCCTCAACCAGAAATAGTGGATTTCTGGGGGGAGGGTCGCACAGCAGGTTTTCTTACCCCTCCCCAGAAGTAGATGGGTTTTACTTCTACTCCTCCAACAGAAGCAGTACACCTTTCCAGGGTTATGAAGGTAGAAGACTTACCTTACCCAAATGACTTAAGGCTTTTGCTTCTAATGAGAAAGATCCAGGGAAGTGGGCCTGGATTTATATCTTTTTCTTGGTGGCAGCCAATTCCCACTGGCCCACTGTGCTCCTTCTATTACCTTTTTCATGCGTACACTATAGAGGTCTGTGGCAAAGGGGCTGCAAGTGAGAATGCGCTTTCCTTGTGTCAGGAACTTTCAGTTATACTTTCAGTTAAAGTGTCATGCTACCTACACTTGGCCTTAAATTTATTAAAATTTTACCTGATTCTTTCCTACTTTTATGACAGCCACTTCTCTCTGGTGCCTTGGCAATATCTCTTCACAAAGGGGCTTATCACTCTTGGGAAATTCTTTTTCTTTGTTGGCTTGTTACTTCAGTTCTCTGATGGGTTCATGAAAAATTATGATTTTTGTAGACTTGGTTTTTTCTTATTGTTAGGTGGTAACTGTTCTTTTGCAGCTTTCTCAATCCTAAGTGAAAACAGAGCTTTCATGCAACTTTTATATGTGTATATCTGTTTGTGTGTCTTCTAAGCTAAATATAAAGTGTATTTCTTAATATCAGAGTTAAACTTTTTCAAAAACTAAGTTTTTAGAGGAAGGTTGACATGATTTTCTTGGAAGTATGTTGCCTTCTGAAGTAGCTATTTCCTTAGACTTCTTTCATTGTTTTGTTTTGTTTTTTCTTTTTGCTTATTGGGCCTACTTTTTCTTAGGGAATAAATTTAATATTTTTTCATTCTTAAAAGCCTTTCCCATACCAAATGTACAAGTAGAAAGAATAGTCTGATTTCTTAGATGTCTGCTTCGAACAACTTATAATTTAAGAAATGACTACAGTAGTTATTTTCCATGACACTCAAGTAACCCAAAAGAATTGACTTCTTTCAGAAAGTTCCACTCCTACTCCTAGGAAGTAACTGATCTAGATAATTTGACTGAATATATTTATTTTTTAAAAAATACTTTCTATACTATTTGCATTTTTATTTAGAGTTTTGGAGGCTGGAAAAGCAAATATTATTTTACCAAAAAGTTCACCAAGCGGAATAACTCATGTGATTGCCAGTAATGCAAGAATCAAGGCTGAGCAAGAAAAAGATAACTTTAAGGCTCCATTTTATCCAATTCAGTATCTAGGAGATTTTCTTTTAGAGGTAAGTAAAATAAATAGTACACATTTAAAATTGTTTATTTTATAAAATATCAATATAGTGAAATATAGTAAAATTAAATTAATTTCTGAATTTTGAAACTGTGATTGGAAATAATTTAAATGACATTTTTAAGGCTGTTGCTCTCAATTTAAGCATTTGAGTATACTTTTGATAAATCTGAAAGAAGCTTATTAAATTTAAAATTTGTCTTCTTTTGAGTTTCTACTCTTGTTTTCATTGCTTCAGTAATGTTTGCTACAAAATAATTTTAAGCATTTTAATGTCAGTGTAAATAAAATAGCAGTGGACTATAGTATCATGAAAAGTTTGGGTTTATTTTATCATTTGGAAAAGAGGGAACTATTTCTAAGGATTAGAAATATATTCTTCTTCTTTTGCCTCTCTCTTTCCACTTGGTCCAATACCACAAATCTTTAAGTTGTGTAAATGGGAACAACCCTAGAAGAAACCCTCAGGAATTAAGCAAAGAAGAATTTTTCAGAAGGGTCACTCAAGATAGAAAAGAAACCTCACTATGTCTAAAAACTGAATCTTTATCTTCTAGGAAAAACTGGCTCTTCAGTATTTGTCATCTCAATAGATACCAAAACCTTTTATCTAATAATTTATGTTAGAGATGAATCACCCTTGAAACCTTTGTTTCTGGTATTCTCCACATCTTGTCAATTACCAAGTCCTATTGATTTTATTTCAGATACCTCTTGAATCAAACTGCTTTTCTCCCTATACTAACATCATATTGAATTCATCTTCTTTCCCCTGTGTTCCTGGAATAGATTCCTAATTAATCTTCCTGTTACTTTACCTTTTTTCTCTTGCTAATTTCCTAATTACTCTTTTTCTTTCTCTATTCCATGCTACTTCATTTAGAAGGAGCAGCCAAAATGTTCTTCCTAAAACAATTCTGATCCTGTCACTCTCCTACTTAAAACCCTGCAATGGCTTCTCATTGCCCTCAGGATAAAATTCTAAACCTCTAACAGGACTTTAAGTTCCCACAGGATTCCTGTCACTCCTACCCTTTCCATTGTTTTTTTTTTTTTCTATGCCCACTATACTCTAACAAAACTGTCTCCCCCCAGTTTCTTAAATAGGCTAAGCTACTTCCCACCTCAGTGTCTTCTCAAAAGTTATATTCTCTGCCTTCCAAGTTTCTTCCTACTACTCTCTCACTCCCTGTGCTTGCCTGCCTTCTTCTCATCATTCGAGTTCTGGTGATAGTGTTGCCTCTTCAAGGAAGCCTCTTGATCTCATTAAGTTCACCTAATGTGTTCTTATACCTTTATTTTGCTTTATAGTACTTGCCATAATTGTAATTAATTAATTGGCCGATTACTTAGTTAACATCTATTCCCTCTCTCAACCAAAAGTACTGTATCATCAAGGATGAAGTCTGTGTTTTCCATAGCTATATCTGAATCATCTTGCATAAAGCCTGGCGCATGTGTTCACATTTTGTGTTTATTAAATTAATGGAAGACTCAAAAGTCTGCCATAATTTCTCTAAGAATAGATGCAATACATTATTATATAATTACTGAGTATCAGAACTGTAGATTGGAAATTCGACTTTAGTTCAAGGAATGGATCTGCTTGAACTATAGATAATCTCATTACCCTTGACAGTGATTGGCTTAGGCATGGGTACCAATTCTGATCCATGGGTCATGAAAAGAGGTATATAAGAGTTTCTGGGAAGTTTATTCTTCATTCTGAAAAGAGAGCTCCTGGGCAGCCTGGCTCTTTCAAGATGTGAAAATGGAAGAATGTAACCTAAATTCCCACTAACAACCATTCTTTGACTATGAAAAGTATAGCTTTAGGATGAAAACAACTCTGTAGACAGAAAAGTATAGACACACAGTATGAACCCTTGTTGAGATACTTGAGTTGCTGGACTAACCAACCCTAAAACCTGTTTTAGTGCTAGACCACATTGCCATTCCATGTTTAAGATAGAGTTGCTTTTTATTACTTGCAACCAAAAGCATTCTGATTTACCTATCTGAACAGTTTATACAGAATTAACTGTCAACACAAGAAAAGTCATTCTTAACTACACAGATTAAAGTACTTGAATTTTCTTTTTCCATGGAAAGAAATAAAGTGTAATATAGAGTATGCTTTATCTACAGTCTTTTTTACAGTAATCTGACAACATTCAGATTCAGCTGCTGAAATACTGGAGGGTAGCAATAGTATATCAACTAAAAATAGCAGTTAATCTTTATATTTGCTTTTAGAATACATTGTTTTATAAGTTCTTGCTTAGACAGCTAGATGTTTATAAACATTCATTCTAAATAAGGCATTTTGTGATCTCTTCTGAAGAGAAATCAGTTAACTTCACTTTAACGTTTTGCTCTTTTGCTGTCCCAGGCAGTATGCTATGTATTAGGGAAAATGAATAAGATCACATGTCAAATTTTGAATTGCTTATTATTTAGTGATGGAAACAGAATGTGGAAACTATTAATTACAGTTTAGTGTGTATCGTGCATTGGTAAAATTATGTGCAAGGAATAGGAATGCAAAGGAACAAATAATCAACATGTCTCATTTGTTTTACCCAAGGAAGGCTTCACAAAAAGGAAAGGATACTTAGTCATACTTAGATTTTTTTCAACTATCTACTTAAGAAAGAAAATAAAACGAACCACAAAAGTCTTAGGGACATGCAGGGATTCCCAAAAAATATACACTTTGAGCTAGATCAGTAAATTTGTAACATATATTTATAATTTGCTAGCTCCCTGACCATAGGGAAGTTATTTATCCTGTGACTAGATTTATTCCTTTGTATTTAGAAGCTAGTATATTTACCTTACTTTGGTTTTTGTGAGAATTATTACAACTATAACTTTGGACTAATATTTGCTGAGTGATTACTGTGTGCCAGGCACTATGCTAAGTATTTTCAATGCTTAATCTTATTTTAAATCTCATGTTTCAGTGTGGTATGTATAATGGCCCCCTTTTACGGTGGCAAAATTAGTACAATCACATTAAATAATTTGCCCACAATTCCACAGCTGTGTCAGATCAAAAATTTAAGGCCATGCTCTCAATAAATTTTAAGGCTTCTCTCCTCAGATCTCCCTTTCCTGCTCTCATTTTGGGTATTACTAGGTTTCCTTGATTTTCACCTGGTCACTTTCTGGGTAAAAATACTTGATGCTGTAAAACAAGTACCATAGTAGTCAATCATAGGATATGAGGTATCATTTAAGAATTATGGCATAAATGCTAGTTAAGAACTTGTGGGGCACTCAAAAGAATCTTGTTCTTTACTTCTCTGGCTCTTCATCCAGCTTCATGAATTCATTCAAGTTGTGCGGCAATGCCATGGCAAATCAAGGAATAAGACCTGGAGACCAGTACATAGGTATACACAGTCTAAGACAGGAACCAGGTTAAACATCTGAAGCAGAAGCCAGGCTAACAGTCATTGCCACATTGTGCTTCCTGACTCCTAGATAACACAATAATTTACTGAATAAGTAGGCTTTTGGTCGTCTGTTTGGAACTTAGCATTATACTATATAAAATAGACTAGACATGGCTCTCTTTTCCTAGATCACAAAGGAGACAAAACCCTGACACAGTATACCAAAAGTACCTAGTTGACATTAAATATAAAGTAAGGAATAAGAAATGAATATACATAAATAAAATAGTTCCTATATATTTCATAAGAATAACCAATTGGAGAAAGTATTGGTGGTTTGGAGAAAATTGTATGTTCGTTTGTTTAGCTGTATAGAATATAGGTTATTTTATTTTAAAAGTCTTCCAAATGTCATAGTCCATTTATCAGGTTATGACTTTTAACTGGTTAATTTATATGAAGTGCTCATACCATGCATTCTAATTCACTGATCATTTATAGTATTAGAAATAGATGCGTGAGTAAATATATTCAGGTTTAGAAAACATGTTCTTGCGTAATCGCTAATGATAATGGTATGTTCTTTTGCATATTTTGTATAGCTGGAATTTATATGAGGTTAATCCATCCTATATTTTAGACATTTCTTGACAATTTGGGGCTGAGGATTTAGCCCCCTCTTATCAACCCATATGAAATTTAAAGCCAGAAACTCATTTTATCCCCCTTCAAGTTGTCCTTAACAGAAACTGTTGTTTGTACATTTAGAGTAATTCTTTCTTTGGTGCCAGGAAAAAGAAGGAAGAAATATCTTCATTTTTCTGAGTTTTCAATTTTACTTTTCTGAGTTACTGAAGAAATTCAACGAGCCACTTTCAGGGATTATTCTCTGGCTGCAAGAATGCAGCCTGCTGAAAGGCTCTCATATTCACTTATGAAGCTTAGTACAAGAGAAAGAGAACCAAAGATCACACCATAGGCCTCACCACATTTTTACTTTTATCGTAATTTTTCTGTAGGACAGCGATTCTTCAGTCTCTTTGTACAATGGTAGTGAATCTCTGAATACCCTTTCATAAGTATGTTTTTGGAAATGTCATGAACTCATCTTTACTCCCAACTCTTTATCCTACTTAACTTCTAGAATTACACACACACACACACACACACACACACACACATTTTTTAAATTATTGGTGTGTGGTTTATGAATCAGCTTGGATTTCTTGGCAAAAGAAGTATGTGTTTGAAATAGAGTTAGGGGAAGCTAATTTTATTGCTATTCGAGTAAAATAAGAGCTGTGAATACAGCTATTCCTCAGCCTCTTTTCCAAAGTAAAGTGTACTTGAAATGAGAAGTTTTATCAGTAAAAGACTGAAAAATAACCTGAGAAGTAATCTATCTATAAACTGAAAATATTTTATCTAGATTGTAACTTTAACTTGGATAGGGGCTGGATTAAATAATTTTGTTCATGATTATTCATAAAAAGGAATAATCCTAGACCACCAAGACATTAACTTTTCTTGAAATACACAGAAATCATTATTATTCAGGACCTTTGTTGTAATGATTTTTCCCTTGAAAGAATATGACAGTGTTTAACAACTTTTGATTTTGGAAAGTGTACTTTACCTATTTGTTTGACTACCAAAGTTTTGCAATCATAAAGTTGAATACCATAATAAGGACAGTATATTAAAATTATACTTAATTGATTGCCCAAACCATTTTTACACACATTCAGAAAGAAATTCAGAATGATGAAGACTCCCAAACCAATTCTGTTTGGACAAAGTATAGCAATCAAGAAAAAAACAGAGATTTCAGGAAAAATATGGCATTTCTTGAAATGAAAGATGCCTTCAGAGAGACCACAAGTAGAACCCAGGTAAGGCTTTATAGGCTAAAAAATGCACGTTTCTTTTTCATACATAATTGTTTGAGAGGTAATGTATGGTGGCAATAACATGGATTTTGGAATCAGAGAGCTAAGTGTTCAAACCCAGCTCTCTGTTTTATGATCAATGATTTGAGCATAGTAGGATATTGCCCTGTGTCTCTGTTTTGAGACTCTTATTGAAATAAAGTATATATGAATATAGAAACACACAGTTCCAAATATATACTATATCTTCAACACATGGTAATTAAAATTCTTCTGTATGTTTAATATGTGTGTTTTATAAAGAGTTCTTATCTGTCAGCAATATGTATATTCATAATTCATGGTCTAAATTCAAGTATTTTACTTCATAGAACAAAATTTTTAAAATGACACAGATGATTTGTTTTGACTAAATATGAAAAACAAAAAACAGGAAGGATGTTGAGCAATGAAAAGTACCTTAAGAAAGCATATGTTGTGGCTCTCAAGTAAAATTTTTCAAATAGCAGCAACCAAAAGAAAGCATTGTTCTACCCTGGAAAAGCTAATGTTCAATTATGTTCAGTTTCATATTGTGTTTTATAAAGCAAATTCTTTAGTTGATTTACCAAATCATTAGCCTAGCAATTATTAATTGGTCTAAACTAAAATATTTTTAAATGCAACTAGAAATTAAAAATTGTTTTTACTGCACCTGTCAACAATTTCACAAAGAATTTTAAAAACAATTTGGAACTTCTTAACTGAACAGTATCTTAAGAAATTATATATGGAGAGGTTAGATAAAACTTTTCAAGAGCTTAAAGTATTTTTGCAGTTTTTTCCTGGCTTTTCCAAAGTACAATTGATTTCTATGTGACTTATAAGACGACTTTCTATAATTAGCTACGTGTACATGGTCTTAATAAGAGGCTTTTTAAATTGATGTATCTGTTGAAATAGGCATTGTAGACCACGGTATAATATATTTTTTTTAATTCAGTAAGGAATAATGGAGTTATTAAATTTAGTTTTATTTAACATAGAAAAAATAAAAGGAGATTTCATGAAAGATATAGAAACAAAAATACACTTTATATACATCTTGAGTTCTTTTTAGAAATTCAGAAATTTAGAAATTCTCTAGTAGAAATTTCTAGTTTTAAAAATAAGTTTCTTAGTATAATGAATAAATAATATGGTTTGTGATACTTTTTTCTCTGTTTAATATTATACCTATGTCCTATAAAAAAGTTTTATGTAATATAACTACAAGGCTCTTTACTATATTTAATCTCATTATTTATGTTTTATAAAACCTACCTTCCTCAGTGAGTTTTTCTGTTGTGAATTGAATTGGTTATGTTGAAGCTATGGTTAATCCACAGACCAATTAAAATATTTTTACAAACATGCAGAAAAAAATGCCAAATCTTGATGAAGATGTTAATGTTACTTCTATTTTCACTGAACACCACAAAAAAGAAAAATTCAGAGATTCCAGTAAAGATTTGAAATTTATTAAAATGAGAAATGCCTTAGGAAGGCACACATATGGAAATCAGGTAAGATTTTCCAAATTAAAAATAATTTATATTTTATAGCTCTTCTAAATTTACCAAGTATGTCATTTATGAAATGGTTATTTAATTATATGTACGAAAGTGTTATAAAGCATTTGCGTACAATTTTTTTAAAGAATTAAAAAACGAGTGTTATATACTCACCACTTAGGTTAGGAAATAGAGCATTCTCATTTTTTTAACACCCCATGAATGTTATTTCCAAACTATTACTTTCTCTTCTTCCTCTAAGGTAACCTCTGTCTTAACATTTACTTTAATTATTTTCTTGTTTTTTGTTGTAATTTTACTAACAATGTATGTATCTCTAATAATACGTATCCTTAACAGCAGTGATCGCCAACCTTTTTGGTACCAGGGACCGGTGCTTCTATGAGAATCTAATGCTTGGTTATCTGAGGTGGAGCTGAGGCAGTGATGCTAGACTAGCACTGAGGAGCAGATGAAGCTTCGCTCACCTCCTGCTGTGCAGCCTGGTTCCTAACGGGCCACAGCCTGGGGGACCCCTCCTTAATAGTGTATCCCTGTAGTTTTACCTATTTATGAACTTTTGTAATTCATGGTATTATAGTCTTTTGTGACTTGCTTTTTTTTCTGGTGTATATAATGTTCCATTGTTTCATGATTATATATTTCTTTATGTTGGTTTATGTTTTATTGATTGGTTGATTTTTGCAGTTATGAACATTTCTGCCATGACAGTGTGAACATGTTCATACATTACTCTTGGTGCACATGTTCAGGAGTTTCTCTGGTTCAGGATATATTCCTAGGAGTGGAATTACTGCCATAAGGACTGTGCATGTTCAGTTGTACTAAGTAATACCAAACTGATTTCCAAAATATTTTATTAATATATGTATACCCCCTCTAACAGTGAATAAGATTTCCTGTTATATATAACTTTTTTGTTTTTATTTTTAAATACAGTTGACATTCAATATATTAGTTTCATGTGTACAGCTAGTGATTAGACATTTATATAACATAGGAAGTGATCACCCCCATTAGTCTAGTACCCTATTTTTAGACTCTATTTTGTTCTGATCTTTATTATTTCCTTCTTTCTACTCACTTTGGACTTTGTTCTTTTTCTAGCTACTTTAGGTATAAGGATAGATTGTTTGAAGTTTTTCTTGTTTCTTGAGGTAGGCCTGTATTGCCATGAATTTCCCTCTTAGAACTAACTTGGCTGTATCCCATAGATTTTGGGTCATTTTGTTTTCATTTTTCATTTGTTTCAAAGTATCTTTGGATTTCTTCTTTGATCTTGTCCTTAAACTATGCATCATTTAGTAGCATGTTATTTAACCTCCATATGTTTGTGTATTTTTCAGTTTTCTTCTTGTAATTGATATCTAGTTATGACCATTGTGATCAAAGAAGATGCTTGATGTGATTTTAATCTTCCTAAATTTATTGAGACTTGTTTAATGGCCTAACATGTCATCTCTCCTGGAAAATGTTCCATGTGCGCTTGAAAAGAATGTATATTCTGCTGCTTTGAGGTGAAATGTTTTAACAATTTTAATTAAATCCATATGATCTAATGTGTCATTTAAGGCTCTTGTTTCCTTGTTCATTTTATGTCTGGATGATCTATTCATTGGTGTCAGTGGGGTGTTTAAATCCTCTACTATTACTGTATTACTGTTGATCTCTCCCTTTATATTCATCAATATTTGCTTTATATATTTAGGTGCTGCTACATTGGGTGTGTAAAAGTTTACGAGGGTTTTATCCTCTTCTTGGATTGATTCCTTTATCATGAAATGTCCTTTTTTGTCTCTTATTATAGTCTTTTTTTAAGTTTATTTTATCTGATATAAATATTGGTACCCCAGTTTTTCTTTTCGTTTCCATTTGCGTGAAATATCTTTTTCATTCCTTTAATTTCAGTCCGTGTGTGTCTTTTGATGTAAAGTGGGTTTCTTGTAGGCAGCATGTAAGGGTCTTGCTTTTTTATCCATTCAGCCACCCTATATCTTTTGATTAGAGCATTTAATCCATTTACATTTCAAGTAGTTTTTGATGGGTATGTCGTTATTTCCATTTTCTTATTCATATTTTCGATCTTTTTATTTTTTTTTTCTCTTTCTTAAAGAAGTCCCTTTAACATTTCTTATAATACTGGTTTGGTGTTGTTGAACCCTTTTAGCTTTTTCTTGTCTGGGAGGCTCTTTATCTGCCCTTCGATTCTAAATGATAGCTTTGTTGGATAGAGTAATCTTGGTTGGTCCTTGCTTTTTATCACTTTGAATATTTTGTCACTCCTTCCTGACTTGCAAAGTTTCTGTTGAGAAATCAGCTGACAGTCTTATAGAAGCTCTTTTGTGGGTAACTAACTTCTTTTCTCTTGCTGATTTTAAGATTCTCTCTTTGTTTTCAACCTTTGACATTTTATTTGTGATGCGTATTGATGTGGGCCTCTTTGGTTTCATCTTGGTTAGAACTCTGTGCTTTCTGGGCTTGTATGTTTATTTCCTTTGCCAGGTTAGAGAAGTTTTCCATCAGTATTTTTTCAAAAAGTTTTTCAATTTATTGTACTCTCTCTTCTCCTTCCAGTACTCCGGAGGTCCCTTAAACTATCCTCATTTTTTTTTTTTTATTCTTTCTTTATCTTTGCTATTTCGATTGGCTGTTTTTCATTACATTTGTCTTCCAAATCTCTGATTCAGTCCTCTGCTTCATTTACTGTGCTGCTGATAGCATCTAATCTGCTCTTCATTTCTGATTTTCTTTTTTTTACGGTTTCTGTCTCCTTGTTCTGAGTTCATCTATTCTTCCCCTAAATTCATTGAACATCTTTATAACCAGTGTTTTGAAGTCTGTATGTGGTACATTGCTTGTGTCTGTTTCATTTAGTTCTTATTCTGGATTTTTGTCCCGTTCTTTCATTTGGGACGTGTTTTTTGTTTGTTTGTTTGTTTGTTTGTTTTCTGTCTCCTCATTTTGGCTGCCCCGCCCCCGTGTTTGTTTCTTTGTAGTAGGTAGATCTCTATGTATCCCAGTCTTGGCAGGGTAGCCTTACATAGTAGATGTCCAATGGGGCCCAGCACAGTCTCTCTGGTTACCTGAGCCAGGTACTCTATGGGTGGCTCTTATATGGGTTCTGTGTATTCTCTTGTTGCAGTTGAGCTTTGTTGTTGGCTGACTGGCTGTGAAGATTGGTTGTGACTATAGCAGACTACAGCTTATCCTGTAGAGTAGGATTTGCTTTAGTGGAGTTCTCGTGCCCACTGAGTCCAGCCTTCGGATATGTCATCTGTGGTACTAACTGAGTGGTATTCTGATGTGGTCTGAGGCCAGCCACCAGGTGTGTTGGTTCTGGGGCCTCTTTAGAGGGACTCTGATGCAGGCCAAGATTAGCTGCTGCTTGTGTCCAGCCTAGGGCCACCTGGTAGGAGCTACAAAGTGATCTGCAGTTTGTTGCCACCTAACAGGGCTTGGAGGGGCCGGGGAGAGGCTATGCCTTGAACCAAGGTCACCTGCCACTAGTGCTTATCTTGGGGCCACATAGCAAGAAGTTCAGGATATGCTAAGGCCAGCTGCTGTTTATTTGGGGTTTGTGGACCTTTGGGAGATTTTAGTAAAGGCTGCAGCATGGACCAAGCCTGGCTGTTTTGTGATGAACAGCTCCTGAAAGAGGTTCAGCCTGGGTAGGAGTTGTGTGAGGTTGTGTCTACAGGAATCAACAGGGTGGGATGAGTGGTGGTAGCCAGGTTGATACTCAGCTTTGGTGCCTACCTGTGCCTGCATACTGGGTAGCGGGAGGGTTCAACAAAACAACAAAGATGCCTGCTACCACTTCTGTTCTGGAGACAGCTGCTGCTCCCTCCCTTGCCCTAAAAGCCAGATAGTGGAGTTCTTCCCTGTATGTCCATGATGCTTTTTGAGCTGCTGTCCCTTCCTTGGAGCTTAGGGTGAGTGTTTGTAAGCAAAAGAGTCTGTGCTTGGCCCCTTCAAGAGGACACCTGGGTCTCCAGTAGCCTTCTGTTTCACTTGGATGGAATCTCTTCTGATTTTCTCAGCCCGATGTTGCACTGGTGCTCTTGCCTGAGGAGCCCTGTGTGGGCCTGAGCCCCTCACTTCTTAGGAAAGACTCCTGCAGCTGAGATATCCTTCCCAATTCTTAACCACCACACGTGGATATGGGACCAGTGTCTGCCTCTCCTACCAGTCTCATCATTGCTTCTTTTTTGTATCTTTAGTTTTAGAGAGTTCTGTTCAGCTAGTCCTGAGATGGTTCTCAGGGGTGGTTATTCTATAACTTAGTAGTAATATTTTATGTGGTCATGGGAGGAGGTGAGCACAGCATTTTCGTACATTGCCATCTTGACAGGGAGTTTGTTCATTTTTTAATTGTGTAATAAGTCAAACTTTTTCTGAATTTATCTTGATTTTATAACGTATAATTCATGTTGAGATGTGTTTGTGTTCTAAATTCATATAGAAGGAAATTAAGAAAAATGATGACGAGATTCAAAGGAGTTATACTTTGAGGAAAAAATGCAAAAAAAGAGAATCCAGGAAGGATGTCGGACATGACAGAATTAAAAGTACTTTAAGAGAGCACACATATAGAGATCAGGTAAAGCTAAGATAAACAGTTTTCATTTTTTCTGACTCTTCCCTAATATAATCTAGACAGATATAATCTGATTTTTATGATTGCTTGCTGTGTTAAATATAACCTGCATATCTTCTGAAAAATACCTTCTTCAGTTGATCTGGCGTGATAGTCATAATTAATGTTATGATTGACTTTCATTCACAATGAAAATATTTTTACATATGTAGACAAAGAAATTTGAGTTAATAACCAGGATATTCAAATAATATTTTGTTTTGCCTGAATGTAACAAAAAAGAAAAAAGAAAAAAAAGATTTTGAAAAGAGGCTAAAATTCTCAAAATGAAAACCATCTTAAGACTACATGTGACTTAATTGGCTAACACATTCTAATCTGAATTTTAGTTTTTATCTTTCTTGGTACAATACAGACCATTTTTAATAAGGTAGTTTGTCTTTTAAATGGAGTCTTTCTTGAATTAACTTTTACAAAATATAACCTTATCTTACAGTTTAAATCACAGCATCTTTATATACATATATTCAGGAGGATCTTTCAAAAAGTAATAAGGGTAAATAAATAGTGGGTCATGTTTTGTGTGAACATGACAACAAAGAAAAATAGAGATTCTAGGAAAGATTTGGAATAGGCTAAAATGAAAAGTACCCTAAGAAAGTATATATGTAAATATCAGGTAAAACTTTACATATTTATGTGGTTTTTTAATTATATAATCTTTATATGATTGTAAGGATTGTTGCTGTGCTTAACACTGTATGAATGTGTTCTTGCATTATATTGTCCATTGTGCTATTTATCATTTTTGTTGATAATATATCTAGTACACTATCTAAAGTACTTTTATGTGTATGCAGAAAGAAATGAAGAATTCTGTTTTTGCTGATCATGCCAAAGAATTAAAAACCAAGGATATCAGGACAGATGTGGATATTTTTGAAATAAAAAATGCCTTAAGGAAGCACATATATAGAGCTCAGGTAGAGCTTGACATACTAAAGATCTTATTTCCAATTCTTAAGTATAGCCAAAACATAATAATAGTAATAATAATGACTCATGTTTAATATGTCTTAAAATAATTAGTTCATTAATTTGTTATGAGCAGTAAAGTATTTGAGCATTTAATAAATATCTTGAATTTTCTATTTATACCTCCATGATGTTACGGATAAATTATGTGTTTACAGACTGCTATAACTTGTTTCTGGATGCTTGCTAGCCTGATAATGGAAAATGAGGGCTAAAGGATCCCTTTTTGTGATGTCCTGGCTCAGCCTCAGGCTTAGGCAGACCCTGAGGCCCTGGGCTTTAGCGAAGAGCTCTCTTTCTAGCTTTCTACATCCTAAGTGGAAGCCAAAGCTATATCATTGTTTGTTTTAATTTGTATTTGTTCTATTAACAAGTTTGAGCATATTTTATATCTTCACTTGCTGTTTGTGTATTTCTTCCTCTGCCAATTGATCATTTATATTCTTTTTCTATTTTTTCAGTAGGTTGTTTTATGTCATTGTTTCTAAATCTTTTAATATAATCAGAATATTATCTCTGTTTGTTGCAAATACTTTTCTACAATATTTTAAACGAATATACAATTATATATATTTTAAAACAATAGAGGAAGATTTTACATGTTAGAAAACATGACTGCATTTTTCTCCTATGGACTCTTGTACAAAGTGTTCTCCCCTTTATATTCCTATATTAAAATACTAAGGACAGTGGACCTTTTCAGGTCTTCAAAATGAATATGATTTTACCTTTAAGTTATTTTAATTTAAAAGGAGAAAATAGAGAATGTTCGTATTCATGATATTACCGTTACCTTAAAATGATGGAACTCCATAATCTGAGCAAGTACGAGTATCAGATCAGTTATAGCTATTAATGTCTTCCTGAATCTGTTTTGGAAGTTTGGCCAGGGTTTTATGCTTTGTAAACTGAAATGTATTTTTTTTTAACCTAGAAATGTTTAATTTTAATTATATGTTTGCTGTTTTGTAGGCTATCAGATATAGCTGCATTAGAATAGATAAACAACCAGTATACAATGTTGAGGTAAGGAGCTTGATGTAGGGTGGTGACAGGGCTAAAAAAGAGGCTTCGAGTTTTATTTTTAGTTGTTTTGATTAAAAGGAATACTTTGTTTACACAACAGTTTTCTATCAGATTTTACATGTAGTTTCTCTAATTATAAATGAAAAAGAAAAATAATATCCTGTCAGAGCTCTACCCACCCCCCCAAAAAAATTCTATACAGTAGTAAAGACTAATAAGAGTTTAAAACTTACCTTATGCTCATCACAGGAAAGTTTTGTATCCCTGTTCTCACATTTTATAGCTTTTATAAGTACTACTTCTAGATGAACTTTTCAATATAATATTTACAAAAGTACATTATTTCCTTTATATAATTATTTATCCCTTTAAAATTGATTGTTTTATTCCATATAATCTTTTAGAGTATTTTTGATCCTTGACTAGTCAGAGTAGTTATTTTTATTGTTAAAAACATTTTGAACAAGGGAAATATATTTCATGAAACTCGTGAAAGTTATATTAACATGCATTCTCAGTGATTTTATGATGTTATAGCAATTGACACTTTTTGCAGATATTGATAGTGCTTGATGACATCTTGGAGTATAAATAGACATAGTTTGCTCATTATCAGTCAGACTTTGCAAATGCCTCCTAAAGTGTTTCTCCTAGAGGTAGTATTTCCCCTCAATATTTAAAGCAACAGAGAATAATGAATAAAACAATAGTGTATTTTTTGCAGTGCCTTGTAGTTGGTAAACTTTTATGTAAATTAATCTTTTCGAACCACATAACAATCCTATAAAGTTGTGAGGTCAGGAATTATCTTCATTTTATAGATGAGGAAATTAAACCTCCTTAGTAATTCAAGATTTGATCCCAGAATTTTATCCATATCTTCTTCGAGTCATTGAATCTTTCCTTTCTTAGGTTAAAAGTGCTGAATTTCCCAGAAGTGTATTAAATTTAATTGAAAGCCTCATAGAAGGACAGTTTTTTAAAGAAGCGATTGAAGAACTTTCCTCTTTGCAAGCACATTATATCCCTCCTGTATGCCTTCTTCATGCTCTTCTAGAGAACATTCTACAAGTAAGAGCAGTCTTTCAAAGAACGTTAAAATATGAACTTTTTAAATTTTTTGTATGTTTACAGTTTTTCTCTTTTTAGTACTTTCCCCCTCATTTTAATAGGAAATGCATACCTATTCATTACCATTTCTTTTCTGTCTTATTTACCAGGTACCACTATAAATGCTTTTAACTTATTATTTTCTCAGAATTTCCATGATAATCTTTTGGGAAAAATTTATCTTTTTTTTCCCCATGGCAGTGAAGTATACAACATGAAAATTAGACTACGATGATCTAGAATGCTATTTGGTAAATTAGTCCTTTAGAACAATGATAATAATCATTTTTATTTATAGTGTAGATAGATAACATACTCTTTAAACTGTGAAAACCAATAGGAACAGTTAGCTTTTCAAAAGTAGTTTGCTAATCATATTCTTTATCAAGATGCCAATTTGAAGAAATAACAGGTTTAAGTTATGTCAGACTAATGTTGGTAATAAAAATGTAGCATGAAAAGTTTCTTACCTTTAGTTCTTTCAAATGTCATTTGGGAACTTAATTTCACTATAATGAAAAGTGAAATGGACATTTCATATAAGTTAGTCCCAAAAGTTAGGAGTATCTAATGTGTGAATAAGTACTTATAGTGTGCCTCTTTCTGTTGTTATTTTTAATTAGCTAAATATGATACTTCTATCTTATCTTTTTTGTCAAAACACATATATTTGACAAGAAAGTTAAGCTGGGGTCGTTATAATTTTAGACTGAATTCGCTGGTAAAACTACTTTTAGCTATAATGTTTTTTTTTTGTTTATTTTTAAATAATAGGATAACATAGATACGTTTTCTGGTCGATACTTTCATATATTGTCAGCTCTTCTTCACCTACATCCTCCTTGGAAGTCCTCAGCCATGTCAAGATATTACTTAGAGTTGTTTCAGTGTCCAACTTGTATGAAAGGAACATGGTCTCTAATAGAAGTGCTTATCAGGTAAGGGATTTCACACATGAGGATGCCGAATTTAACCTAGTAGTTGTTATGCTAGATGTTTTTTAGATACTGATGAAAGAAGTCCATGTCTTTTTATCAAAGGCCAAGTCTAATGGGTAATTTCTGTCAATCAGATTATTTAACAAATAAATGTTTAATAAATACATGAAATTGGATTCACAATAAGCCAAATTGCTGTTCATTTCTATTTTTGAACAAAGCATTGAGTTTGCGTATTGTGGATATCATCAAACTTTGATCATCAAAAGTATAAAAATTTGTAACTGTTTTTAATATCTATTTTAGTGTGTCTGTTACATTTTTTCAGCTAGAAATTTGAATTTTGAAACTGAACTTAATGTTTTCTAAATATGTCATCTCTTTCATGCCTCTGCATATGCTGTCATCTGCCTAGATGCTTCTTTTGTTTTCCCAATGTTACCTTCTTTGGAAATCCTTCCTATTTCTCCTTTCTCCTCAGCAGAACTGATCATTTCTCCCTTCTCTAATAGCTCTGTGTACCCGATAGCCCTTCCTTGCCTAGAAAGTAATTTCTTTTTATCCAACTATTCAGTTTTAAGCAGTCTATAGTAGGGAGAGAAAGAATACTTGACTAGCCAGGCAAAGGCTAATAAACCTTTTTGGTTATAAATTTGAGGTCATAAAGATTCACCTACCATCTTAGTTGTGATATATTTGAAGTGAACTAATCAGCTAACTAGCATGCATTTATTTATTCTTTCAACAAATGTTTGAGTAATCACTGGGAGTCAGGCACTATGCTGCATTTCAGAGGTAAGATAAAAAAAAGTTCCTGCATTTCGAAGGTGACTGAATGTAAACACAATTCTAACACAACAGTTCTAGCCCAGCGTAGGTATAGGATATGGATATATAGTTTATGTAGCGGACATCCTAATTTCCACATCTGTTTCTTTCTTCACTGTCATTGATCTTTATTTAAAAGCATTCATTGTTTCTTATGTAAACTATTGCAATACTTGCTTTATTGATCTTGATTTTACTTTTTTTCCTTTATCTTCCAAAAAAGTACCTTAGTATACTTTTTCCAAAGTGATCTTGTCATTTTCTAAAGTCCTTCATTAACTCACACTTCACCTATAGAAAACAGTTTAAATTCTTTAGCAAAACATGTAAGACCATTCATGATTTAGCCTCCCTGTGTCTCCATTCTCATCTTCATCATTTTCCTACAAGTACCCAGTGACTGAACTATTTTCTTTTCCTATGCCTTTGCTCTTATGTTGCTCTTATGTCTCTGCCTAAATATACCTTCCTTCCGGCCACCCTAAAAATCTCTCCCCAACTCCTACTATTGCTTTAAATGCAATTCGATACCACTTCCTAATTCTTTCCTTTAAGCTACTCACATCAGCCTTTGACTTTCTCAAGAGTAGATAGTTTAAAACATATCTATCTTCGTGCTTAATATAATGTCTGGGGCATAGTAAGTGCTTAACAAATGTTTAGACGAATTAATTGAAGCTCTAGGAAATGGAATTTGGACCTCTAAAAAGTGGATTTTTTTTAAATATCTAGATTTTGTTTCAAAATAATTGGGTTTATTGGTGATTAAAGGGGAAGCACTAGGAAAATGATAGGAATATAGATATTCCTATTAGTTTACTTTTGAATATATTTGAAATGTTTTATAGTATACGTTTTTTTTAAAAAGGAAAACGTTATGGTATCCATCTCTGACAGTTTTCAGATAAACTGAATAACTGGAACAGATTTGAGGGTTAATTGTTTAATAGTTATTAAGGACCTTCCTAACCTGAGAATGTGGTATTCAAAAAGAAGATGGGAAAGGTAGAGATTTGTAGAAAGTAACAAGTATATTGTTAATATAATTGGTAATAAAGTTGGAAGAAAATTGTAAGAGATCTCACTGCCTAGACTCTCTCTCAGCTCTAGAATTCTAAGTTAATCTTATGTTCTCTTTAAAAAAAAAGCTATAGAACCGTGCTGTCCAACCCAGTAGCCACTAATCCGTGTGACTATTTAAATTTCATTACAGTTAAATAAAAATTCAAGTCCTCAGTTTGCACAAGTCACATTTCAATAGAACATACCAGTCATCGTAGAAAGTTCTGTAGGACAAGACTACCGTAAAGATGCAAAGAAAATAAATACCGAACTTTTAAAACTAAAAGATAGCCCTAAATGAACTTCATTTCTCTAAACAGTGAAAAAAATTATCCCAAATAAGAGAATGGTTATGGAGAGCATTATAAATTGGTCATCTGAGTCAAAAAGGTTTAATGAAATTCGTTGTTTTATTATTCTTTACTAGTAATATAAAGAGTACAAAGAAAGAATACCAGATGGTTGTTAAACATTATAATCACTGAAAAATAGAGAAGTTAGTTCTATATTATTAAAAATTCAGTATCATGAGATATTTGACATGGTTTAATTTTTAAAGAAAGAAAATAATAAAATTATATTTTGTTGAAGCAAATTTTGTTAAAATTCCAGTAATACTCTAAAAACATACTTTGTCCAAAAATTACTCAATACATTATATTTTTGTTGGGTTCATGTTTTTCAGGTCTTGCCTTTTCAATGAAAGTTTTTGTCACCAAATTTCGGAAAATATTACTGGCTCAAAGATGCTCCACCTGACACTGCTCAAATTTTTTTTTAATTTAATTGAAAGTGAAGTGCGACATCTGAGTCAAAAGTAAGTTTTAATTGCAAAAAAGCACCACCATTTTTCTATATTTATATTTTATGTACCATTTTTCTAATCATTTATATACATAAATTTTTTTAATTACCTAGTTTTCTGGTTTAAAATAGATTTATTTTAAACACATTTCTGAACATAGTCCTTCAGTGGCAGTAAATGTTTACATACTTTCTATGTTTCTTAGTTCACATTTTTTATTTTTCACTAACTTATGCATTTGGATCAGTAAGAGTATTTTTATTTTTCAAGATTTATGCATTTTTAAATTCTTTAATCATTGAGTGCTTAAGTAAAAAGCTACACTAGATTTTAACACTGAATCTAATATTCATGATAAGTTTGTGTATGTACTACAACTTGAAGTTAGTGTACTGTCTTGTTGGTGATTATATTGAACTCAGGACATTTTTAATACTTTGTCCTTTATGTATCATGACCTTTCTATATTCAGAAATTGCTAGAATTTGTTTTATGACAAGCTATGTCTAATAACTATAGTGGCCAATTAGGCATAAAGACATGTTTTTTGTTCATATTTCCATTAGGTTGTATGACTGGTCAGATTCTCAGAGTCTGAAAATAACAGGAAAGGCAATTCTCCTTGAAATCTTCTGGTCAGGAAACGAAACCTCTGGGCTTTTGACCAAACCAGTAAATATGCTTTTGGAATGGACTGTATATTCTCACAGGGAAAAATGCAAGTCTGATGATGTAAGTAGGATTAATCTACAAATGAATAATAATTGCCTGTGAAAAAAGTACATCTTTGAATTATGCATCTTTTTTCTTTATTCTTTGAATACTTGAGAAAAATTCAAATGAACTCAAATATATCATTGTTTTCTATTTAGTTTATCTGATTTTAAGGTATTCTTCACCATTTCACATTTGGACGTGGTAGCTGGGGACAGTTATTTGATCTTTACTGGTAGGAAATTTATAGTTGCTTATTCTAGATTTTCTACTTTTGTACATTTCTATTCTTAAGGAACCTGTGATTTCATACAATTATTTTGTATACTAATAAAAAGTCCAACTTGTTTTTAAAACCACTTTTCTGAATGTTAGGAGTTAATTTCCTGAACTATTTCTTTGTAAGTAGATTTTGCCTCTTATTAGAAAGTTAACATAGAGTGATTTTAGTGTATTATCTATCTGAAGAGTGTTGGGAAGGTTGAATCAGAAAAATACGTAAAGTGAATAGCAACATACTGTACCTCAATTTGGGTGCAAAGAAGTATTAGTTACCTTTCTGTTTTTCAAAATAATCTGCCTTTGAGTCTTTATTGTCTACTTTTTTTGCGTTACATCATTAATTTCGGCTCATATTTTTAAATTCTTTCCTTTTACTTTCTCTTCTACCCAGATGTTCAAATATTTTTCTTTTTAATCTTATAATTGCTAATACATACTCAATATAAATGCCTTTTGAGTGCAACTTGAGATCCATTCCACAGGTTTTGATACTTTAACCTAGGCTACTTTTATTATTTTATTTAAAGTGGTTTTTTTTCCAATAAGGAATTCCCCTTTGATCCAAGAAGTATTCTAACAGTGTGTTTTAAAACTTCTAAATAGATGGATTTTATTATTGTTAATGAATTTTTGTTTGTGCTTTCGTTAATTTCTTATAGCGAATTTTGGTTAAAGAGTGAACCCTATGTGATTTCTGAAATTAACTGATCTTTTCTTTTTGACTTCTTATAAGATCAGGAGCCAAAATGTGTTTTCTTTGTTGTGTGTGTGGGTTTTTTTGTTTTTTGGTTTTTGGTTTTTGGTTTTTTTTACAGTGTTCTCTTTCACTTGTTAGCTCAAACTTAATAACTTTTAATCAACACTTCTGAGTCTACTTTGTGGATTTGTTCATTTATTTTTATTTTGTTTTTATAACAGATTCTGCTTTGCTTATAATGATTCTATCTTATTATTTATGACTAATAAACCATCATAATTGTCAGGTAATATTTTCTTCAAAAACAGTAAACATAGTAGTTAAGGTGGAACCCACTGGTGTCAAACACCATAAAGTCTATTGTATTTTAAGTTTAAGGAAAATTCTTATGTACTTTCTCTTCTAATATTTCCTCTGATCCATTCTTTTCTTTACTTTTTAAGTATCAATTAAATTTATATTAACACCTCTCCTTTGTATCTTCTGTGTTTCTTACCCACTCATCTATATTTTTAATTTTTTTCTACACTTGAAACATTCTTGATAATGTCTTTTCATCCAATTTTTAGTTCACTAGTCACTTTTCAGATGTATCTAATATGTTGTTAAACCATGACAATTGTACTTTGAATTTTTGTATTTTTCTAGTTTTAGACTTCTAAATTACTATGCCATGTTTTTATGGCTTCTAGTCCTCTACAAAATTTTCAAGCTTTTATTTTGCCTTTGAACATGGAAATAATTGTTATTTTATAGTCTATGTCCGATTAGTCCATATTTGAAATCTTTGTGGATTGTTTCTAATTGTTGTGTTTCTGCTATTTGCTTCTCTTATATCTTTTATAGTCTCTTTCAAGCTAATTATTGTTGACTGTGCCGTAAATTGCATTTAAACAATTATTTGTAAAATAATTTGTGGCAAAGACACAGAATATCTTCTTCCCGAGAGAATTTTTGTTTGCTTCTGCCAGGTTTCTGGGTGTAACTACCAGTCAAGGACTACCCTAATCCAATGTCTAGGTTTGAGGGTTCCTGAATAGTCCAAGTGATATACAGGGCTACAAATACATGTCGTTTGTTTTTAATTCACTCTTACTTTGAGGGCAAAACCCTTCAGGGTCTAAGCGTATTAGTTATGACTTTTATACTCCTTTTTCCCTTAGGCTGCAAAAACCACACCTTTTTTTTTTTTTTTTTTTAAATCCCAGGTCTCTCTGAGGTCAGCAAAGGGCCCTTAGAGCAAAGTCAGCTGGCCTTGAATCGCTTCACTTGGCTTTTACCTTCTCCTAGATCTTGGCCTAGAAAGTCCTCATAACTTTCCAGGAGATGTTTTACATGTCGTATTCAACATTTTTAGTTTTTTAGTTTTTGTTTTGTTTTTTTTTTCCTATAATAGCATTAATCTGAATTACCTAGGCCTCCATTATCAGAAACAGAGACCCTTATTGGTTTTTAAAAATCCTATTTAGGGGGACATCTGAAGCATGCTTAAAAAAATTCTTTTGAGTCCCTTAATTTTTTTAAATTGGCATTTAAAAAGGAAGATTGTTTCTGGGTGTAGCTAGACTTCTTTGTGATCAGGTAATCCTATTATGTGGCAATAACCAGTCAAGTAGCCATTTTCTTATACATGTATCTGAGTTAAAAAGACATTAAATTAAACAAATGTGTATAAATCTAAAATATTCAACAGGAATAGAACTAACTACACTTCATTGCCAGTTGAGTATAATACTTCTAGCTAAAACTGATAACATCCTTATTAATTACCATCTGCCTTTTTATGTGCTTTTTAGACAATAGAATCATTAAGGATAGAACATATTTCCTCATTTTTGAACATTTCTTTTTTTATCTATATTATTATATAAATGAAATGGCTCATTTAAGCTGAAAACAATAATAAATCTTATGTTTTCACAATTTTAGTGTCACCACAGGACTATCACAGATAAGAATTTACTCAGGAAATACTGATGTAAATAGTAACAGATTTATACATATTTAACTTGAAGATTTTTGTTCAAATTCGTACATTCAACATATTTGTGAAGCAATCTGCAATAAATTGTAGCATCAGTTGTAACATGAAAACTGGTTTTAAACTTTGCAAATTAATATTTTAATGTTCAAATTGCTTAAATTCATATAAACTTTTTTTTTGTTGTTGTTACCTTATCTCTTAGAATTCATTTTTGTACTTAATTAAATCTTTTTGGCACTTTCCAATTTCAAGAATTCCATGCATGTTCACAGACATCATTTTCTGTACTGTAAAGCATTTGTTTCTTGATTTGCTGAGTTGAAGCATTCAATTTAAGTCATTAGCTAAACAGAAGTCCTCAGTTTATGCTAATATTGTTTTGTCATAGTGTCAATCAGCAAGTATTGCAGAGTGACACAATGGCAGTGAATTTCATTGTCATTAATCTGAGAAAGCTTTGGGCTTTCCTTGGCAAAGAGCAGAGGTGGGCTGTGTCAAGGTTATGGAAGAGGTACAAATTTTTCTAAGCTTGGTAATTAGTCTTACTTCTCTTTGTGATGTCCTTAAGTGCTATTTAAGGACAACCCTACAATTATAGATAGAAACAGAACCTAGTTTGTATTTAAAGATAAGAAAATTGAAGCTAAAGAATTTAAGTAACTTATTCAAGGTTTCATAGCTTATTAGGGCAAAGCCTTGACTAGAGCACAAGTGCCCACTACAACATACTTTCTCTGGTTTCAAATGCCAGTGTTTAAAACAGGAAGAGGCACAATATGTACATTATGTTTGCATCTTTCTGACAGAGGTACTAGAGGAAGAGTTTGTCATCTCTTGCAATGGGGTATTATAGAAAGCCCTGTTTGGTGTTACCGGAGCAAAAAGGGGATCTGTCTGCCTGTATGCATCTAAACCAAAGAAGAGATGTGTACAGGTTTTACAGGAAACAGAGTAAGGCTTATTTACAGAGTTGTGAGTCCTGGAAACACAGACAAACTATTGCTCTCAACAACCTGGCTCCTGGGTGGCTCAGGAGTATAGATTATATAGGGAAAAGTCAGTCGTGGGAAATAAGAGAATGGGGTCGTAGGTGCTATTGATTGGACAGTTAGAGGGGGATGAGGTAACTGAGTATTGTGTCTGGTTCTGGAATCAGCCATGGTGCCATCCCGTCTTGTCCCGTGGCCTGGTGGGGTTGTTCTGCCTCCATGGGCCTAGGGCTGAAACACGTCTAAAACCAAAATGTTACCCTTAGTCTAAAATCTAACCGAAACTTATTATCCTCATTATTATAGACCTGAGGCTTAGTTTATCTTATGTCCTAATGCTTAATGATTAAAGGAGCAGGCCTACAGAGGTGGAAGGATAAGAGTGGAAAAAAGCAAATGAGTCACAATGCCATTACCTGCGCAGAATCAGCTTGAATCAAAGGAAAAAAAAAACTGTATTAAAGAAATGAAGTGTCTATGTGGTTACCCTGGGAGTCAGAAGGTCACAATTCTAGTTTGTTTTACATTATGTACTGGTCAATTTTTGGAAGATTGCCAAGTTTATAAACTGGAGATTACTTTTACTGACATATAATAGGGAGCTATACTGACTCAAGCACTTGACACCATTGGATAAAGTTATATCATAAGTTTGTTATAAGCTATCCATATATGTCCTGGAAATTTTGTATTATTAACTGTTTTATCATATAGAGGTAAATGTAAATATAGATGGTTGGAGGAAGGAAGAGGGAAAGAAGTAAAAGAAGAGATTTGAGAGAGGGAATTAGTTTGCCAGGGTTCTTAAAAATACCTTTTAGCATTAGTATACTACGTATTTTTAAATAGCTGTTTCGCTTCAATAAGTTTTCAAAATAAATACTGATAGAAATCATATATTTTAATATTTTTCCATCTTAATGTTAGGTTTTCAAACATGAACTAGCTTACTTATTGACTGGAATTCTTGGAGCAGCAATAGATTATTGGATCTTCCTTGGTCTTAAGATGGGTAGAAATGTGATGCGACACATGTCTGATGACTTAGGAAGTTATGTTTCCCTTTCGTGTGATGGTAAGTGTGTCTATGTTATGTTTTCCTTACACCCATTGTGGAAATTAATTTTGAGTTATTTTTAGACACAATCTGTAAACCTTAACATATGTTCATATGAAACTTTCCTTAAAAGTTTATATACACACACACACATATAGATAATATAAAGAGGAATGTAAAAATTACCCATAATGAATGCTCCCACACAGATAACCACTTTTTAATATATTTCTTTCTAGTATTTCTAAGCCTTTTTACATATTTGAGCTCATACTATATATGTAATATTGTATTCTTATTTTTCTCTAAATGTTACATGAGTCTACACACACACATCATTTATTCAGAAATATTATTTTGACGATTTTATGAAAATTGAAATTATATTGTACTATAGAAAATAGTACCTGGAAATAAATTATTATATATTTTTAAATTAATGTTTACCTTAATCCTGCAACTAAAACAAAATTAAACTATCTTAAACATTTAACCAGACAAATTTAAAATCAGTTTATTCTCTTTTTATTGGAGAGATTTGCTCTTGTATGTATGGTGTTTTTGAATCTCACGTGGTAAGAATTATTTTCAGTATCATTAATGCTTCTAATTATTCAAGTTGAGTAGAAAACATTCGTGTGTCTCTAATCATATCTGTGCCATATGAACAGTTCCTAGGTTTCTTCCTGTATGAATACTTAACAGTTTTAATAAATGAAATTCATTGAATCAAAATACTTATTATGGTATAAAGTCACTTGCATTAACTTGGGTTATATCACTGGTTAAAATATTTTCCCTTTGTACCTGTTGCATTATAATTTTTCTTTGTACAACATGAAAAACTGCTGTTATTTATTTTCCATTGAGTCTGGTGATCTAACAGATGAGCATGAGTGAAGCAAATAGAAGTAATTTATATGTATAAATTTCTCACTGTTCTTCATCCCCCATTAATCTGCTTTCATTTTAAAATTTCCTTTCAAATAAGTTGGGGAAGCAATATTATTTAAGCAATGTGATGACAAAACTCATTTTTATGTGCTCATCTGATGAAAGCGGTTCTACCTAACTCTTTTGAGTCTCCAAAGTGAGGGAGGCTTCCATAAGACCTTTTTTCATTCCTAAATTTCAAAGCCAGTTTAGGGAACTATGAATCTTTTTCTCTCTTTCTCTCTCCTCCTTCCCTTTTTTCCTTCCTTCTTATAATCCCAAATTCCTAAAATTTCTAAAACTGAATGAGTTTTTCGTGGCCCTCAAATATAAAAGATGGTTTTTATAAATCTAAAAATATTTTACACTGCCAAATAGGTATTCTGTTTTGTTACACATGTGTTTCAGTGCATCTTGGTTTTATATGAAAGAAAAAGTTGATGAATATGCTGTCAATCACTTTAATACTTTGAAAAGAGAATCTAGAATAGGAATCCAGGCTATAACTGGGTTCAGGATTTATTCGATGATACCCTCTGCAAAGAGAGGTCTCTTTTTATACTACCGAAGTTAGATTTTTATCTAAAGCATTTTATCTCCTTTCTTTTTTTCTCTTTTTCATTGAACTGAGGGGTGATTACTGTTCTTTTTGTGGAATAGCTGTCTTTTGTTGCATGACTTTTTAACATTTCTTAGCTCAAATTCAATCTTCTTTCAGAACCTTTATCATTTCTTTCCCACTATTCCTACTAGGTAGTGGTTTCTCTTCTTTCTTTTCTTTTTTTGTTTTTTCGTTTTAGAAACAGCGGAATTCTGGTATTGTTTGCTAGCATGAGAACTAAACATTCAGTTAAAAAGATTCCTGTTTTCATTCTATAATGAAAATCTCTTTGAGTTTGGGGACTCAGGACAGAATTAGGAATAGCTTTTGAGACTATTGATATAGTTATATGTATTTCTAGTGTGTATTGGATTCTTTTAGGAGAATATATCTTATAGTTTAGCCAAAAGCATGAAATAATGAGCCTTGTATTTACAGGATTGTATTTGTTGTCCGTCAGCTTTAGTGCTTTCTTAACTCAGATTCTGAATTTCCCTTCACTTTAAAGCAAAGAATTGTTATCCACTGTTTTTCTCAGTTTTCACATGACATGTTTAAACTCAACAAATCTGAGCCTGTGACTGACTTAAGCTAAAATTAGACTTGAACATTACTATGATAATCCTGTCAACAAACTGATTATTTTGCTCTCTAGGATCTGTTTGGTCATTATTAAACACTCTAAGTGAGATTTGAACTGTATCCCTGTTTGAAAGTGTGTTTAAGCCTTTCCTTACCCTTCTCAAAACACACACACACAATTGGTTCTTTAGGCTTCCATTTAGGCTATAATAAGCAGTTTTAAAATTTCACCATAAATCTCTAAAAATAGTTCAAATTAATATCTTCCCAAATTTTTGTTGTTAATTTTTATTTTTAACCTTTGTTGAGAAAGAAATCACGTTAACAGTTTACTCTTAAGAGAGCAGTAGCTTTTCTACAGTTAACATGCAAAATTAAAGCGTTTCTTATGGAGTTCGTAGAAGACTACACTTACCCCTACAAGTGAACTAAATGTTCTAATGTCCTTTTTGTCAGTGTTTTGATATTTTGGTGAAGAACTATTTCTTTTTCCCTGAAAATATTCCCTCCTTTAAAAATAAAATTTCCTTTATTATTCTTCAGCTGAGTTACTATTTTTTGCTTTTCCTGTCATTAGTAAAGATGTTATAATTTGACTATTACATAACTTAACAGCTGAAAATATTGATTTGTCTTTCTCATTTATGGCAAACTGGATGTTTTTGGTTTTTCCTAGTTCAAAAGTATAAAATTCATAATATGAAGCTACTCATATTCAGATCTATTGCATTAATTTTAGTTTAGTAAAATTGTTGTTAGTTGTTAATTGTTTTGTAGGAAATTAAGGCAGAAGATATTTCGGTAGATAAGTAAAATGCTTTCTTCTTTCCATTAGATCTCATGTCCATCAGTCCCACATCAAGCATTCATTATTTCTAAACACTTTGAACAGAAAGTTTTCTTTATCTTTTTCTAAATTTTAAGATCAAGTGATCTGAATTTTCTTTTTTATGCCTAGTTGAAATTCCTGATGTATTGGCTTAAACTAGAGACTGGCAATTTTTTTTTTTTGGTAAAGTACCAGAAATATTTTTAGCTTTACAGGCTCTATAGTCTCTGTCCCAGCTACTGAACTCTGCAGTTGTGAGAAAGCAGCAATACACAATACATAAATGAACATGATATCTGTGTTCCGGTAAAACTCTATTCATAAAAATAGGCAGCAAGACATAGTTTGCCAATCTAACTTATTTCATTGGGAAGAAAACATGTCATCAGAATCTACTATATTTTTCACATCTTTAGATAACTTTAATAAAGCTTCTTTGATTTTGTCAGGCTACGTTGTTATCTTTTCCTGATAGTTTTTCCAAACCTTTTTTTTTTTTTTCATTTCTTTTCTAATCCCTCTGCATGCTTAGGACCTCTTCCATAAATTAAATTTTTATGATTATCTGTCAAAATGTTTTTATTGCCTTCATTATTCAACAAATCTTTATTGGTCTTCTACCAGTCATTGTGCTGAACACTTCATATGCAGTGGAAGAGGGAAACAAAACATGGTCTATGCTGTTTTGGAGCTTTCTGTGGGAGAGCAGATTGTAATTAAGATGTAAATACATTATTTAAAAATGCTAAGTGCTCCAAACAAGTAAAACCAAGTATTGAAATGGGTGAACTTACTTTATTTGGGTGGTCATGGAAAGCAGAACCTGAAGGATAAGTAGGAGTTTGGCAGAGAATCATGTTCCAGTCAGAACCATTTACGAAAACTCTGAAATAGGAAAGACCCGGGCCTGTTTGAAACCTGGTGGCCTGGCCGATGGCAAGCATCAAGGACAAGAGTGGCCAGAATAAAGCCAAAGAAGAGAAAGCAGAGTTTGCTTAGGAACTTCTAAGCCTTGTTCAGGAATTAGATTAATAAGGGAGTGGCATGATCTGACAAATTTTTTAAAAAGATCATCCTGGCTTGGCTCTTTAGTTATTGCTACCTGCTAGTCTTTCATTCTTTCATTTATCAAATACTAATGTTTATTTTGTGCAAGTTAGTTACCTAGAAGCTATGAGGGCTACAAAAATGACTCTGCCCTTAAAGATCTTTCAGCCCAGGCACGGGCTCAGTTTCTTATGTTCTCTTATTCATGTGTTATCATTTCCTTTGCATGTATTACCTGGTAATATGTGGATCCATTATATCTTTTATGTCCTATTTCTTTAAACCTATCAAATGCTTTTTCTAATTGAATAATTCCATTTAGAAGTTCCAATGTGAGATAATCTCTTTTGAACCGTATAGTCTTGTTATTTCCACTTTCTTTTTGTATCTGCTTAGAGTTGATATGTTAAGAGATTTATTAGTTATAGTAAACTCTGTGATGATATGCTTTTAAAAATGTATATGACTAGAGATTTAATGTTCAAAATCTTTTGTTGACCATCCTTCAGTTTACTGCTTGTACAGTTTCAGATAATACTAACAGCCTAGAAGGTTGTAAATAGTCAGTTATAATAAAAGGTTATTAGTAACTTCCTTCTTATTTTCAATTCTTAAAAATTGTGCCTCTGTTGAGGACATTTTGGAAAGAGTTATTTGAATTCAACAGTCATTTGTTCTTATGGGGCTAGGTGGGATCTACTTGACATCTGACTGGAGCCATTTGCCCATAAGGCAGTCTAGTCTGCCACAAGGCACTAACCTCAGGTCTCTTTAATCAAGGCAGAGTTTCTTTCTTAGCCTGGGCACTGTTTATGTTTTGGGTCTGATAATTCTTTGTTGTGGGGGTCTGTCCTGTGAACTGTGAAGTATAGGATGTTTAGTAGTATCTCTGGCCTTCGCCCACTAGATGTCAATAGCACTTCCCTCCAAAGATGTGACAACCAAAAATTACCAGATGCTCCCTGGGTTAACCCCGGCCTCCCTTAGTCCATTGTTCCTCCACACACCCACAACCCCCAATTAAAAATCAAAACAGTCAAATCAAACAGTCAAGGATTGCAAGGACACCAGAGCCCCAGCATTTTGAGAAGGCATCTGAGTAAGACAGGACTTTCATTGGGTGTCTGCAGTCTCTTCATCCTAAAGGAACTTAGCCCCTGATTGGAGAGGTAAAAGTTTTATACTTTATATTGCTATTAAATTTATCATTCTGTCCAATTTTTTAAATTACAGTATGGCTTGCATCTATTTCTATTGGGCAACACCATTTTATTTCATTTAAAAAAAATTTTTTTAGAGTTAACATTTAATAGCATATTAGTTTCAGGTATACAGCATAATTGATAATTGTTAGACATATACATAACTTATGAAGTGATCCCCCCCCATTCAGTCTAGTACCCACCTGACACTGTTGACTATATTCCCTATGCTGTACTTACATCCTTGTGACTATTTTGTCACTGCCAATTTGTACTTTTTAA
>NW_011888792.1:12295555-12342080 GCF_000151845.1 Pteropus vampyrus
TTTTTTTCCTTTGGTGTTAAGTCATATGAGTTCTTTATGCATTTTTGAATATTAACCCCTTATTGGATGTTTCATTGGCGAATACCTTCTCCCATTTGGCGAGTTGTCTTTCTGTTTTGTTGGTTACTTAGATGTAGTCCCATTTGGTTTTTTTTGTTTGTTTGTTTTATTTTTTCATTTGTTTCCCTTGTCCAAGAAGACAGATCCAAAAAAATATTATTGAGAGTATTGTCATAGAGTTTTACAGCCTTTGTTTTCTTTTAGGAGTTTTATGGTTTGGAGTCTTAGACATTTAAGTCTTTAATCTTTTTTGAATTTATTCTTCTTTATGGTGTTAGAAAGTAGTCTAGTTTTATTGTCTTTTCTTTTCTTTTTTTTTTTCATGCATTTGTCCAGTTTTCCCAGCACCATTTTTAAAGAGACTGTCTTTACCCCCATTATATTATTGGCTCCTTTGTCATAGATTAATTAATCATATCGGCATGGGCTGATTTGTGAGCTCTCTATTCTGTTTCATTGATCTATGTGTCTGTTTTTATGTCAGTTTTGATTACTATATCCTTATCGTATAGTTTGATATCAGGTAGCATAATACCTCCAAGTTTATACTTCTTTCTCAAGATTGCCTTGGCTATTTGAGATCCTTTGTGGTTCCATATATATTTTAGGATTATTTGTTTTCTGTGAGAAATATCATTGGTATTTTGATGGAGACTACATCGAATCTGTAAATTGCTTTGAGTAGTATGGATATTTAAATGATGTTAATTTTTCCTATCCTCAAGCATGGGATAGCCATCCATTTACTTGTATCTTCAATTTTTTTCCCCAGTGTCATAGTTTTATAAATACAGATCTTTTACTGCCTTGATTAAATTTATTCCTAGGTATGTTTTTTGCTTTTTCATGTGATAGTAAATGGGAGTGTTTTCATAATTTCTCTGTTTGTTATTGGTGTATGAAAATGCAACTGATTTCTGAATATTAATTTTGTGTCCTACTTTACTGAATTTATTTATTAGTTTTAATATTTTTTTAATGGAATCTTTGGGGTTCTCTATAGTATGTCATCCACAAATAAGGGCAGTTTTACCTCTGCCTTTCCAGTTTGGATGCCTTTTCTTTTTTTGTTGTCTGATTGCTGTAGCTAGGACTAATAATACTGTATTGAACAGAAGTGGTGATAGTGGGCATCCTTGTCTTGTTCCATGTGCAGACCCTTTAAGAGGACACCTGGGTCTACAGCAGCTCTCCGTCTTACCTTGGCTCTTGATCCTTAGCAGGGAGCTCCGCAGCTGAAATAACCCTCCTGATTCTTTTCCACACGTGAGTGTGGGACCAGCCTGGTTTATGACTCCATCTTTCCAGTAGTCTCCACATGGCTTCTTCTTTATATCCCAGGAGTTATCTTCAGCTAGTCTTCAGGTGGTTCTCAAGGGTAGTTCTATCATTTATTTGTAATTTTGAGGTTGTGGGAAGAAGCAAGCACAGTGTTTACCTAACCCTCCATCTTGACCAGAACCTCAAGTCTGTTTGGCCATTATATCCAATTTTTAAAATATATTTTAACCTATTAAGTTTATCGTGCTAATTTTATTGACTTTTTCTAATTCTTTATTCTTCCAGTATTTGTTATTAATCTGCCTTATTGTATAATATCATAACATTTTTATCTTTTTGTTTTGCTTAATTCTAGCTCTTTTAGTATCCTATTGTTTTGTCTTATTCTTTATCATTCCACTGTATTATCCATTCTGTTACTTATGCACAGAGTATTATTAGAGAATTCATAACTTTAGATAGATTAAATGGGAAGTAGTCACTCCAGTCCTTCATCATTTTCAATTCGTTTTATGTTTACGCATTTCCATGTTATTGCAGAAATTGAGGATTTGGGAAAGAAGAGATTTGAGGCTCTTGGTGTTTTTTTGTTTTTTGTTTTGTCATTTAAAAGTATATCCCTCCCCCACTTGCTATAGTAGAGTGAGTGTAAACTTCTAAAGAAATCCTTATACATTTTGTGGTCTTACATTTTCCCTTTTCTTTACACTCATCTGCAGTATTAGGATTCTTGAGTATTGTCAGGGGAAGAAGTCTTGTTTATTTCTTCCTGTCAGCTTAAGACTAATCACTGCAAATTTAATACACATGTGCCCGTTTAAAAAACAAGTACTGGTTTTTCAAAGGTGCAACTCTATTATGGGAAGAGATCTTTAATAGTAAGTGGAAAGTATAGTGATAAAATCCCATGTCTGCCTACATATTCATATACCATCAATCTATTCATGTGTATATATATAATTTCAATAACTTTTATTTAAAATAATAATAAAAAGTAGTGATTGTTTCAAATGTGAGAACACTGCCATAAAACAATTTCTTTTCAAAGGCAAGGAAAAGAATATTATCTGTTTTTTTGTGGTTTAAAATTATATGGGTGAATTTTATTGGTGTAGGAATCATTTTCATAAATAAAACCTATAGAGGAAAAGTCTAAAGAAGGAAATTTTATAAGGTGTAGCAGTAACTATTTTTATTTCTCTCGTTTCCTACAGACTTTTCTTTACAGGAATTAGAGATTTTCATTTGTTCCTTTTCCTCCTCCTGGCTTCAAATGTTTGTTGCAGAGGCCGTCTTTAAAAAGTTGTGTTTACGGAGTTCTATCAGTATTTCTTCTGAACCACTCTCTCTTCAGAAAATGGTAAGCACCACTCTATTCTAGTTCTTTTAATTTCCGAGAAGTGAGTTCGTAAATTCAGTTTTAAAGTATTCTTCGTTACTTCTAATAATTAGAGCACATTAATTATAAATCTTTCAAATCTGTATAAAAGCATGTATATTTCTACCTCAAAAAATGGAGTAATTAGTGAATAGAAATTTTAATTACTTAAGAGTAATTAAGGATTGATAACAGAAAAATAGTACAAGAACCTTTGTTTCTTAACCACTCGCCACAGTACATAAGATTATTATTTTGGAAAGACCTAGATCCAGAAAAAATTTTACATAGTATTTAATGGTATTTAAAAAGCAAAATTGCAAATGATATTGAACGTTATTCCCTTCTATTCTATATGTACACACATATAAGCTGCATTTGATCCAGAGTTTTCCAGTTTTATCTTAGCTATCTTTATCATTAATATCTACTATCTCCAGCAGTTTCTTCAACAACTGAAAAATATGCTTGTTAATTGGTCAAATTGAACAAATACTCTTTTTGCAACAATCCTTTAATGACTTTTGCACTTCTTATTCTGTTTATTCTAGCCTTGTTTCTGTTTAAGGCAGGCATTACTGAAGTGGAAGTTGTACATAATGGTACAAAATAACAGTTGTACATAAACCACAAATATTTAAAATATGCAAATGACTTATAACAAGCTGGGCATAAGACTAATCAAAAGAACCTCCCTAAATGAGCATCACAATTGAATTTGAAAAAATTACTTCAAGAAGGCATTTTTCTTCTCATGTACATCATATTGACTTAATGACATGGAACTAGCAGCTTTCTTGATGTTTAAGCATGTTTAAATTAGATAGAGTGGCCACCAAAGTGATAAAACCAAGAAAATATAACCAAATTTAATGACGATATGAATTAACTTTTTATATAGCTTTCCAAGTCTTTGTAGTTGAGAAAGCATAATAATTTTTTCCAACAGGTATATTCCTATTTGCCAGCTTTGGGTAAAACTGGTGTGCATGGGACTGGAAAGATGCAGATACCAAAGAAAATAGGACAACGGCCTTGCCTTGAATCTCAGAGAGCTTTACTAATGCTGAATGGTGCTAAACAGAAACAAGTTGAGGGGCTGCAAGAGTTACCGTAAGTGATACTTATATACCAACTCTGCTTTGTTTGAGTATAGCTTTTTTCTGACATATTTTTTGAACTTTATGGTTATCTGTGATGTTTTCAGAATTATACTAATTAGCAGAAAACTCAGTTTTAGAACTCTAAGTACACATAATCAACATTTTCACTCTTTGATTCAAGATACATTGCTTTCTTTCTGTTAAGACGAAGTGCTTTCCAAAAAAAAAAATTGTTCATTAAATTCTTGTTCCACACACTTTTTGCCCTGTGATTTAAATTACTACTTGCATATAATAAAGATAGATTTCAGAATGCATCGTCATGTGAAATACTCTGAATTCCTATAATAGCTTCCCCGAAATGAGAAACCTCCCTCTAAAAGTATGTTGTATAAAATTCAGAAAACCTAAAATGTTTTTAGGAAGAAAACAATAGGATAAGATATAAAAATAAGAATGAGGAGCCAGGGGCCTGCATTTTGCTTTATTCTCTCTGTCAAATATAGTTTACTTGATCTTTTTCTCTACCTGACATTCCAAATAAACTTTTCAGTGGGCAGTTTAGGGTACAAAGTTAATAAAATGAAATTTTATGAACTGAAATTTGTTTCTGTATAGTTAAAGTAAATACAAAAATAAAAAGCAGTAAAGATTTGAATAAGGGGATTTAAATTAAAAAGGGTTCAGATTTGTCTAAAATACTCATTTAATGTATAATGTCATGTCCTTGTGAAAAACAAACTTCCATTATTTCTTATTTTTCAGAGAACTTAACCTTGCTAAACGTTCTTCATCATTAAAAAGACTGAAAAAGAAGTCTGAAGGAGAATTGTCATGTTCCAAAGAGAATTGCCCCTCTTTAGTTACAAAGATGAATTTCCACAAGACTAATTTAAAAGGTATTCCAAGTATCTAAATTAACTTATGCTAGGAACTTTTTCATGATTCTACCCAGTATTTGCAGGTTTTACACATTGGCCTTGAAGAATACTTGAACTTAAATATTGGACTAGGTCCAGGAAGTACCTTCCTGGATAGCATATTATTTTTTAAACTGTCATTTATACAAAGAAAGTGACTGTGATTCCCAGTATAATAGAGTATTCCTTCCCTTCTTTTCTCCCCCTGCCTCTCCAGATACTAAACACAGTGCATAACTCCCATCAAGTTCTTTCCAGATTTACCCGCCTTACTTTTCTATTCCACCTCAACCTGTGCTGCTTAAGATTAGTGTGTCTTTGGATTTGAAAGTATAATTCAGTCTTCATCTCTTTCAGTCCTAGACATTTTGTGAACAAAGAATGAGGAGTAGGCTATGTTACATAGCTGTGTTAAGCATATGGACTCTTTTCTTCCAGGCATTGAGCCCAGACTATGAAATGTATTTGGCTTTTGGTTCTAACTATACTGGAACCTAAGTACCTAAAAGATGGAGTAACAAGAATAATGTTGTAATTCACTCCAGTACCTCTTCTACTTAGGCTCCTCTTAACTCACAAATATAAGTTACCTTTTGAGAGTCTATACTTGGCCAATGTAAATTGCTGAGTCTTTTGTTTATGAGCTATAGCGTGTTTTTAATACAAAATTATCATTATGATACCAGTGGAAACAGTAACAGTGACGCTCTTATAACCTTTCTACATGATTTAAGTTCATAATTGCATATCACAAATTCAAAATAACTGCCCATTTGGCTCAAAATGTGAAAAATGTATTAAATGAGAGCTCAGATATTAAATTTACAAAACTGTCTTTTTTCTCTGTTTATTGTATCAGAAACTAAAATGAATATGAATGACTTTAGTCTGAACAGCAGAAGGAACTGAGAGGGAGGAAGAGAATTGAAAAATAGTAGAGGAAAACTTCAAAAGGTTTTCAATGCATGCAAAAGAAATGTTTTGGTAGAAATTAGAGATAATCTGTAAAACAGAACACTGTAAAAATGTGCTTGGTATTTTATAGCAAGAAAGAATTTGATTCTGTGTTTGATTTGTTTTCTAAACAATCACTTTTAAGTTTTTTTTTTAAATTCACCTTACATCAAATTATCACATCTTATTAACTTTGATTACAACAGAGATGGATATAGACAATTTTAGCCAGCAGGCACTAATTGCATACCTCCTAGAAAAAACTTTGCCGTTCTGTTTGTCACCCTTGTTCAGCTTTAAATGGTACTAGGATTTTTGTGTGTGTGTGTGTGTGTGTTTATATTAAGATTCCCCCATTTCTCCTTCTCTGTGCTGCTGTAGCCAAGCCAGACAGCTTATTGAGAAGCAGCAAACCATCTGTTAATGGATTTGAAGTTCTGAATTATACTTGAGTGTGTAGAGGCACTCGTGCTTAGCCAGAAACATTCATTTGAATTAAGCTATAAATGCTGTGTAAAAAAGAGCCATACATTTAACGTAGGTTCATGAATAAATTTAAGAGAGTGCAGTTGCACTCTAAACTTTTATTGCTGCAAAACCCAGTATTTTTGGTGTTCTCTGATCATTTGGGGATTTTATAGCAGGGTTGAAGCTTTAAACCTTGAACTAGGGGGAGACAATGCCTGTGTTAAACCTTTTGCAGTAGAATTTCATTGCTGAATTGCTGATAGAATAGACGCTCTATGGATTGGTGGGGTTCCCTCCTCCTCTTTTTTTTTTTTTTTTTTCCTTAACACAAGAGATGTTTAAAACAGTCAAAAAGAAAACTCAATAAATAATTTTCTGGCATAGGGCCAGATCTCCTAGTTCATGCCCTTTGATTATTTTCTTTAGTTGATATCTTGTCTTCTCTGGAATAATCTATTAATATTTTATGGCAGGAGAAACAGCCCTGCATAGAGCTTGCATAAATAACCAAGTGGAAAAATTGATTCTTCTTCTCTCTTTGCCAGGAATAGACATCAATGTTAAAGGTAAGTTCTAAATATTTGTGGTCTAATCCAATATGTTAATATTTGTATTATTAAATAGTTAAATGTCTGCATTAAGAAAAACACGTAAGTATATTTACCTAATGTATGTAGAATATTACCAGTAGCAAAACCAAGAAATTCATCATATATTGATTTATAGTTAATAGTGCAGAAACATATTTTAGTATTCATATTTTGATCAGATCCCAACATCAGTTTTTTTTTAAATTGTTTTATTTTTCTTACAGTTATAAATATGATTATGTCCTAGGCATTTTTATCAAAGCATTCTATTTGTATGTGAAGCACCTAGAAAGTCACACTGATAAAGGAAGTAGAATATCAATACTTCACTACCAAAAGTCCTACTTTTGCTGATTTAAAACTTGTCTTGATTTCTAATTTAGACAATGCTGGCTGGACGCCTTTGCATGAAGCCTGTAACTATGGCAACACAGTGTGTGTCCAGGAAATTTTGCAACGTTGTCCAGAGGTAGATCTGCTCACTCAAGTGGACGGGGTGACTCCTTTGCATGATGCACTGTCAAACGGACATGTAGAAATTGGCAAGCTGCTACTCCAGCATGGGGGTGAGTACGTTTATGCTAAATGGGTTTTGATAAATTATCCAGTTTGTTTGATGAATCTCTCAGAGGTAGATAGCATTTTATATATTCAAGATCTATAAGGAGAGATGCCTTTATTTTATATTAATGAAGAAGTAAAGATAAAAAGTCTTTTAGAACATAAACACCTTTCATTTAGAAGAGGAAAATCCTTTTCATAATTTGTATATATTTTTGTGTTATTAAGCCTATTTAGGTTTGTATATATGAGAACGTATTTTGAATTGAGTGTGTTGGTTTTAAATATTAATCTTTTTACTTAAAGAGTAATGTCTTTGTAGAAAAGCCATTTTTGAAAGCTTATTAATAAATGGATATAAATGTTCAGTTGTGATTACTTGGATTTTTCATTCTTGTTTCATTTCCTGTATATAATGCTAACTCGATTAATCTTTTTTTATGAGTCATTTCTTTATAGACTATAAAAAAAGGGTATCCTAGACTGTCTTTTCTTCATTACATTTTGCAGTCAATTAAGTTAAAGTAGAAGGATTTTCAAATGATAACTGTTGTGCAGGGGTTTTGTGATAGGTAACTTGAGCTTAATATTCACCTACTGCTTTTTCTGATTTTTTTCATCTGCTTTTAGAACTCCCCCCTTTTCAGTGACATTCTTCTTATTTTTGAACTGAATAATTTTTACATCAAAATATTAAAAACTGATTTGTGTTTTAAAAGAAAGGAAAACTGATGAGCAGCTTATAATGCAGAAGTAAAGATTTATATAAATTTTCTGTTTTTTGTACCAATTTTAACTTGAAATATAAAATGATTCTCTCCCATCATTAAAGTTGTTTGATTCTGCATGAAAATAAAAGGCATATTTTCTTTATATGTCTTTGTACTATGTACATATATATTATCTCTCTAAGAAAGGCTGTATAGCATGGTAGTTTAAGATGTTTAGTTATTTATAGTCTTCTCCTGCCCCCTAAAGGCCTTAGTGTGTCTGTTTTACTGATACCATTTCACAATCAATATATTTTTCAGTTTTCCATTTTTTTGGTATTACATGTTTACTGAAACATAATGTTCTAAATGTTTTATTTTTCTATTTAACCATGTAGCTGACTCCAAGCCAATATTTGGCCTTGCTTCAAATGGTGTAAGTGATATAAAAGCCAATATTATATTAAGTCCAACTCTTCAGAAGAGAATGGCATACCAACCAATGTGAATTTTTCTAGGGTCCTTGGTGAAGATGAGTCTCTTGTCCTAAGAGAGGAAATCTACTTGTACTTGTATTAATAAGGGTCCTTTAGCAATCTTACAGGCTTATCTTTGCCTTAGTTGTATTCTGAGTTTAGACTTATCAAATGGTTTGATATCATCATTATAATAACTATATTAGTTCTTCATTGTGAGTCACTGAATCTTGAGAGCAATAATTTTAAGAATTTATTTGTTTTTAAAACTTTTGTTTACTTTTGGTAACTTGTATCTGTAATTTTGTTGTATTTTTTAACAGGAGTAACTTAGAGCATTTTTTTTTGAAATATCAGCAAATGAAAAGAAACCTAATATTGATTTAGAATTCTTTTTTTCATAAATCACACATGAATCAGTGGTTGATCTTTTATATTAAATACATTTTTTATCTAGATCACTACATAAGTCTGATTAGGCTCATCATTAAGAGTTTTAGCAGCTATAGTCTGTTCTGTCTCTGACAATATGATATATGTTGTACGGTAGGACCTTCTGATTATGTGTGCTACTACTAAAACCTTTATATTTTTTATAACATTTTTATGGCAAAATGCATAAATTAATATAGGACTCGACTGGCATAGTTAGGACTTTGCTATGTGACCATATCATGAGTTATTGTTTTGTTCCTCCATCATCCTTTACTACCTAGAGGATAAACTCTATCTCTGTAGTTTCTAAGTAGATGGTTATATGGTTTAACTATAGTAGATGGATAAAATCTTGAGTGTGACCCAAGAAAGTTAACATTTTATTTTTTTGTAAATCAGTTACTTGTACTAAAATATGAACACAGGCAAGGGTAAGTGAAAAATGTGCTCTATGTTCGTGCAAGTTTTTACAGTCTTTGCACAGCTACAGTAGCCCGTCACCAATGGAAAGGGACACTACTTTTTCCTCTTGGTGATATAGGATACCTTTAAGACTCTTATACAGAATTTAAGATGAATATATTTTATTCTTCTGGGAACACTGTAATTCTTATTTCAAGATGACAATTTATGAAGTTTCATAAAAGTTTTTTTCATCTATAATCATGTTGAACTATAAGGCATGTACTTTTATGCAACTCATTATTAGGCAGTTCACTAGGATTTAAGTTTTTTTAAATGCACTTTTATTAAGCAGTCAGTATGTGTATATATAGCCAATTAATTATGTCGACGAATTAGTACAGAGTATTATTATAAACGGAGCCCTGGATGTTTTAGGGGGAAAAAAAAGAGAAAACAGCTGTTAAGCTGCTAAAGTAAAAATGTTTTACTCTTAACATTTTGCATTCTCTTTTTCACAGGCCCAGTGCTTTTACAGCAGAGGAACTCTAAGGGGGAATTGCCCTTAGATTATGTGTTATCATCTCAAATCAAGGAAGAACTATTTGCTATTACAAAAATAGAAGATACAGTGGAGAACTTTCATGCACAAGCAGAGAAACAGTTTTACCACCAACAGCTTGAATTCGGCTCATTTTTACTTAGTAGGATGTTGCTGAATTTTTGTTCAATTTTTGATTTATCTTCAGAGTTCCTCTTAGCTTTCAAAGGGTTAACTCATCTAAACGAACTGCTTATGGCTTGTAAGAATTATAAGGAAACCACCAGTGCTCATAGTGACTGGTTATTGGATCTTTATGCTAGAAATATTAAGACATTGCTGAAGCTTCCAAATATTCTTAAGGAACTGCCTGAGAATTTAAAGGTGTCTCCTGGAGTACACACTGAGGCCTTATTGGTGACATTGGAAATGATGTGTCGGTCAGTTGCCGAGTTTTCATGATGATGCCAAAAAATATGAACCTGCTCAACTTGCTTTGTCATTTATAAGGGTTTTATAGCTTATTAACAAATATTGATTTGGTTTATTGACAGAATTTGCAGCCTTGCTAAAAGCACTTAACTTCTGCAAAACTATAATACTGGTTCTTCTTTTTCTAGTATAGAATTTGACTCGAAAGTAAAAAAATAGTTTTGTTTGGTATATATGGCTTTCTTTAATCTTTATGATTACTTTTTGTTCTGAAAGTGATTATTATTTATTTATATCGTATATGTAAAAAATTTTAATTTAAATATTTTTTTCAAATTGAAATGTAATGTCCTCTATTTTAGGTGTTCTAGGTCTTAGAATCATGGCAAGGATATTCATGCAAATGTGCACCTATACACATGAAGCTCCCTGTTTCTTTGTAGGCAGTTGGACTAAACTACTCATTTCAGTTTTGTGTTTCTAAAAATAAACATTTCTAAAATTTACAGTAATAATATTCTTTTGGTTTTTAAATGCATTGAATGTGCAATTTGACAGTATGATCTCTTGATTTATTTTATTTTAGCAGTCCGTGTACAAAGTGTGTTTCTACTCTGTGTAACCAGTATTCTGTAAGTGAAAACATTCCGCATAATAAGTTGTATTAAATATTAAGATTACAAATAACAACTAAGTAATAGATTTGAGATTATCTAAAATCTTGATGTACAGTGTGAATTTACAGAGTAGTAATGTTTCAGTTTGCAGTTTTTTTCCTAATAGCAATTTATAGTAAAACTAAAAGGGTGTGGATAATAACCACTTTTGAAATTGAAGTTGCTTCACTAGTGGGAATAAGTTACATTGTGATACAGCTGGAAAAGAAACATTAAAACTTCCATTTAGCCTTTATGTAACTAAAGTGATGATCTCACAGCGATTAATCTGCTGAAGAAGCACACTTTAGTTTTATCTTGAAAATAATCTTTTAACAAGATACAGATGCTGAGTGTTTTATTACTGGGTTTATAATCTAAACTGAAAACTGCCTTATTAGTATATCAGCTCTAAATAAAAATTAAGGTTTTTATTCTGTATTTTTGTATTAGTAATTTTTTACACGTACTGCAAAAAATAAATATTAGTTTTGTTTTAGTTAGCCTTCAAATACGACATCATACAAATCCTTTTTAATCTTAATCTGCCAAAGTATCAGAGAAAACCTGATGAAAGGAGACTATCTAAAGAAAATTAAAATTCTCAGAGTAAAGTGTTTCCCCGGATGATGAATAGAACATTTTTATTCCAGAGAGTAACCTCTTTACTTTATTGTGAAGGCATCTGGAATAATGTTTGCTTAGTAAACTAATATAAACTTGAAAACACAGACTTTGACATCAGACAGGCATAGTTTCAAATCCTTGTCTAATTTTTATTAACGAAATTGCAATGCAGGTTTCTTTCTGAGCTATGGTTTTCTTACCTCTCAAATGGAAAAAGCACCGAGTATCTGTCGTAATAGAACTAAGTTAGCCTATTGTCTTATATGGCACTAATAAATGTTATTTCCCTTCTAGTTATTAACTCCTCTTTTAGTTATAATGAATCATTTAAGTAAAAAGCAAAATAGTAATTCTTAAGTTAATAACAATTATAAGTTAACGAAATAATGAACATCACAAATTAGGGTTTTGCATTGCTAAGAAAAAATTTTTAAATTTGATCTTCATAAGAAATAGTCATTTAGTTGCAACTAATAGTTATATTTCAAAACTGTTCTATCTGCCAGCTTCTACAAGCCGTGATAAATGAGGTATTAAACACTCAAATGCCACTGAGGTCTGTGCCTTTAAGAAGGTGTCATTGCAGTTTTGCCCTCCAGTATAACTTGGCAAGCATAAGTTACTGTGTTCTGTGGCCTAGTTAACAATACCAGTAAATATATGAATTTAAACCTGCAATGAGAAACTTTATTTCCAGTATCATTTCTATTATTTTAGATAACATAGCTTCAAATCTATCTTAGAAGAAAAGGAAGTAGAAACTTTAATAAAATAAAATTCGTAGTCTTTTTGAATCCTTTCCTTTTAGTTGTAGATGTCTCAAAGTTGCAGCAGCTGAGTAATTCTATTTATTGTAGTCTGCCAGATTTCCTACTATAGTTCAATGGAATTGTTTTTTTAAAAATGCCCATAAAAGCCCTTATTACAGTGTAAATAAAGCTTGGAAGGAGATTTCTGCCCTGTTAAGATTCTGCATAAACCCCACAAATATCTGGAATATAAAAGATTTAGAATGTTTACTGGCAGCTCCTTAGGAAAGGTCTCCATGAGTTTTCTAGCTTGTTCTTAATTTCCCAACAGAGAATAAAGTGGTTGAAGTATATGCATTTTCTGTCATTTCATTAACTCCGAGATGACCAGAAAAACATTCATCCTCATAAAAATCAAATATGAGGTTAATCAATGTATTGAACTCATTGTTTCTTGAACACTTATTATGTACCAGATGGTATGCTTGATGGGCTGACTACAATAAAAGGAGAAGAGCTTACAGTCTAGGAAGGTAAACCAGCCTTAAATATTGTTGGTTTTATTGTTTTCTATATAGGCTATTGAAAAATTAATTTCAGTTTTGTGTATTGCTAGAACTTACAGTAATAATTGATGCTCTGTTTTAGTTTTTAAATGCGAATATTACAAAGTTATGTTAGTTTAATCCTTTGATCAGTATGATTTTAGCAATTTTATTTTAGAGCAAATAGAATACGAGGTATGCTTTTGCATATTAGTGAACTAGTACTCATTCCTAGGTAAACACAAATGCGTTAATGCTAGGATACTTTATATAAACGCCAGGAAATGTTTGCCTTCTGTTTGTGCTGTTATGGAAAGTTAAATTAAATGAATGCCTCCACATTTAAAAAACTTATTGGTGTAATATAAAATCCATGTGCCTTTACATACCTTTCCAGTTAAAGGGTGAACTTGATAAGAGCTTGTCACTGTTGGTCCTTAATCAGTAGACAGTTATCTTTAAATGACATAAGGCATTCTTTCCCTCAGTCATTTATCATACATCTTCCATGCCAGTCTCGCCTCCTCTGATGTGGAGCTTGCAGAATTCAGAATAATTGTTTTTATAACAAATGTGATTTGAGTTAGAAAGGTCGGTGATGGCATTATTAAAATTAGGCTCTGTTTGTTGATATCAAAGCTGGATACATGCAATGGTTAACTTTTTTATAAATCAAATCTTGTTTTCAGAAAATCACCTTGTAGGTTAAGAATTATGGTGGGAGGATATACTTTGGTGCTTATTTGATCTGATATAGAATTAAAGATTATTAGACTATAAATTAGAAAAGGCTGAGGTATTGTTTTATTTGGTTCCATACATACATTGTTCAAGGTACTGCAAAAGTAGTTTCCTACTAAAAGAAGACCTTTTCAGAGGAAACAAACATAAGATATTTTTTACATCATTGATCATGAGATGTTTAAAAAAGTTTTCCCTCTTAATGCTAATCTTCAAGAGCATTCAAAATATATTTAATCATGCTTCTCGATTTATGAAAGCACCAAGCAACAAAGACCCATAAACATCTTTGTTTCTTGAGACATGTGAATTTGTGAATTGTTAAAGGGTAGGAAACATTCTATTAAATTATTGGAAAAAGAAGCTTGTTAACATTTACAAATTATAAGTCCAAATGCTTAGCTTTTTATCACAGAAGAATCTGCTGGTTAGGAATACTTTTGTGTTATAAGCAAAATTATATTTTGTATATTTGAATTTAGTAGGGTTTTTTTTAGTATAGGTATGTAGTTTTGGTTATAAATAAATACATTTATACTATTTTAAAGAAAAATCTTTAAATACAACCCTTAGTGCTAGATACTTGTGATTTTCTTATAATGCTGTCTTTGTACTATTGAATATATATATACATACATTTTCATTTTTAAAACAAATATAGTGAATTTTTTTCTGGGTTTTTAAACTACTTGCTGAATTTGAATCAAAGTATTATGTCAGCAAGTAACCAGTGGTTAGTTATAATAACAATATTCCTAATAAGTATATAATATTTATATGTGTAACATGTAATATTGCCCTTAACATAGATCAAAAAAAATAAATAAAATTTCCTTATTTAAACACATCTATAAATAGCTGTCTCCTACTAGAATTGAAACATTTTCTGTTTGTTTTTTCTTTTTATCGTGGCCCGCCAATTTTTTTAGGTTGTTAAATCCATGCTTGGTAAATGTAATTCTCTTTCTTCAAAAGTATCTAAATTGCATTAAATGAACTTAAATGCATAATGGGTATTAAACATTTATGGAGAATGTCTAACTTCTTTGGAGCCTAAGATTTAGTTCTACCAAAGAATGGAAATTTTTGTTTGTTTTTTTGTTTGTTTTTTTTTTTTTTTTTAATGTGCTTAGTACTTCCAGTAGGTAAATTGCACTGAACTGCAGATCTGGAATCTGGCTTTGAATTTACACCTATTATACTATCATTTATCTCAATAGTAGCTGAACTAAAATTTCCAATGATTCTCCATTCTTCTGTCCTCAAATGAAATAGTCATGTTGAAAAAAATCATTAATCTTAAAGTGGTGATGGATAAAAAGAACTTAGTTTGTTTTCAGTACTTCTCAAAGGTTAGGTCAGCAATGGTTTATGTCATGACACTGATAAATTTTTCTAGTGACAGAATGGTTTGATTTATAATAGTTTTTTTGTTTTTGTTTTAAGACTTGTATATCTTGGGTATCTGACTTCACCCAAAAGAGGTATTTTTCTATTTTGCATTGTTTCTCTTTAGCAATATAGAGACAAAATTATAGAGCAATAAGTAAATTTGGGGAAAACTGAAATATGCATTTTAAAGAGCTTTCCATGAAAACTTAAAAGCAGAATTGTAAAGATGAAAACTAGGCAAAGAGATGAGAGGGGAAATGGGTAGAAATTATTCTGGCTTAAAGTAATTAAGAGGATAAATATTTCTAGATGCTGTTTAATATATTAATTGAAAAGTTAGGGAAGGTATAAAATCAGACAAAAGGCATATAGACAGATCTCCTAATCTCAGGAATAAGCTGTTTTTGAAAATTTTGAATATAATGCCCAGTAAACCAAGGATCAAGATAATTGTTTTGCTGGAGGATCTTTTAGTTGAAACTCAATAAAAAAGAATAATAAAAATATCAGTTTTAATGTTATCAGAAATAGGCTATTTTGATTAGTAATATTCAGCCTTTTCCTCAAGGTTAGGATAATATATTTTTTTGTTTTAATTTCACCTCCCATAGTTAGATTTCTTTTATCACATATTTGATCTCTTTTACCCCATCTACCTCCACCCTCCCCCCTACTCTCTAGTAACCATTAGTCTGTTGTCCATGTGTGTCTGTCCTGTTCGTTTGTTGCTCTTAGGTTTATGTCTCACATATAAGTGATGTCATGTGATTTTCTACTTTTTCTGTCTGGCTTATTTTGCTTGGCATGATTATCTCGAGGGCCATCCATGTTGTTGCAAATGGCAATATTTCATCTCTTCTTATGGCTGAGTAATATTCCATTGTATATATGTACCACAGCTTCTTTAGCCAATCATCTGTCGTAGGACACTTCGGTTGCTTCCATGTCTTGGCCACTGTGAATAATGCTGCTATGAACATCAGTGTGAAAATATCTTTTCAGATATGGATTTTTAAGTCTTTTGGGTAAATACCCAGTAGAAGGATTGCTGGATCATATGGTAGATCAATTCTTAGTTTTTTGAGGAACCTATATAATGTTTTCCAGAGTGGCTGTATCAATTTGCAGTCCCACCAGCAGTGTGTGAGGATTCCTTTTTCTCCGCATCCTCTCCAACATTTGTCGTTACTTGTCCTGTTGATAACAGCTATTCGAACAGGTGTGAGATGGTATCTCATTGTGGTTTTGATTTGCATTTCACTTTTCATATGTTTGTTGGCCATTTGTATGTTTTCTTGGGAGAAGTGTTTGTTCAGGTCCTCTACCCATTTTTTGTTTGGATTGTTTGGTTTTTTGTTGTTAATGAGTTGTATGAGTTCTTTGTATAATTTGGATATTATGCCCTTATCAGAGGCATTGCTTACAAATGTATTTTTCCATTCAGATGATTGTCTCTTTACCTTATTAACGGTTTCTTTTGTTATGCAGAAGCTTTTTAGTTTGATGTAGTCCCATTCATTTATTTTTGCTTTTACTTCCCTTGCCTTTGAGGTCAAATTCATAAAATCCTCTAAGTCCAAGGTTCTTGAGTTTAGTTCTTATGTTTTCCTCTATGCAATTTATTGTTTCAGTTTTTATATTCAGATCTTGAATCCATTTTGAGTTAATTTTGGTGTGTTATGATAGACAACAGTCTAGTTTCATTTTTTCGCAGGTGGCTTTCCAGTTTTCCCAGCACCATTTATTGAAGAGGCTTTCCTTTCTCCATTGTATGTTTTTGGCTTTTTTGTCAAAAATTATTTGCCCATATAAACATGCGTTTACTTTTGGACTTTTGATTCTATTCCTCTGGTCCATATGTGTTTTTCTGTCAATACCATGCTGTTTTGATTATTGTTGCTTTGTAGTATAATTTAAAGTTCTCATTCTTTTTTCTCAGGATGGCTTTGGCAATTCGGGGTCTTTTGAAGGTTAGGCAAATCTAGATTTCATATTTTCCCATGATTTCAGTTCTTTCACTCTTCTTTTCAAAATACTTTTAAGGTCATACTCAATTATGATAATGGACTTAAAGGGAGTTCGAAAGCCATTTATAAAGAGTGGCTGAACTGGTTCCCTCAGTGCCATTTTTATTGACTTAATTGTAGTTCTTTAGAAAAATAAGAACTATTTAAATTAAAATTTTCTCTAAAATTACATAGGAGAAAGAATTGTAAGCAAATACATTGCTCATAGTGGTTGTATTTGTGATATAGTTTTGAATATTTTCACTTCTCCAAGTTTATTTGTAATGTGATTTATATTTGTTTATAATACCAGTAGCCAAATTATTTTTTAAAAGTAATGCTCCTGATAAGCATCTGTCTTGAAATTTTCTAAAGTTGGCTTATTTAAACTGGTATCTCCTGGATTTTTTAAATAGAAATTTAAATACAATTTTTTATATTAAATATTTTTAAAATATTAAAAATATTTTAAAATATGCCTTTTTTTCAAGGTAGGATTAAAGTAAACATAGTTTCAACTAATGCAGATCTCAAATAATACACTTACACTATCTACCCATCCTTCTGAGAGTGAATCTGGCTTACAATGTCATTGATATCCTTCAGTCAATTAAGCCCCTTCTAAGTACTGCCTCTCCATGTTGGGTGGGGTCATTACTTTAGTGGATTCTTAAATTGCTAAAAGTTAAACTTTATGCGGATACCTTGTGTAGAAGTATTCACAGAACTTGAAGTTCTCTGGTATTTTGTTTTTTTCATATTCAACACCAAAAAACTGAGAAACTAAAATGTTCCTTAAATGCTTTTGGAGCAATTTTTCTTCTATCATCATAGATATGGAAAAAATTCACTTAATGTAGATCTTATTATTTACAATATTAATGCAGATACAAGCAGTCAGCCATCTATTGAGAGAAGTCCGAGTCAAGGTCTGTTAACACTGTTCTCCAGATCGTGTTATTTTGCACCTCTTCTGCGAAGGCCAGGAAAATGGCTTCTTGTAATGTCCTGTTTTAAGTAGTATGATTCAAAACAACACAATGTTTTAGCAGTTGTTTTATATAAATACATTGCATACCTACATCACAACTATAGATAGTATGCTGGAGAGTATCAATTCAATGTGTTTTGGGGAGGAGATTTCTCACCTGCCTGTCAGGGTTGTGTCACAGTCATGGGATGTCGTGGGAGATCAAGTAAGTACATGTGTGTTCTTTGTGTTTTCATCATAGTGCCACATGAATGGATGCTGTGTACCTGGTACCCCAACCCACAAGAGTTAGTGTGCCTGATACTTGGTTTTCAAGTGCTGGACGTTTTGTGATACCCCATCCAAAAAAAAAGTTTTTCTGTTATATCTAAAAATGCATTTTATTTCATACAGAGAAATTCAAACAATAGTGTTCAGCTTTACGTAAATAGAACACCACATTGACCTGTTTTAAACTATTCCAAATATTCATATTATGTTAGCTTTCCCAGGTGGGTTCCCATGTGCTTCAGAAAAATCTGCTATGGCTTGCTAGGTCTCTGTGTTAATGGAATCCGAAGTTTGTAAGTGTTTCAGGAAAAGAGAAGTAGTAGGTAAGCCATTGTGTAAGGTTTAATCAGAACTTAGGTTAGTTACCTCCTTTATACAACAAAGACAACAAATCACAAACGTTATCCCTCTGTATAATCGAAAATAGACACTTAAATCTTCATTAGATTTTTCTAAAAGTTGATTAGTTCTTGACACCAATAAATTATTTTCAAGTTACATTTTGACTTACAGTTATAATTACTGCTGTATAAAGGAAGAATGTTTTGTGGAAATGATGGAGTTCCCAGTCCTCTGAATAGCTTTATTAAAAGATCTCTGAAGTTGGGACAAATATTAGCATTTCCTTCCCCTCACCTTTATTCTATGGTCCAGCTGTCTCTATAATTTCTCTCAACTGTTAATTGCAGGTGTTTCTCCAGTAATCCAGAGACAATTAAATGGTTGGGGCCAGGTATGAACTTTATGCAGTTAATATTTCCCTTAAACTTGTTACCATTTGAACTGTGGCAAAATTAAATGCCTCAAGTTGACTCGTCATTTTGAAGCTTGTCTTTGAGCAGAAAATGGAACTGAGCCTCTGTTACCATCTTGCCTCACTAGCAGCAGCAACAACCCCACTCAGCCAGTTCTCAAGATCTCCTCAGATGCATTCCTCCCAAGAAAATAAGAGATGGTCTGCAGGTTTGTTCATTAACTCAGGTTGGTCACTCCTTTTCTCTTTGGAAGGAATATTGAAAAATCTATAGCAGGGGAGAAATATGTTGCAATTTTATTTTACTACAAACTGAAAAAATTTTGGCAAGCTACTTTCATAACTATTTCTGTCTTAATACAAAGCTTTCAATTTAATAGAGTAACACTGTTAATTTACTAGAGCAGTGCCATTTGGTTACTTTTTTAAAAACGGAGTCTCATAATTTTTCAGTGACATTTGGAGACACAACCATAATGTAAATTAAAAAACCTATCTACAAAACTATTGCTTGTGCATAGAACACATTTTTGTTGTTAGTTTAGAATGTGAAGGAAGATCCAAATAAATTAAAACTCATTTGAGACTAATTACATATTTGATGATTTTTTATTTTTATTTTGTTTGCGCTTAACCCAAATCCCCTTGGAAAAGCAGATATAATTAAATTTTAGCAAACCTTTCACAGTGTTGTTCTTATAGCATGTAACCACTTTGGGCATTTAATGGTTAATTGCATGATAGTCTTACATAATGGGAGACTTTCCTTGATATTTCTAAAATCTCAGAGATTCAGCTGTAGTAATAAGTCTTATGATGTGAATGCCACTGTACAAATGTAGAAACTGAGGTGTAAGAGGTAACCAAAAGTTTTTTTTTTTCTTTCAGTGAGTTATACCAGTCATCCTGGGAAAGAGAATTATAATTGAAAGGAACAACACTATTGTAAGTATTCATTACATTATTTTTTATGTGGTTTTAATTCATACTTGACTGAGCAATTAGAAAGGCTGATTCTAGATACTCTAATCAAACAAATTAATAGGCATCTGTACACATACACACACACACACACACACACTTACAGTTGACATTTAAAGTCTCAGAATTTAAATATGCATTAATTTAATACCTGAGGCTTTTGTAAGAAGTATAATGGTGCCTGTCTTGTATTTCTGGAGCATCAACTACCTTATATATATATTTTTTGGTTTCTTTGTAATGCTAAGTACAAAACTCAAAAATAAACATTTGGGTACATTTTAACAAATGTATAAACTGAAATTAAAGCCTCTGAATATGACTCGATAATACAAGAGCATTAGGGTCATTTGGATATTGAGATCAAAATGAGGGGGTGGGGGTGTTAATATAGTCCCTGGATAAGAGAGTTTATTATTGAATATTCACTTTTAAATATAGGATAAAATTCTGTAAAAGATACTTTAAGAAATACGTCAGTTAAATTTTGCTCTCCCTATACTTTGGTTCCAGATTTGATTTTAATATACTATCATTGGTTTGACTGTTGCTTATGACAGGATAGTTACTCAAGAACTATAGTACAACACAAAGGCATTTAAAGAAATCATTTCAGATCTTCCTTGTGCATGGAATGCTTCAAAAATAATTTGGAATCCCTACAGAATCTATCAGTTTGAGTCTGTGGAACAGTACCAAAATGAACAAGAAGTACTAAGTTCTTTTTATAGATGAAAAAATTTTAAGATATGCATTTCTTATGAATTATCATAGTTTAGAATATGAATGACCTTCAATGAATTTACTAAGATACTAAGGAATATATTTAGCAGTTCATGTGACTACTGTATTTAGCAGTCCAAATAGGTATTAGACTTCCAGCCTGTTAAGTAAAGTATCTTGAAATACTTACATGGCAAATCTCTCAAAACTAAAGTTAAATAGATTTGTAAACCCCTCACACAGGAGAAAGAAATAGTTAAAATTCTATTAGCTAGCCTCTTGTTTTCAACCTGTGAATTTAGTTGTTTCTTAAAAGCAATGAAGAGCCCTCTGAATATCATTTTCATGTCTCAGGATAGTTCTTACTCATCAGCTTCATTGGATAGTCACGCCTTTTAAGGTATTAAGTTTTCTACAACAGTCAAAAGGTTTCAGGGAAAGCCTTGTTTGTCCAAACCAAACATGAGTTTAAGAGAAGTGTCATTAATAAGATTATACACACAATCGTCCATTACTCCTCTCTCAACCACTAAAAAAAGAAAAAGAGTACTGATTATACTTAGAAAAGGGTTTTTTTTTGTGTTTAATGCAGTGAATGTATAGTCAACATTACCATCGAACTAAACATGTGAAACTTCATAGAACGAAACAGAAATAAGCCATCTGTTAATGGTTACTATCTATTAGGTACATGAGGTTATAGAATATCAGGCCTGTAGACATTTGAGTAGACACTGTCGGCGTGGAACATAAATCTCAGACAAGATGTAATCAGAAGTTATTTCAAACAAATTATCCTATCAAACTTTCTGTAGTTACATTAACTTCATGGAATATTACATCTTAGCAAGAAACAGTGACGGTATGTGGATATAAGCATGTCATTACAAACATGATGCACTAAATAGAGCATATTGAGGTCAAAGCCTTTCTGTAGAAAGGGAATTTAATTGGCATTCTTTCAACCATAGTGTATAAACAGATTAAAATAGTTCTATCATAAGAAATAGTATTTAACAACATAGCTTTAAAATAAAAATACTTTAAAAATCAGCTTTGATGAGATTAAATTTATTTTAAAGAGTCTAGAGTGAAATATATATTTCTTGCTTCTGGTTTTTCTACATTTTCCAGCATAACCCCCACCTTCACTCTATCCCAGTATATTATTAATAAAATAGTGCAAAACATTGTAGCAATTTCAACCAAGCTTAATCCCCTACCAAGTCTGGGGAAGTGTAAGACATTCTCACCAAATTCTCTCTCTTTCCAGAGGTATGCTCCCTTGATATAACAGGGAGTTAGGTACAAAAACTACCATAAATCTTGAGAATGCGATTTTTAAGTATAGATTCTATAGTAAGTAGTGAAACATTTTTAAAGGCAAACTCCCCTTCCCCATAAGCAGTTTATTTTACAAAATAAGTTTTCATGCATTCATATTATCAAGAATGATTATTTCTATAAATGAATGTAATGAAACACTGGCATGTCACTTAGCACATTGCATTCTCCTCTACATTAAAATTCACATTAATAACAAAAATCCTAGTAGGCATTAAAGCATTTGAGTAACCTAATGAGAAAGCAGATACTTTTCTCTGAGAACACTTGAGTATTAAATATTTTTAGATTCACAGAGGTGTAATCTGACACCAAAAGCAATGTGGATTTAGTTTGCTAGTATGTTTGACTACTGAAATTTTGCTAATTTGCTCAGTTGGTACAAATTAAAATAGTAGGTATAAAAATTCAGATAGGCAATCATTTATAAACCTGGCAGTATTTATGTGTAATCCTGTAGAGATTTAAGGTTTTAGATGGAATGATAGAAGGTCTGGAAGTTTTCTTTGTAGGTTTTTAGAGTGTAGAAGATTGTTTTGAGGGGTGAATGTACTTTTACTCATTAGCTGAAAATCAGCCTAGTCATGCCTAAATTATTTGCTCAGGAATAAACATTGGGATCTGAAGTCAGAATTTATGTTAAATTGAAATGCACCTGTTCCATTATTCACGTTTTGGGACTCCCCCTCCCTTTTGAAATGTATAAAACATAGAAAATTGTAATGGATTACTTTCAGATAAAAAAATCACATTAAAAAAAAACTAAAATCAAATGGACATTTACATTTTACGTAGATTTAATCAGAGCATAGCTAAGCACTTAATCTGATCTGCCCCTTCCACTTGTAATTAGAGAAGTTTGTATTTCCCAGTGTTAACCATTCTTACATATGTTGTTCCAATGTGTTACATTATTAGTCACACCTAACGAGGCTTTCACACAGCAATAACTAAACCTTTATCAAATTGATTCTGTAAATGGAAGTACATTTTCAAAGACAAATGTCCTTGTACACTATTTACAAATTCTCTTCACCACGATAAAAAGGCAAAATAAATAAAAAGCAGAAAGAAAGGAAACACTGCTGAGGCTTGAAGGCTTTTTCTTTTATCTTCCCAAACAGATGCTGGTCTTCTCAGTGCCGGGAGCTAGCTAGCCAAGATTGTTTTTCTTCCTTTTACATGGGCTATGAGAGGGATCTGGTTTCAGTTCTTGGTATTGCACCTGTTTAAACAGAGTTCAGAGAAAGACTGGTCAGGTGGCTACTTTCTGGCAAAGGAAGGAAAAGCAAAGAAATGAAAGACTGCTTAAGGGGGAAGAAGTGCTCACTCTAGAAGCTGTATGAGATCTGCATCCTAGCTGCAGAGAACAATAGAATGATACAGTAAGAGTCTGAAGGGAAATCCTGCCAGAAACTACATGAGAGCTCTGATGAGAACTCTGGTAACAGACTGGGGTCTTCACTGTCCGTAAGACATTACACTGAAAACAAAACCATCTCCATTTATTCTGAAGGGACAGATAACAGTTCTTTGCAATTTATTGTTTGTATAATATAGGCTTAATCTCCATCCACCCCACTCATGTCTGATACCAAATCAAAAACTCAACTGAAACAAAGGAAAAAGGTATCACTGTAACCCACCTTCAAGATTTTGATAAAAACATTTCTCATTTTACACTGAAAATAGTTGATTAATGGCATTAACATCAAAGTATTTAAAAAGATTGAGATGTATCCCAGTCTTCATTCCCCCACCACTGATCTCCAAAATATGCATCTTTAAAACTCACTTAATTTGTGCAAATTATGCAAAATGGCACACTTTGCTTTTATCATTTAATATTTCCTATTTCCTCCCTTCACAGATTCCAGTGGAACCTTCCTGGGAGGAGGATTGTCCCTGACAGCTCTGGCAGGTTCTTTTTGAAATATCCCCCGCCCCTCATGCTCCATTCTTATCTATAAGTTCTTGGTTAGCACCCCAAGTGGGCTAAATTTGAGTGGCAAAATCTGCTACAGGCTTTATTAACTTGACCTGTCTCTTCTAAAACCTTTGAAATTAAAAGAATATAAAAGTTAAAAACCAGTGCTACACTAAAATAGTAGTAATAATAATGACATCTACATACCACTTGTATATCTGAAGGGACTCTAGAAAGGAAGTCAAGTAGTTCATTGTTATCGATTGCATAGGGACACCGTAGCTTTTTTGTAAATTTATTGATGCCTGAAAAATAGATCAAACATTATTGTAATCCCCAAAGTTTGGAATTATAGAAATACATTTCTGGCAAAAGTATTGAAGTAATTTGAAAATCTAGCTTGAGCCCCTTTAGCCTTGACTGAATGAATCAGTAACCCCAGTTTTCTCCCCCGCCTTACTTCCTGTCCTCTTTCCTTCTTTAGTCCCCTTCCTCCCTCCTTCCCAACTCAATGGCTGGTTTTTTTTTTCTCTCTTACTTTAGCAGCTTCCTTCACAGAAAAAAGACTTTCTATCTGGGAAACAAAAAGCACATAGCAAGAATGAGCAAATGACCCTATCTTGCTTTCCCCTTCAGTGTTACAGTAGTTAGAAGCTTTGCTTTAGTGTTCCATCTGTGTTGAAACTTGTCTCCCTACATTTTGGATTGGGTTTGTTTTTAAGGCAAGAAGTCTAATTTACTGGTTTTCTCTTTTTCAAAAGGTACTTTTTTTTTTTTTTTAGTTGTGTGTGGTATGTGGGGGTATTGCTATTTTGCAAGCTAAATGTTTAAAAGAAACATGACCTTGATTTTATGTTTTAAAGACCTAAAATAAGAAAGGATTTACCACCAGCTTAAAAAAAAAAAAACTTTGAAGATAGCACAATAAAAGGATCCTAAAACTATCTCCTCCCTTGAACAGACCACATCTACAGCTGTTTATGGAACGATTTTCTCTGAAAACACTCTAGAACCTGGCTGAGTGATGACTGCACATCAGGCAAGTAAGAGAAGGCATACACTGAAGCAGGTAGGAGAGGCCAGGACCCAGTCTTGAAACAAAGCCCAGCCCCAGTGCAGCAACCACAGTCTGGCGGGAACTCCAAATCCAGAGCTCCTTGAGGAGCAAAGGATTTGAACCCCACATCAGGCACCCCCAACTTTTAAGACTTACACTTGAGGGATAAGCCCCCCAAAACATCTTTTTTGTCTTATTGAGAATAATTGGCATTCTTCACTATATAAGCTTAAGGTGTACACCATGGTTTGATTTACATATATTGTGAAATGATTACCACCATAGTCATCTCACATAGAGGCAAAAAGGAAAGAAAAAAAATTTTTTGTGATGAGAACACTTAGGATCTGTTCTCTTAACTTTCCTGTGTGACAGACAGCAGTGTTAACTAGCCATCATGTTGTACATCACATCCTGGTACTTACTTTGTAACTGATGTTTTTGTGTACCACTGCCTTCCTCTGATAGCCACAAATATCTATTTTTCGTTTGGTGTTTTTTTTTAATACAGTTGACATACATTATATTAGTTTCGGGTGTACAACATAGCGATTAGACATTTATGTAACTTCAGAAGTGAGCACCCCGATGAGTCTTGGACCCATCTGACACCATACGTAGTCATTACAATATTATTGACTCTATTCCTTAAGCTATACTTTATGGCCCCGTGACTTTATAACTGCTAGTTTGTGCTTCATCTCGTCACCTTTTCACCCATCTGCCTAAACCCCTTCCCATCTGGCAATATGCAGTTTGTTCTATATCTTATGAGTTTGTTTCTGTTGTTTATTTTGGTTTTAAGATTGTACATATAAGTTACTTACTTCACTTAGTATAATAACCCTCCATGTTTTCACAAATGGCAAGATTTTATTCTGTTTTATGGCTGAGTAATATTCTGTTGTATATATGTACCATAGCTTCTCTTTTATCTATTGACACTCGGGTAGCTACCATATCTTGGCTATTGTAAATAACACTGCAGTGAACATTTCTTTCTGAATTAGTATTTTGGATTTCTTTGGATAAATACCCAGAACTGGAATTGTTGGGTCAAATGGTAGTTCTATTTTTAATTTTTTGAGGAACCTCCAAACTGTTTTCCATAGTGGCTGCACCAATTTACAGTCCCACTAACTGTGCACGAGGGTTGCCTTTTCTCCACATCCTTGCCAACACTTGTGGATTTATTGATAGCCATTCTGACAGGGGTGATTTGATATCTCCTTGTGGTTTTCATTTGCATTTCTCTGATGAATAGTGACCTTGAATGTCTTCATATCTCTGTTGGCTATCTGTATGTCCTTTTTGGAGAAATGTCTATTCAGGCCCTCTGCCCATTTTTTAATCAGATTTTTTTTTTTTTGGTGGGGGGGGCTGTTAATTTGTAATAGTTCCTTATATATTTTGGATATAACTCCTTAAGTACATTGTTTTTGTTTTGTTGATGGTTTCCTTTCCAGTGCAAAAACTCATTTGATATAGTCCCATTTGTTTATTTTTTCTTTTGTTTACCTTGTCTGAGGAGACATATCCAAAAAAGTAAGAGTGATGACAGTTTACTAGATGGACAGTTTACTATCCATCTTACCTAGATGCACTCTCTACTGGTTTCCACAGCCAGATGTTATGAGCACTCCTTCCGGGTACTGGTACCCCAGGCTGGGGAGCCAGGTGTGGGGGTTGGACCCCTCCCTCCTCAGAGAAGACCTCCTCAGCTGAGATATACCTCCTGATTCTTTATCACCATACCGTGAGTGTGGGACCTGCACATTCTGCATCTCCACCCATCCTACCAGTCTCATCGTGGCTTCTTTATATCCTTAGTTATAGGATATTGTTCTGTTCAGCCAATCTTTAGGTGGTTCTCAATGATGGTTGTTCTACAATTTATTTGTAATTTGGATGTAGTCATAGGAGGAGGAGTACAGGTTTACTAACTGACATCTTAACCAGACGTCTTTTTTGTTCTTTTTTAGATATGTGAGCTCATACAAGTATGTCTTTCTGATTTATTTCACTTAGCAAAATGCCTTCAAGGTCCATCCAATATTGTCACAGATGCGAGGACTTCCTCATTTTGTATGGCTGAAAAATATACATACACACACACACACACACATATATATACTACTTTATCAATTGATAGGTTGTTTCCATTTTTTTGGCTATTGTAAATGATGCTATGAACATGGGGGTGGGCAGATATTTTTTCAAGTTAGTGTGTTCATTTCCATTGGAAGTGGAATGACTAGATTATATGATAGCTCCCTTTTTAATTTTTTGAAGAACTTCCATACGGTTTTCCATAGTGGCTGTACCAATTTACAATCCACCAACAGTGCACTTTTCTCCATATCTATACTAGCATTTGTTATTTCTTGTCATTGTGACAACATCCATACTGACTGTGTAAAGTGATATCTCACTGTGGTTTTAATTTGCATCTCTCTCATGACTAGTGTTGTTGAACACCTTTTCATGTACCTGTGGCCATTTGTATATGTCTTTCAGAAAAATGTCTATTCAGGTTTTTTGCTATTGAGTCGTATGAGTTCTTTATACATTTTGGATACTAACCACTTATCAGATTTATGGTTTGCAAATATTTCTTCCTATTCCACAGGTTGTCTTTTCACTCTGTTGATGGTTTCTTTTGCTGTGCAAAAGCTTTTGAGTTTGATATAGTCCTACCATTTTATCGTTGCTTTTGCTGTAGGTGTGATTCCAAATCATTACCAGGACCCATGTCAATGAACTTTTTTCCTGTTCTCTTCTAGAAGTTTCATGGTTTCCAGTCTCATATTTAAATATAATTCATTTTGAGTTATTTTTTTTTGTGAGTGGCATAAGATAGCGATCAAGTTTCATTCTCCTACCTATGACCATCCAGTTTTCCTAGCACCATTTCCTGCAGAGACTGTTTTTTCCCCATTAAGTATTTTTGGCTCCCTTGTCAAATATTACTTCACCATATATGTTTGGGTTTATTTCTGGGCTCTCAAAATTGGTCTATTTTTCTGAAAATACTTACTTTTGAAAACCAATAGGACACACATTCACGAGATCCACGAGACCCACAAGACTGTAGCAGTCTGAGAAATAGTTCTTAAAGGGCTCATGCACTTGTACTCACCTGCCCCAGGGCCCAGTATAGAAGCAGCCTATCGAGGGACACCCAGACTTTGTGTGGCAGAGGCTCATTTGTTTGTCTTGGAACATAGTCCTAAGAGACGGGCATCTGATTTGACACACAGTCAGGGGCCTGCTGGGGTGCTTTCCAGGGATGGGCTTTGACTTATCTGCCTGTTTCCAGCTGGCAGCACCTTTTTTTTCTTTCCCAGCAGTCACCATCTGTGTGCTGTCCATGTGCCTTGCTCCAGTCAGTTGGCACCATCATCACGCCATCCCTCTGCCATACTCCAGAGCACCATATCTTCCCAAAGGGAGCTTTTACACAAATCTGGTGCCCTGGTTTTATGTCTGGATTTACTTCTTGAAGGTAGTTCAAGACAGTGATGTAGGAAGAGCCTAAATTTACCTCCTATAGCTACACATGGAACAATTTCTGCTAAAAAAAAGATCTGAAAAATAACTGAGCAAATCCTTCACATCAGGCAAATGTGGAAAAAGCCATAGCAAAGTAGGTAGGAGAGGCTGAAATGCATTCTAGCCATAAACCCTACTCCTGGCATGGTGACCCACAAGTGGGAGGAAATAAACCGAGAGCTTCTTCCTGAGGAGCAAAGAGTTCATACCGCATATTAGGCACCCCAACTTTTAAGACTTGCACCTGAGAGACAAACTCCAAAATATCTGGCTTTGAAAACTACCTGGGCTTGGGTCGACAAGACCCAAGGGCCATAAGTACTGAGAGAGGGCTCTTAAAGGATTCAGGCAGATTCACCCATCCCCAGGCACTGCACAGAAACAATTGTTTGAAAAAAACCGAGCCTTTATGTGAAAGATTCATTTGCTAATCCTAAAGCCATGAATAAACAATGGGGGAAAGGACAGTCTCTTCAATAAATGGTGGAAAACTGGACAGCCACATGCAAAAGAATGAAACTGGATCACTATCCTACACCAAATGCGTAAAGCAACTGCAAATGGATTATAGACTTGACTTTAAGACCTGAAACCATAAAACTCTTAGGTGGTAAGCTCCTTGACACCAAAAGCAAAAATAAACCAGTTGGGCTACATCAAATTAAAATTCGTCTGCACAACAAAGGAAACCATAAACAATGAAAAGGCAACCTACTGAATGGGAGAAAATACTTACAAACCAAGTATCTTATTAGGGGCTGACATCCAAAATGTATAAAGAACTCAAACAACTCAATAGCAATAAAACAGACAATTAAAAATGGACAGAAAATCTGAACAAACATTTTTACAAAAAAGAGATACAGATGGCTAACAGGTACATAAAAATATGCTCATTACTAAGGGAAATGCAGATCAAAACTATTAGGACATATCACCTCACAACTGTTAGAATGGCTGTTACAAAAAAGACAAAAAAGTGTTGGCGAGGATGTGAAAAAAGGAATCTTCGTGCACTCTTAGGTGAGAATGTAAATTCGTACAGCCACTATGAAAAATAGCATGGAGGGTCCTCAAAAAAATTAAAAATGGAACTACCATATCAAGCAATTTCACTTCTGGGTATTTATCTGAAGAAAACAGTAACTCGAAAAGATATTTGCATCCCCATGTTCTTTCAGCATTATTTATAATAGCCAAGACTTGGAAACCAAAGTGTCCACCACTGGATGAATGGATAAAGAAAATGTGAGATGTATATATATATATACACACACACCATATATAAATGTGATATATGTATATATTCCATATATATATATCACATTTTCTTTATCCATTCATATATAGTCCATATATATATATAGAGAGAGAGAGAGACTTGTGTCTGTATGGATGGACCTTGACAGTATTGTCTTAAGTGACTTAAGTCAAAAAACCAAATATGGTATGATCTTATTTGCACATGGAATTTAAAAAACAAACAAAAAAAGATATAGAGAACAGATTGGTGATTACCAAAGTGGTAGGTGGAGGAGGTCAAAAGGTACAAATTTCTAGTTATGGAGATGTAATGAACAGCATGGTGACTATTGTTAATAGTACTGTATTACATATTTGAAAGTTGCTAAAAGAGTAAATCTTAAAAGTTCTATCATAAAATAAAAATGTTTCCATTTCTACATCTCTGGCATTGAGATTTTTAGAAACCAATTTTCCTTTTAAATTACAAGAAATTTACATTTAATGCTTGCAAAAGATGCTGCCGTGATTGACTTACTTGGATCACTTCTTAGATTAGAACAGCCAAGAACCGTTAGAGATGAGCAATATCTACCCATACTACATTATTCAACAGTTAATCCTCTGTACTACCTGAAGAGCAAATACGAATAAGGGGCAAATGCAGATGAAATTGGAGCCATTATGCAAACAATTTAATGAGACAGAAATGTCAAAATATTGTATAAAACTAGAAGTATCTATTCTACATATTCTGTTTTATAATGTAGAATTACAATGGGATAAGTCTATTCTCTTAAATGTATATTGCACTTAAATGACCAAGGAGATACATATAAAAATATATAACAGCTTTATATGAAATCAACAGACTGGTAAAAAGTGGGTCATAAACTAGAGCATCTTGTCTCTTCTTCAGGGAGTTCAGCAGAAAATTTTCTTCTGCAATCATAATTTTGGTTTCTCTGTTCTTGCGTGAAACCCATCTTGTAATTCTGGTGAATATTTCATCGGTCACCTACCACTAAAGGAGCACTGTTCTTGTTTTACTTTATTGGATGAAACAAGAGGCCTAAACGCGTTCTCTAAAAATTATGTTTAAGACAGCTAGCCAGTAAGGCTACCCCAGGTGACATAGCCAGATGTCCACCATGGGATCCAGTTTCTGAGAACCTGGGGAAATGAAATCAGATTTACCTCCTATCATAACTGAGATGGCAGGTCTGAACCCAGGTAGGTTAGAGGTAATAAACAGTCACACCTAATGCCTTACCCTAATTCCTTCAATAAAACAGCATCTGTTTTAAATATCAGAGGAAGGAAAGAAAAATCAGGGCTTGAACATACAATAGAGAAACAACACGAAAATGCCCTAGTACAGTGAAAGTACTGTCTTAGTTGAAACCATTTCTTTAAACTATAAAATAAAGAAAGGAAAAAATAATCACTATTCCCCCCATCCTCTCTCCCTAAGATGTAAAGGTAATGACAGTGAGGGTAAGGGGTTCAAAAGCTCTCACTCACGATATGACAAGATAGGCCAAAAAGAATAGGAAGATAGGAATTTTTAAACCAGAGGGCTTGAAGACATCAACCCTTCTCATTTTGTTCCAGCATATTTCTTTAACGCCTTAAAAAGACGAGAATAGGACGTTTTGTTCTCTTTGCTTTAGTGTAAGCACATGTTTTCTGGAATTAAGACCCATTTTGGTTCTTTGCATTTTGTATGGGTTTAACTGTCTTAGGTGTATGCAGGCCAGGGGCAAGTGGAGAATTCTACTTCTACCCAGTCTTGTTTATTTCGAGAGATATAGATGTGTGTGTGTGTGTGTGTGTGTGTGCGCGCGCGCGCGCACGCATAAACAAACAAAAATATATATAATTATTTTGAGATATATATAAAAACAAAAAAGATATATATATAATTAATGTCATAGTTTTATATGTAATCATGGAGACTGAGAATTAAATTTTCTAAACCAAGAATTTTGTCAGATAAGGGGAAAAAAACCCCACAAAACTATGAAGAATGCTGAAACTACCACCTCAATAGAGTCTAGGTACTTGGGAACTGTTGGCATGCAGCATAAGTGCATTAAATATTAAGACTCCGAAATATCACGTTTAAAGAGGGTTTTTGCAGAAGCATTCTTATTTCATACACATAAAGCAGGTTTCTTGTTCTTAAGCGGCCTGTCAATGCCAAGGATTCTTTTCCTGCATCCTTAAGGTGACCTCTTAAACAGGAGGCCATATATAGTACCTGTTTACAGACACTTCCACAAGATAAAGCACCACAGCACAAAAGCATATTGTCTTAAATGTACCATATGGGTTGAAATGCCTCTGTTTACATATAAGTAGTGAAAGTAAATCAGAGTCATATCTAGACGAAGCTACACTTTGATATATGAAGAATCTGTACAACTATGTTTATAGTATGATGGAGCTTATGGTGCCAGATAAGAAAAATGCATTTTGCAGGTAGACCTAAATCTTTATACTGTTGCGATTTTTAACCAACCTGTCTCTTTTCATCATGGAGTAGCTTCATGACCATAAATATAGGGAACTACTGACAGTATAACTCATCCCTTAAAAATAGTTTGTTTTTAGCAGCTAAGACAGTTTAAAAAAAGGCTTTACTTACCCCAGACAAGGACAATGTATCTCAATGGAATGAAGTACAGGATGACTGTGAACATACAGAGGGCTACAATAGCCAGCCAGCTTAAGAATGGGACGGTCCAGTTGAAAGTACTGAATGAGAAATGAACACATCAGCAATCGGCATTTCTTATAACTTAGAAAGGCCCCAAGACACTTCAGGAAAATATGAAATTGTACATGATGTAGATAAATGTTCGTATTTTTTATTTTAACTTCCTGGTAATGAACATTATGTTCACTTGGGATAACGTTTGTCCAGGGCAGTTTTTCATCCACTAAAGGATGACTATTAAGATGTTTTCTTCCCTGTACTGTGCCTCAGCATAACACAGAAATTATTCCTTAGCTTTGTGGCATATGGCTTGCTTTTTACGTCTCTCTAGGTCAAATGTTCCCTAAAAATGTTTTTTGGGTTTTTTGTTTTGTTTTAGTAAAAGAGCCAAAGTTGGATCCATCTGGTTGTCTTGTTTTCACTAATTCTTAGGGTCTGGCTTTTCTGTCTTTGTCTTTATCCTCCCATAGCCAGAGTGAGCATCCTATAGCTATTGCCAGGTAAAGAATCATGAATTCCCTCCCTTGCTGGCACCTGTGCTTCCCTTGCTTCTGCCCACTTATGGAGAGAACAGAAGGCTGAGGGTCTGCTTGCTTTCCTGTGGCTTAGCTCAGAGCCATCCATCACACCATTCCATGTACGAGGGCACTGGCTCTTAGAAAACCCTTCTGGGCAGCCTCACTGAAGGGTTCCCTGTGTTCGTTCTCTTCTTGGAAGGATAAATGTCAAAGAATCCTTACCAGTGTAGCTAATGTCAGAGGGGAAAGATTGCCCTTTTCTCTTTCTACAATGCATTATAGAACTAAATCTAGAATATGATCTCCCCCTCCCCCCACAAAGAGACGCAGTTCAAGAAAGTTCTGGAATGATTAAATAGTAACAAGATGTGGTAATTATAGAGGCTTTTCACTTGTACTTAAAGATTCCTTCTGAATCTGCTTCCTGGATAAATTTTATCCCATGTGACCCCAGGGGAATTTCTCTTTTTCAGTATTCAAAAAATTGTTGTGCAGAAAAGATGGCTCCTACAAGACTAGATCCTATGCCATGTTCCTATATGTCAGCCTGTACTTATATCTATATCTCTGTCTTTACCTATGGAAAGGTCTATAAAATGCAGTTTTCCCCAACGCTGGTCCACAGCCAGGATCTGGTCATATCCTTCAACTGGACATGATGTTTTCCAGCCAAGCACCTGTTCTGAGGTCTCCTACCACCCAGAGTTACAAAGACGCCTCTTCTCCTCAGGCATCACTAGCCTGACCTCAGAGCTGATCCAGGATCTTCTGGTATAAATTAGCTGCTTCTGTCAGGTAGCAACACCCAGTATACTTCAGAAAAAGGACAACACTCAGTAGGGAAATGCCCCATTTAGGACTTTACCCTGTGCTTCTGTGAATAGGGAAGGTGTGGAGAACATCCTTAGAGATAGGAAAAACATAGAGAAGAAGAAAAAGTGGGAATCAATCTTCAGAAGTCTGAGACTGAAGGTTGCTTACAGGCTCACTTGGGAGAAAGTGGTTGTTCTGTCTAGTATGAGAAAGTGGAAACTCAGCATCTATGCGTATGTGGAAATGTATTAAACAAAAATTATACAAAATAAAATTCATTATCCCTTGAAACATGAAAAGCACTAGATGAATGACTCGCACCTATAGTTTAAATAATTTACCACTTTCAAATTCTATGCAAGGATCTACATCTACAGAACACTTTTGTTTATGAAAAATAAACAATAGATATATGAAACTAGGAAAATGTAGGCTTATCTGGATGTACAACGCCCCCTTGTAAATAGACCATTTAGCAGTCATTATGTAGGCCAATTTTTTCAGTTTAGTAGTATATTTTTTTTACTGATAATCAACTGTAAATCACCTTATTGTTTTTATAATTAAACAGTTGTTTTAAAAAGTATTAGTGAATAAAATTATTTTAAGTAAAACACAAGTAATAAACTTAAGATTGTAAGTTTCTTAATTTTGCATTAGATCTCAATGAAGCTATATTTCCTTATTTTAGAAAATTAAGGAAAGGAAATTCTTTTTAAAATTATAAAAGTTTGCATTTTTAAATGATAGCATTAGTTTATTTCATCTATAATGATCTCAGCTAATTAAATATACAAATTTGAAAGAATATTTTTACAGGATGCTATATATGATTTTTTAAAATTTTAGAGTACTTGATGAAACTATAACTTAACCAATAATAAAATGTAGGGTGTCTTGATTACCTGAAATTCTAATTTTGCTTGGTTTATATCTTTCTATCACAATTCCATGTTCTGTTAAAGAACAAAGTCTTTCACTGTGAAAATGTGCTAAAATTTAGGACGGTGTTATTTCTTCAAAGCTACAAGTATGACTTCTTTCCAACCAATATGTTCTAAATTTCAGGAAGGAAATTGACAGAACTTTCGTAAAACCAAAGTCTGGCAGAAACAAAGTAAACAATGATGAAACCAAGCAATAGATCACCCAGAAGGAGTGTCCCCTGCCAAAAGAATGTGGCATTTCACCCTCTGAGAAACAAATGGACACTGTCCCACAGATGGCCAGAACTCACATATCAGCATCACTTACTTCTTTATCCTTTCGCCAAAGGAAGCCACTTCATCTAGGATGTTCTGGACACTGATGCATACCTCCTGGATGGCATAAATTTTATTTATAAATCCCTTTTTTTCACTGTCCTAAAATATAATAAAGAGAGGTTCTGTATGAGTAATGGTATTTTTCAGTGCTTGAATTCTTTGAATTGTCCTTCTTATACTTTTAAACTTAAATAAACTTCATGTCTGCATACACACACACACACACATATTTTTATATAAACATAAATATAAATGGATACACAGAGCCCATGAGAATTTCAAGATATGAAGGGAGGTGGAGGAGGAAGAGTAGCCAGCATCATGGTCCTGTGCTAGTACAAAGGTGGCTGCAAAGCATGAGACTCAAATTCTGTTGCTCATGCCCTTGCGAACAAACATTTCGGCCAAGAAAACTGTAAAGGTCATATCTCGGAATGACCAAATCCAGAATCTGCACTGACCTTGGAGTCACCATGACTTGCTACTAAGCAGACCCAGATTTTTGACAATACCACCCACACACTTAATGTTTGGTCTTGGCTCCAGATATTTCAACAGCAGAGAATGCTGGGCACATGAGAAGACCTGTGAGCAATGAAAACTGCAAAAAAACGAGAAGGTCAACTGAAATCCGTTAAGTAGACGCTCCCTGAATATTACCTTGGATAGATGAGATACACATCAAGCCTGGTCCCCTTCTTTAGAATAATAGTCACAGACTTCATAATATAGTCGCATATGCTGTATTAGGGTTGAATCTAAACATTTTTCCCCTCTTTGTACTTAATTCTTCATTTTAAAACTTGTTCTGGATTTAAGCAAAGCTGGTGTGCTCCAGGAACAGGTGGATGGGGATTGAGCATAAAGCACCCAGAGAGTGGTGTGAGCCTGGGGAAGTGTGCACATTTTGTAATTTTAGACCCAGAGGAAGAAACGGTGGTGGCCTTTCACGATTGAAAATTCTGCTTAGTAGCCTGGCATCACAGGCACTTGCCTAGGCTGTTTGGTGGAGACCATCCAATCCTGATTCCATGACTCCATTCCTCCATGCCAGCTTGAATGTCTATGGAAATGTAGATCCAATTTCATTACTTTAACTTCTTTTGAACACTTGTGTACTGTGCCAGAACACTTGAGACCTCATGTGGCAGTCAGTGCTTGCTGAAAGCAGCCAGGAAGCTAGAATAATAATGTCGTCATGTTGCACATTTACATACTGACTTCCATTTCAGAAGAGTCTAAAGCACTCTGCACTGTGAACACTTGGCTAAGGCTGGCATCCTGCCACCTTAGAAACCAAGGGCAAGTGAATGACAGGTGTGTGTGCAGCCTCCAAAGACAAAAGGGTAAAAGTGGCACTGAGGACATACATGGAGACCAGTTTTATAATATGATTTTCAGATACCAGTTACTTAGCGCCTTCAGTTTAAATTTAATTCCTATGGGAGGTACCTTGCTTATGCTGAAATGGACTGCAGACAGTGAGGTAGATTAGATGCATAAGGCTCAAAGTGTAAGGAAAATTGCATACTCTTGGAGTCCCCACTATCTTCAAAACTTGTCCTCGCTTATTACAGACATGGATGCAATTTTTTGTCTCTTTTCCCTCCCCAGTAATTAAACAAAATGCATTCATTTCATCTAAGTACTTTTGCACTTCAGAATAAAATGGATTACCAGTGGCTCCTTTTAGTTCCTCTTATACAAAGTTGGTCACCTAATCATCGCCATGGCCTTCAGTGTTCTCTCTTAAGCACCAGCTAAGTTCTTTCATGTCTATTAGGCCAAGTGTCCTTATAAATATTTTTCGACATACAGAATAAATCAAGCTGGAGTTGAAGCATGCTGGTTGCTTACACAATGAAAGCTCATTGAGAATAATGTCTTACCAGTTTGAAATTATGTGCAAAATATTTTCTTCATAATAACAATGAAATAAGTAACATATTTAGGCATAACCTTAACAAGAAATGTACAGAAGCTAAACAAAGAAAATACATATGTTGTGTTTCTGTATTGGGACACCGAATATTAAAAGATTTTTTTTTTTTTTTTTAGTTAAATGTATAGGTTTAATGCAATTCAAGCAAATTTTAATGTGTCTGGAATGGAGTGAAATGGGGAGAATTTGTTAAAGTGATTTTAAAATTTGTTTGGAAGAATGAATGAGTATAATCAAGAAATTTTTGTAAAAGAGAAATAATGAGAAGGCATTTATTGTCCCAGACATTTAAGTAATTAAAATAAGAAAGATGAGCATTTAAAGAGAGATTGATGTATGATAAACTGCTATCATAAATAAGGAAGTATTATGTTACTGGTTAATTGGGTTAACTATTTGGGGAAAATTATGTTAAATTCTGCCTTCATATAATCTCAAATCTATTTGAGATAGCCCAAATCTACCTCAGCATCTACCTTAAAGAGATAGCCCCAAATACGTTCTAGATTAAAAAGCAAAAAACTAAAAATGAATTATAAAAACAAGAAAATATAGCATTGTCATTTACTGACCTTGGAATAGGAAAGAACTTTCTAAACATACAAGCAGTAAAGGAAATCACAAAAGAAAACTAATAGCAAAAGTTATATAAAATTAAAAAGATGTTAAAAAGCCTAAATATAAAGGGTGGTGGGAAACAATTAGTAATAAATATGACAAATTAAGAGATAGGATTTCCAATATATTCAATAAGCATTTGAAAAATACATATTGCAGTTTGATTTATAACAACAAAAAGAAAAATATCACTAACATGGTATAATTTATAGACTTATGAGATCACGAAATATTAAAAAGAACATTTAAAGAAAACAAAAATGCTTATCTAATAAATTTAGAAAGCAAGAAGTAAATGCGATAGAGTATAAGCTTAACTTGAAATTAGGTTGGAAAAAAGGTGAAGGGAATGTGTCAAAATATTAAAAGTAATGGAAGTTTATCTTCATACTTGTAATATTCACATTCTTTGCAATTAATATGTTTTAATTTACTTTTATAATCAGATTCTCCGATATCATTAAAGGAACATGGGTAGAAGAAATAAATGAATTAGTACTCATTGAGCATGGTTTTACATGGTTTTTTCTTAATGCATTTTTTATATTATTATACCTAGCTTACATTCTTTTTAGAAGGAAGGAGAATATAGACACTCATTGAGCATTACAAAGTGCTTTTCACATAGCACGTTTAATCCACACAACCGTCTTATGATATATTTTTCTTCATACTACAGCAGAGGAAACTGAGGCTCAGAGAAAAGTGACAGAGCTTAGGTTAGGATTATAACTGGCCAGTCTGTTCCCTCTATAATATACCATGTGACTTTTCCATTCTACTCCAAAGGCTCAGAATCCCTGTGAGTTAAACAAGACTGAAAAACATTTAGAAACATATTGTAAACATCGTGATCAGCAAGAAAATGAAATCTGAAAATTTCATTCAAAAGTAGGAAGTGAAAGATGTGTTAGAAACCACCAGATTTAATTTCAATAATGCAGCATGCAAATATTAAAGGACCTTCATAAATAAGATATGTTTCTTAAGGCATCTACAAAGACTTTTTAGTAGATACATTAAAATCTAAGTGCTGATGTATGATTATTGGCTAAAGAGTTTTAAAAATACACTCGGTCTTAATTTTCTTTGTTTTTTTTCTGCACTCTCACCCCACCTCTCACCCCTGACACCTGTCCACCAAAAAACAAAATAAGATGGTCTGTAATGTTGGCAAACTTTTGAAAAGCAAATGCTTTGGGATAAAAGTTTTATTTTAAAATCTCTTTCATCAAATTCTATATTCCTCCACTGTGGTCTCCAACCAATGAAGTAATTACTCTTTATATATAGTATATGACCCAAAACTGCAATGGGTAATGGAATTGCTCTGTGTTGCATTTATATATTTCATACTTTTTTCACTAATGTTCAATACTTTATTAGTAGAGAATAAATTGGTACATTTCTTTTATTGTCGTTTTTGCTTTCCTTTATAAACCAGCAAGGATGAAAGAAATATCAATCATCCAAAGGCTTGGTAGCGACACAGATTTTTTTTTTTAATGCATTATTAAGGGGTTTTTTTTGAAGATGTAAAAAAAAAAAAATTAGCCATAAAAGAGCTATAACTATAAATCTGAGAACATGTGAGATTTATATTGTACAACTTTTTCTAATGATTCTATATAATTTTTAAAAATCTTGTTATATTTTAAATAGTCCATAAAACATCAATAACTGCAAACATGAAGTACAGTGATTCTTTTATATTCACCTACTTTACTATCACGTATCACAGCAGAAAGTTAACTAGATTTTTTCCAAAGAAGTATCTACTTCCTTACTTTGAGATAGATATTTTGGAAAATCTAAAGACCTAACAATCAATAGGAGAAACTTACATATTTAAAGAGTCCTATTTATTGACTTGCACACCAAAATGACAAGTGCCCCCATTACTTGATTGGGTTTGAATGGAAACAAGAAGCCAATGTGATAGGTGTTAGAATGTATATTATGGGATCGGACTCCTCATGCATCCAGTGCATCCTGCCACGGTCTCGAATATACTAGGGGCCCTGCCAAAGTGGTCATTGTCAGCCCTGTTGACACAGAAAATGAATATGTTGAACACCTGTGCTGCATCAATCACAGCAGGTATGTAGAATATGTTTGCTTGAAATACTAACATAGAGTTTCATGTTATTTCACTTTCTAGGGTGAGATTGTCTTAAGAGTACATGGAGGTGGGGGATGGGGGTTAAATCTTACATTAAGTGAACATAAAATAGAACTGACTTGGCAAACCAAGGCATATGTTCACTTTACTTATTATTTCCTGGAGGAAGCATTCAGATTTGCCACCCCAAAGAGCTGATCTTGATCTAATTTTGCTTTTCCTTTAAAGTCTTACTATGCTGGCAAAAGGTGAGTAATAAGATTGGTATTTGCTATGAGATACAATTGTATAGTTTACTATTGACTATAGCTCTTCTGTGAGTAAATATAGCCTCGCATAGCACAAAGTGTACAGTCGTGTTTGGAATATGTTTATATTTCAAGTGATTTATTTTTTGTGCTAAAGATAGTTTTGGTACACAACTTAGTTCACTTGGTAACATGCCCTGCAAAACGGACTTCATCTCAGATTTATACTTCTAACCTATGGAAAATATATTCACTAAAAGGTATAAATTGAATAATGTCTCACAAAGTGATAAAATGTTTTCTCTGTGCCGACGTGTCTTCTTTTTCGGATATAGAAAACTGTGTTTCAGCCTGAAATCTAGAATACTGAAATTCTCACAGAGAGAAGCTTAGCAATTCACAGAAACCCTTGGCTACAGAGTCTCATTCTCAGTGTTTTACTCAGTTCTTAATATAAAATTTTACCCAGGTTACTTGGTGCCTTGGCTCTTTTCCTGATATCAGCCTTAAAAACAGGAACCCTCCATTGAGACATTAAAGGATTCTGACATATATTTCAGGTTAGAGGACAGATGGACACCATTCAAAACAGTATATTTTTTTCTTAAAAAATGAAACAGTTCTCAACATCTACATTTCAGAGTTATAAAGAGGACTAAAATAAGACACGTAGAGCTCTTAGTACAAATGCTTGGTATAAATAAACTGTATAATTATCACTATTAGTAGTAGCAATAAAACTGGATAGTAATTAAAATGACTATTTTTCTTTATATTAAAAACAAAATTTTGAAATATTAGAATTCCCAAATATATGAAACCTTTCATGCATGTTTAGTTTTGCTCCAGATGACATAGTGTTAACTTGTCAGATTCCATTTTAGAAAATGATGGCTGATTCTTTATAATGTGAAATTGAAAAGATCTTTTCCCCGCTTCTGCTGATTCTGCACGTTTTGTGCAGAATGAGCATTTACCTGGTCTTAATTTTTTGTTTCCTCCGTTGCAAGGTAGCCCTATGCTTTTTATTTTCATTTTCTTCAATGCAATTTTTAATCACATTTAGTTGTGCCTTGCCTTTGTTAGTTGAATGTTATACATTTTGCATGTAATTTTAAAGGTGATTATAAAGTAACAAAAATTTCAAGAGAGAAATGTCCCCTGGGCTAGGCAATGTAAAGGGATTTTTAAAATGGCAGCCGGCACTAGAAAGGGTTACTCTGAAAGCCATGAAAGAATGGAAGAAAGGGAGGGAAGAGTTAGATAACTGAAAAGCAGAAGAAAGAGAAAAAGAGGAGGAGCCTGAGAGAATGTGAAGAGAGAAGGGAGAGGGAACTGGGGAGAAGAAAACTTGCAGAAGAGACTCTCCAGGGATTGAAGGAGGATGAAGAGACACAGAGTTTGGGGAAAGGAAGGAAAATATCTTTGGATCAGAAACAAAAATGACAAAGCCGAGGCATAAACAAAACTTGTTAACTAACCTCGTTAACATCTAATTAAGCAAAAATAATTATTATTTATAAAGGCTGTACATGAAATATTTCATTTTTGTTAAATATAAATGTAAATAAATCTTATGGAAAGCGTCCTTGGATGAGGATATATACCTCTTGCAGTGGTGGGGAGTTCCCTGGAACCAAATTTCTCCAAATTTCTTGCTACTCAAGCCCCCATGTCAGGTAGGCCCAAAGTGACTTGCAAGTCTCCGTTTTCCCAATGATTTAAGAAAATGCTTTTTAACTGTCCTGCTAGTACTTGAAAGCTCTTAAAAGATTAGGACTATATATCAATATCGAAACTTTTGACTTAATCTTGCCAGCAGGCAGGAAGTGCATTTTCCAGAGAGTAGCTTTATAGATTATCCCATCTCAGCTTTGGTCCCAGGAGACTTTCTGCTTGGGAAGGACTCTCAAGTGAAAGGGCCCGTAGGCCTGGCTCCAGGCTAACCTTGATAGAAGCCACAACAGAAGCTCTGAGGCTGCTCTTTCCAAATAACCAGAGAGGAAAATAAGAGACAAAGGATACTTTCACCCAGGACAATACAAAGGTTGAGATAGGAATCTGTATGCCTCAAGGGGTTTTTTGGTGACATCAAAATGAACGGATTGTGGAACCATTCTGAAAATGTGAATGCACTCTCAGTAATAAGGTGGCCTTAGATAAGTCCACTTTATCCTGTCCACACTGTCTGTCCTTAGACTTCATTTTAAAATAAAGAAAAAGGTTAACTAAGATGTGTCCTAAAATCCCTCCTGGTTACCCGTTAGCCATTTTTCAGAGAAGATAACAAGGGATGTGGAACAGTATCTGTCCTTCAGAGCCATCTGAAAGCTGGGGGGGTGGGGGATGGGATTTCTCCTGCTCTTTCTATGGGTTCCATAGTTGAAGCCTGAGTGATAATAGAGAACACAAGCACCCAACTTATTTCTGAATCCCAATAGCAGATGCTAGGCTAGCTTTTCTTTATCTCGACTTCTAATAAACAAGTTGTGTGTATGTGTTTTTAAAAACTTCTGAAAAATCGTTAATTTCATTTTCAGATGTGTTTTTTAATATGGTTGGAGTTCAAATGCAGTTCTGAGAGGGCAGCTGAGAGTTTAGAGAAAGCTATGAGCACTCTCTTTTTCTAGATAACCCCAATATTATTTATAAGGATGACTAAATTTTTGACTAACTGGCTCTATTACTAAGTGGTTCTAATCCCACCTCCATTATTTCCTTAGCTATGTGATTTTGAGCAATTTACTTATCTTCATCTGTGAAATGGGAATGATAATGGAACCTACGTTTGTAATGGTTATAAAATTAAATGAGTTTAATTCATTTAAAGCATTTATCACAAATGTCTGGGACATAGGAAGTGCTATTAGTCATTAACAATCTGAAGAGAGTGAAAAAGGAAATACTATAAAACTTCTAAATGCTAAATTTTATTAAAGATGGCAGAATTTCCCTTTATTTATGGCATACTCAGGAATATTATTTTATGTTTGCATAACCTGTCATGTAATACCATCTTAGATTATCTGATGTGTCATTTTACATGATCATTACGATAGTCACACAAGAGGGGCAGGTATCATTATTATTCTCATTCCCTACATGAGGAAACCGAATACCAGTTGCCTAACATCCCAGTTCAAACTTCTACCCTAGTCTAGGCTCTGTCTTTGTAGGTGCCTCCAAACACATCTGTTCTTATCTGATATATGGGATTTGAAAAATGAGCAGAAAGTTCCTGTTGATAGTATTCCCCACTGGAAGTTACACATTTTCCATAGGCCAATGCTAGTCACACTCATGTAAGGCACATACCTTTTTATTCTGTGGTTTTAGAATGGCAGTGCCTATGCAGGTAAAATTTCTCATTAGAACCAGAGATTTGTTCTTCAACAAGCCTTGTGGCTGAGACAGGGCCAGAATTTATTGTTTAATCTTAAACAGCACAAGCTTTGTTGCTAATCTACTCACTAGTACAGTTTTAACTCAAAAAAAAAAAAAAGAGATTCCTTTTATTATAAATACAAAAAGGCATATACATGAAGGCGTGGAACCCACAAAGATTTTTTTTTTTTTAAGAGATTTGTTATTAAAATAATCATTTACCCATTTATCTTTGTATAGGACTTTATGGTTTATACAGCATTTTTTTACTTATCTTCCCACTTGGATTGTAAGGGCAGGTGGCTTCCCCATTTTACAGATAAGGACACTAAGATTTGGAGAAGTTAAGATCTCATTAAGAGTTAACAAGAGTTCCCGGGACTTTAACCAACATCTCATGACTGAAACTGGGCTCCTTTCAGGTCATTGTCAAAAGCCATCAAGTCACATATGGTATCTCTTCACTACATTGTTTTAGATATTTAAACTTGGCTCTTCCCAAAAAACTAATCTTGAGTTATAATCAAATTGTGTGAGAAAAGAATCATATTAGTATTACAAAAACAATGCTCTTTGTGACATTTCCAAAACCAAGTAAGGATTACTTTGTGAAATCCGGAGGCTATTTTTCTTTACAAATATTTTACAAGACAAACTTGTACCTTTCTAAAATAGCACATCTGTTGTAAATTACTCCCTTACAGAGAGAGAATCACCATCCTTTCTTCCCATCTGAGCTTAAAAGAGATTTGTTGACATATTCTAAGGCCGGCATAGACAAAACAGCACAGGAAAGAGGAGGCGGTCAGCAGGACCAGGGCTCTGCTCTGCTTAAACTAATTCCACATGCCCCATGAACCATTAGCTGTTTTTTATTTCCTGCTCTAAAGATCTGTAGTGAAAATAATCTGGGGTAGGAAAAAGCTGCACTTATTATTTCTTTTTCTCCAACAAGATGCTGTGTTAGCAAACAGAACATATGAGCCACCTTCAGCAAACCAGGGTCTTTAATAATCCATTTTTCAAACACTACTGGTATTTCCTTTCCAAACAAAGATGGACTGTGACTGGAATCAATTTCATCATTTGTATGGTTACAATTGCCAAGTTTCTGGAAATAATCGCCATTTAAATACTGGATAATATTTTTTACATGAAGCCAACAACAGTTTTATTGCTATTTAATATCCATGATTTGTTTGTTTGCTGTAAGTTTTCAATGCTCTGAGAGCAAGATGTTTGGGAATAGAGAAAATTCTGAAGAACAGATCAGAGAAAAAGCAATGTCAAAGTTGTGTTAATGGCCTGACCTGAATCAACCAAACAGGAGAAATTAGCATTAGGAAAAAAACAATTTGCTCTACCATTTTGGGCTTTCCTCCCTCGGTTTCCCTATAGACTGCCTAATATAACATCATCTACCATTTTCAGACCTTGGCATAGTGTAGAAAATCAAGGGCAAGATTGAGAACTCAAGTGTCTACGTTAAGAAGATAATAGGGCTCGCCAATGAAATTAACAAAACAAGGGTGATGTTGGAACAAATGAAGGGCCCAGCAAATTTGAAGATAACTACACCATCTTTCTGTATTGATGCCACATGGAGTGCATACCTGGATAACAACTTCATGCTCTGTGGGATGCTGCTGATATATGGGGTGGGCCTATTCCCTAAACCCCTTCCTTACTTCAGACTAAATCATGCTAAAACAGGCTTAGTCTGATGTCAGCCTGGAAGAAAACACAAAGGCCCACCTTACGGAGCTGACAGCAATATTGTTATTTACTTAGCCATGTGGATCACAGTCTGTCTTTCAGTTTGAGCAGCGGAGGAAGGGAGTGGGAAGGGCGATAAAAACTTGGGAATCAATTTGAAAATATATCTCAAATTGGAGATGGCCATTGGTTTAATTGGATAAAATAAGTGCTTCAGAAATAGCTGGTTTATATATATATGCATTTAAATTTCTGCGTTTAAAACAAAGTAGGATGGGCATAAATTGAGACTATGATGTACTTTGTGGGCTGGCCCTAATCAAGCAGATGGATGTTGTGGGCTTGAATCCCGCTGTATGTTTTACAGCTGTGTGATGTTGTATGAGTTACTTAACCTCTCAGATTCTCAGTTTCCCCATCAATAAGATGGAGATATTGCCTACCTGACAGTGTTGACATGGGAACAGAATGAAGTATGTATATAAAGCAACTGGCACATTAGTAGACATTAAATAAATGTTTCCTTCTCCCTCTAATTATTATTTTTTCCTTAAAGGGTAACATTTTCCTTTGATGCCTAATTTCTCTTATTTTCCTTTCTTTATCCTGGAGTTTGTACTTAGAGGCCCGATTATCATTCACTTCATTCACATCACCTCCTCATTTGAGCAGTATTCTGTTTAGCCCAGTCTCAGTCCATTCTTTTTATTAATTTATTCAATAAATATTTATTGAATGCCAACTACATATCAAACTATTCTAGGCTCTGGGAATATAGTGATGAACAAGACAGCACCAAACAAACATAAGTAAACAAAGAAGAAAAATAGCAGAAAGTAAAAAGCGCAATGAAGAGACTCAAGACCAGTGGTTGGGAAGGGCAGCTCTGAGGATGAACTTCATCTTTGGAAGCAGTTTTAGTCAGAAAAATAGAAACTACTCTACATATTTCAAATAAACAAATTTAACGCAGTGAAGTGGCAACACTGGTGATGGAAGAACTGAGAATCAAATGGAATGAAAGACGTTAGCAGTGCAGGAAGTCTCTACCAGAGGCAGAGGGTGTTTTCTGGGGCCCAGATGCTAGACACAAATTGACTGTGGCAGAAACTGGAGCCATGGGCAGGGCTGCTTAGCAGTATTTGCAATTATGGAGGAGGGGCTATCTCTGTCTGGTGGGGAGCTGAACCACAGAGGAGACCCAGCACCTAGGCACTGTCGGAGAATACCCCCAGAAAGGTGGGAGGTGCATGAGGAAAGGGAGGAAGAAAGGGGAAGGCAAAGAGGTGGGTGGGGGGGAACGAGGGGG
>NW_011888792.1:12342888-12413024 GCF_000151845.1 Pteropus vampyrus
CAAGTCGCCAAAGACATGGGAATAGATTGTATCGAGGAGAGAAAATGAGATATCAAGGAACTGCCAACATTTTTGGCTTGAGGAACTGGGTAAATAAGGCTGGCTTTACTGAACTAGAGAAGACTAGAGTAAGAGCTGTATGTGGGCCGTGAGAGTGTATGAGATGCCTGGTGATATCCTAGAAGTGATATCAATAGGTGGATGAATATATGAGTCAGGGCTGAAGATACAGATGTGCAAGATCTTGGCATTTAGAAGGCCCTTAAAATTACATAAATGGGAGTCACTCAGAGAAATAATATAGACAGAAAGGGCCCAGAACAAAGTCTCAAGGCACAGCAAAACTTAGCTGTTGAGCAGATGAGAAACCAGCAAAAGAGACCGAAAAAGCCTGAAGTATAAGAAAAATTAGAAAGAGGCATCGCAGAAGTCAAAGAAAAAGAACTTCAAGGAGGAGGGAGGGGTCAGCTCTCTGAAACTCTGCTGTCGGGTCAGGAAGTGCCAATGGATTTGGGAAATGGAATTTACTGATGAGCAATTTCGATTCAGTTGCAGGGATAGAAGCTTTGGATAGATTAAGTAGAGAATGTGCGTGAAAAATGGACAGAAACACTGTAGACATCTCTCTCGGAAAGTTTTGCTGTAAAAGGTTGCTAAAAAATGGGGAGGGTGCTGAAGAGTTTATGCGTGGGTCGAAAGGGTTTTTTTTTTTAAAGATGGAAAATACAGCCTGACTACTCAAATTACGATCTGCATTTTAACAAGCTCCCCAAGTGATTCGTATGCATGGTAACTAACGTTTGAGAAGGGCTATACTAGGGTGCAGTTACTTGTACTTGGAATGATCTAGTATAGAGGAGCGGATACTGCAGAAAACGGGCACTAACTGCAGGAGCAATGTGTCTGGGAAGGGATGGGACAGAGCCCACATGGAGAGGAAAAGCAGGGACACCTCTTCTCCTGTGACCAGATGGAAGGTAAGAGTGGTACAAATGAAGTCGGTCTTCGATTTGGCAGAAGAAAGATGTGAGGTTGTGAGAGTTCCTAATTGCTTCTGTTTTCTCCATGATGAAGGAGGCAAAACCATTAGCTGAGAGTGAGCTGGAGCAGCAGTGGGTGGAGGAGGTTGGTGAAGACAGCAGCAGGTGTGAAACTATCCTTTCACTAGCAAATACATCGTCCTTCTTAGGTCTGTGTCACAGGGCCTGTGGGGTGATTCATATCAGCTCTGCACTGTCCTTCTTGCTTTTGATTTTGCCTTTCAGTTTCTTTCACTGCCTTAATAAAATTAAGAATTTTATCCATCTTGCCTAGCTAGTCATTTATTTAAACCCCTTTTATAAAGCTTAAAAGGATGTCATATCCTTTACAGTTAAAATGTCCAAGCCATTGTTCTGTTCAAAAGCCATGATTTGTTCTCATAAGCGAAACAAACAAACAAACAGACAAACAAAACAAAAAATCCTTCTTTTGGATTAAAACCCTCTGCAGGCCCTGCCCAGCAGAACCAAAGCCATCCAGCCTGCACAAGAGACAAAATCAGGCACCTGAGAACAAGAACATATGGCTCTATTATTGTTTCTCACTAATTCCTACTTTTTATACTTGGCTCTTCTGATTTCTAAGGAGACCAAAGACAGTTCTTGGCTAAGTAACTGGAAAACAATCTAGAATGTGGCCAGGTAACAGGTAATTTAGGTTTGTTTCATTCTGCTGGCACGGTGGCAGAAAATCAGTCTCTAAAATATATGAATAGCCCCATCAGATTGACACTGTCTATCAGAGAATTATTTGCTGCTGCTGCTGCAAGGGAGCTTTGTTGTCTTGTGGATCCATGTGCATCCGACTGGTCATACTAAATGAAAAAAAAAATGTCACCACTGTCCCATTACTGCTCTAGTTTTAGTAGTGTTATTCCAGTCTAGGCTCTTTAAGTAAATCATCCTCAAGTCCATATTCTGAATGGACTTTTTACCCCAGTCTTGTTTGTGCTGGAGATTCCAGCATCAAATAAGAATGAAGAATTATTTTTGTGTAGCTGGAAAGAACTGACAGAGAAAGCCTTACACACCAGTTGTGGCCCAGAGGCAAGTTTAAAAGCCATCTCTTATAGGAGGAGCTCACTGGGCATCTTACAAAAGTGCTCCTGTCAGCTGTCTATAAGTTGCACTACTCTCATCCTGTGACACCCATTCTTCCCTGCTAACCCCTCCCCGCCCCCTTCCCAAATGTTTCAGAAGGGAATTAGAAATAGATACTCATCACCGTTAGGGACTCTCTGTAATAAAATCATAAACACTTCGAGTTTGGGATCACAGTTAATGTTAGCAACTCTAGCCAAAGGAACAAACGAACGAACGAACGCATGCACGAACGCACGCACGCTCTCTCTCTGGAGAACTTGACAAACATAAAATCAACTACAATATTTAAAACATTAACAAGAAAACCTCCAATAAGAAGGAATTGGGAACAATAAGAAGGAACTACAAGAGGGAGTGATCTTCTATTCTTTTCTTTGAGTATACATTCCAGAAAGACAAAGAAAATCATTTAAAAATATTATTTAAATGAAAATATTTTCTTGTAGAGCTTAATAAATCACTACATATTTAGATGAATTTAAGATCATTCTGAGTCTAATGTGATAAATTAATACTGAATTTGTAAAGCATTTTGCCTACTGCTTGGTATATAGTAAGTTCTCAAAAATGTTAGCATTTTAACATTATTACTGTTATTTTTGTTACTACCATCGAGTGTTGGAAGATAGATTACAATAAATATTGACTTTTCCTACCTGATTTTTTATGTTTCTATGCTATCAGATATACAAACATTTAAATGCCTCTGTTGATGAATGCACCCTGGTTGTAAGCATGAAAATTACAACAATCTGCTCTTCCTCAAACACACTGTGCAGAGTTGATAGAAATTATTTTTAACCTTCTGGTTTGTGTGACTTTTTGGCACGTCTACCAGTATTATGAATTAGATATTTTATCTGAGCCAAACTGCCGCTATGCAGAAATACAAATAGAAGTATCATTCCCCAGACAGACAGTTAGCTGGGAGAAACAAAGACAGCATTATAAATTGACATTTACAAAAAAGAATTATTATTATTATTTATTTTATTAGTGTAATTGCCAATATTTCTCTTATACTTTCTGCATTCTTGTTTTTCTAATTCTGGGAATCATCTAAATACTTTAGTAAATGGGCATTTATTTATTCCTATTAACCTAGCAGAGATGGTGGGCAATATCACTTAAAAATGTAAAATGAGTGATGCCAGGTAGCAATGCAAGGTCATTTTATGGAAGAGCCACCTGATGACCAATATCCTGGGAGTTTCATCAGCCCCGGGGACTAAACCGCCCTCAGTGACTGCAATAAAAAACATGGTTTAAAAAATATTAAGAGGCACTATTATCACATTACACAAATGATTCACTGACGGGCAATGTTTAACACTGCTGATTGCTATGATTTTTTTTTTTCTGCCAGTATATAATGTTCATCCATCTAAAGGTTTATATAGTTCTCCTTAGTACCTTATTAGCTTGTATAAGAAATATAATCGACATTTTAATTGCTTAAAGGAATCAGCAAATCATCCAAGTATGGTTTATAGAATTGTTTTTATATATTAAAATTTTATACTTCTAACATTTAAATTTAAAGTTGAATTTTGCATAATTACTTGTAATTTTATCTATTCCAAAAATGACAAATTTGATCATTCTCATCTACTTTATTATTTATATAAGCTCTCTGTGTTACAAAGTATTAAAAATTATTTAGAACACGCATTAGAAAATCATTTTGTGAAACGAGTATTTAAAAAATATTTTAATGCAATTGAAGTCAGAGAGCAAGGAGGGGCAGAAAATTTTTCCGTTAAAAGTCCTGCTTTATCTTATTTGCGGGAATTATATGAGTGATGAGGAATTTCTCAGGGCTAGAAGGTGGACATCAAAAGGTTTGTGGCTTTAGGCAAACATCCAAAACCCATACTAATGTAATAAGTTCTCCCATGTCCTCAGGCACAGCAATACTATCGATAGAAGATTTCCATCTTCTTTCCTCAGAACAAAATTCTAGAGGTCACAGAGAGGATCTGTGTGCATTTTGTACCAGCGCTCCTAGGTGCTAACCCTGTGGTCTTAGGATGGTCACAGCTCCTTGGCAATCCTCCCTTCGCACATCGATGAAATGGGATGATCCGTATCTTAAAGGAGCATTAGTAGGATTAAATAAAATGTTTGATTTAAAAACAAAAAAAACTAGTCCCTTCCCTACGTCTAAACCAACTTTTAGTTCTTCATTCACACCTAGGACACAGTGACGGATGTGTCTTCTATATGTCTGGTACTGGGCTAAACTTTTTGCTTGCATTTGAAATGCACTCTGTGAGCAACTCAGCAAAGACCATCCTATTAGCCTCATTTTATAGATGGAGAAATATAATTTTAGAAAGATCACAGAGTATGTAAGTGGCTGTGTGGGGAACAGAACCTAGATCTGTAATTAAAAAGAGGGGAAAAAAACAGAGATCAGGTCTCATGTTAGAGAAAAGATCTCAATGTATATATAATCCTGTTCAATCAAATATCTCCATTTCTAGCTCTGTGATCCCTCTTAAGTGCAGAGTGATATTGTAATTAGCATTCAAATTATCCCCTCATGTACCTCCAATACTCACTAAATGTACCAGCTGCCACTTACATACCACCACTATCCTTTCCAGAATTTCCGTAAGTGCTGCTGATCAAATGCAAACACTCACTAAGACTCATTAAAATAGCTGTTCATTCCTCTATAGACAGACATGGCAAGAAAAATATGAATTCTTTTAGGACACAGTCTCATTGTAGTGCTTTCCAATCAGAAAAATAGCACATGTTGATTGTGGAAAACTTGGAAATAAAAGCAATCATAAAAGAAAGTAAAAATGTCTGGTAAACATTGTTAACATTTTAGAGTATATCCTTCCAGTTTCTTCTCTATTTTTAAATTTTTCTATAATTATTAATAATGTGATTGTCACGGGTCAAGAATTGTGCCAGATGCTGTAGTTTCAATGAGCAAGAAAGGCTTGATCTGAATCCCTGACATTGAACATATAAATTTGTTGCACTTTTCAAAAATGTGTAGTACGAACACATATGTACATATTTCTTGCTTTTAACTTGCAAATGATGAACATTTTATTGATTCACCTATCATTATAAATAATGCTGCAAAGAACATCTTTGTACATAAGTCTTTGGTATATCTTGTATAATATTCTCAAGCTAAAGTCCTAGAATTTGAAATGCAGGATTGAAGGATATACATGTTTTTAAAAGTTTATAAAATTAAAAAAAAAAAATAAGGTGTTTAAAAGTAGATAATACGTATTTCAACTAGTACGGAGAAAACTCCCTTTTACTCCCTGGCTCCCAGCCAATTTGTTCCCCTCCCTGGAAGCAACAATGTCACCAATTTCTTATAAATCCTTCCAGAGATTATTCTATGTATAGTAAAGTAAATATATATAGTAGTCATGAGTGTGTGTATTTTTTTTTTCTTTTCTTAAGGCACAAATAGCAGCATATTCTAAACATTTCCATGCCTTTTTTCCTACTTAATTAGATAAGATAGATAGTTCCATATCAATGCTAAAAAAGCCTCCTCATTCTTACAGTTGCATAATAGTCCATTGTATTGATCTACTGTAATTTATTTAATCAGTTTTCCCCTAATGAGTGTTTAGGTTCTTTACCAACATTTTGCTATTACGAAAATGTAGTTGCAAAGAATACCTTGTGTAAATGATCATTTCATGCATGTGTTATTGTATCTGTAGGATAAACTTCTGGAAGTGAAATGGTTTGGCCATAGGATTTGTGTTTTGTAATTTTGATGCCTACTGCTGAATCGCCTTCCAAAAGAGATTGTACAATTTCCACTCCCACCGGGTAGACATGGATGTGCCCAATTCCTTGCCAGGAAGTGTCAGTGACATACCTTTTCTCTTCCACGTGTTTTCAAGAATAGTTGGAGATCTAGACTAGTTGCTGTGGTGGCTCTTTTTTTTTTATACTTTTATACTTTTTACCAAGTTTTTATATTTTTAACCAAGTATTTGTCTATAGTATGTTTTGAATTAAATGATATCCATATTGATTTTCATGATTATTGAGTATATAATATATTTTAGACGAGGGGATCATTTTGCTCTGTCTATGGAAATGACCAAACAAATTGAAGATTTTACAGTATAGGAAGGTCATGAAAATTTTCCAAATTACTTAAAGATTAACTAGGATTTTTCTTGTTAAATGGCAATTTGCACCAAAATTGCTACACTGAAAGAGATTTTAAATTATGTATACCTAACTTATCCCACCTGACCTTCAGCTTCTTTACCTATAAATCATGATTGATAATATGTTTAATTACTAGAAATATTAAACAATATATACTAAGTACTCCACAGATAGCTATCACTACCACTTGTAATACTGTTGTGGAAGCACAGTCCCAAATCCAAATATTCCATGCCACTATGAGATGTGTTCCTCTCATATTTGTATAAATAAAAGCAATATAAACATAGGTTAACCCTGGCAATTTAGCATAACCAAATCTTGTTGAGTTAGTAAAGAAAGATTAATATCAAAGTGCAAGGCCTCTGAAATACACACACGCACACAGAAGGATTTTTTAAATGAAAGACTGCAAGAAACAATACCTGGAAATCTTTACATAAACTTCTTTTGAGTCAATTTCAGATGGTAACACAGGTAAGCTCCGACTGCCTGATTGGCAAAAACATACTATGTAGGTGTACCTGATTTACTGAGATCAGGTAGAAAGAACAGTGTTATTTTTTAACTAGAAGAAAAAGTTCATTAATTCATTGAGGGTCTACTCTGTGCTCTGCAACATACCAGACCCTGGGATAGAACACTAAGCACAACAGACATAGACCCTGCCTTCCTGATACTTATAGGCAGATAAAATATCATGAGAGAGACAGTGCAAGTAAGATACACTTTTACTGAGCTTCCTGGTAGCAGCAGAAGCACTGCCAGATAAGGGTATTATCTCACATATTATGCCAACAGCTAAGTAGAAAAAATAGGCTCTAACCTAGAATAGTCAGTTCAGATATTAGACTGTAGCATGATTTCCAAATCTCTACGCATCCAAATAGTTTTTATATTATCTATTACCAAAGATATTTGTCACTATTTGAATACTAAGTCTGAAAGTTTCCTGAATGAGCACTGAATAAGACAAATTAAAATAAAATGAGGAATCTTGTAGGCGTGTCACTTAGACAGGTCCCATTTTGTACACAAGTTCTTATATATTCAAAATAACTACCACTGAGTAATATTTCAGTTTCCTTAATAACTAGTTACATAAGTTATAAAGTTATATTTCACTAACATAAATTTTAACTTGATTTAATTAGAACTTGAATTCTCAAAATGAGATAAACCCCTTGCACCAGAAGAGAAGCAGAGGGCTAATCCAAAGCCATGAATAATGCACGTTCACCACCTAGCGGCGCTTTTAGCAAACTGCAGGTACATTACACTTAAAACAGTACTGTATTAGGCTTTTTATAATTAAAACAATCTCATAGAAACAGAGACCAAAGGGATGGTTACCAGAAGGAGGGAGATGGAGAATGGCTGAAAAGGGGCAGGAGAATATAAGTCAAAAATATTGTGATAAGTATGCACAGCTGACAGATGATTACTAGAATTAGTGGGGTGATCACATTGTAAGGCATAAAAATGTAGAATCATGATATTGTACACCTGAAATTAATACAATCAATGTTTCATACCAAATATACTTAAAGAAAAAAATAAATAAAAGACAGTGCTATATTCTGTTAATTTAACTCATGTATCACATCAGAAACCACGAATAACTCCAATTTTCTAGATAACTTATGATGTTTTAGCCCTTAGCAATCTAGCAGAATAACCTCTCTTGTTAGTCCATCTCAATTTCCACTATGCTGTAGACAAGACCACCCTCACCTTGTCCTGGCATTATGGTCCTAGCCGCCTGACTGGATTCTCCGACTTCTCTTAAACACTGCCTTTCATATCATTGCTCTGTTTCAGAAATATGAAATAAATCCCTTTGCAGCACATCTAACAGAAGCACTTGGGCCCCATGCATACTGCCTGATGCTGAACTTGCTCAGCAAGCTGAATTCTACCAAGAGGTTCAAGTGTGACCATTCTGTGAGCATACATCACGCTTCCCAGGCTGTCCTGTACTAAACTCCATCCTGAAGCCTCCTCATCCCTCTCTCCACCTGGGGAATTCCTACCCATTCTTCAAGACTTAGCTCAAAGCCCATTGCCTTCAAGAAACCTTCCTTGATGACTTTAGACCATTCATCTCTCCCCGTGATGAATTCGAAGAACGATCATTGTCTGCAGCCTGAGATTTCCCCTTGATTTGTTTTTGCTGTCCTCTTATTAGTGTCCATTATGTCTGCAGACAGTTTCTCTGCTGATGCAGGACACACCTTGGCAGCAGTTTTTCTTGTTTTTAAATACCCACTTCTCCACTGTGCCCAGGTCAGTGAGGAATACAAAGCTCAATAAATACTGGAAAGTTGCGTACACCAATCCTTAACAGCATTTCATTATTCTGATCATCAGTCTACAGATGACTCCCAGGTGTAGCTTCTGATCACCCTGTCATCTTTTGCTAGTTAAAAACATGTGTCTTTTCAACAGCAGCAGTAGCTTCATGTCAATATATCTGCATATTCAGTGAGGATGAGAACTGGCATGATGTCTCCTAGTAATTTAGGCTAAGAGAACAGTTCTTCTTTGATTACCTGGGTATTTAATGTGAAAGTTAGGGTTAACACTGGCAAGAATGTCTCATTTATTCATTTCACTTTGTATTTGTGGGTCAGTTGTAAGTGATTTATGAATTCCTTTCAAAGGTCACTATTCATCTTTAAAATACATCAATCTTAAGTAGCAACCTTCCACTTTGAAGAAAAACTTACTGTTTCTCAAGCACGTTAGACAAGAATATGGTTTGATCAGTAGGACATAGGATTCGTGAAAACTACATTTATTCACGTGACATCACCTAAGGCAGCCAGCACATTTCTGGTTCTGATTAAAACTACTGCAACAACTAATGGATCTAGGAGAACACTTGGTTCTTAAATTAATTTAACTATATCCTGGAATAACAAAAAGTATTAAACTTCACCACATATGCCCTCAGTGGCATGGCATTCTAATAGGAAAACTTCTTGGTGTTGGTCTTAATGTATGGATAATCTGGGGAGTACACAGCCAGCCTACTGGCATCTCTAACCTCCATTTTAACCCTCTAGTTATAAGTATATGACAGGATCTTAACATTCTTTAATTTGAAATAAGGCTTAAGACAGTTTTAAATACATTTTTATAAGGCTCAAATCTCTTCATCACATGAAGTGCTAGAGCAATTGCTTGCCAGACACAATATTTTCTTGAATCATACACATATTGAAAATATATGTACATATACATTACAAAAATAAAATTCATGTTGACTTATCATTCCTAAAATAACTTTCTCTACTCATATCCATTTATCTCTAGACAAACAGTCATTGAAAATATGATTTGCCAAGGATTCGAATTTGTGTATCTACAGGCTGCATATTCTTACAATAAAAGTAGAAAAATCTACTTACATACCTTCAGTTATCTTTGTTGAATTTGATTTTTTGGAGATAAATAACCGAACTCTCAATGTAAGCCCGACACTGGTAATGAATATGTTTCAGATGGCAACATGAAAACATACTACTGCTGCAATTAAATGCAAATGTTTTGAGTGCATGCAGTATTAAAGTCGAGTTTAAGCCACTGAATGAAGAAATTCAGAAGTTAAGGGGTTCAAAAGGAATAATTTAAACCTGCTGAGTCAGGTTTTCCCAGTGAACAAGCTGCCCCTTGAGAGTAAATCTGGTGTGAATGTTAGTGATAGAAACTGTCTGGATTTCATAATTTTAATATGGATGAAGTCATTATTTCTGATACCATAGCAATTTTTATGCAAAGTACACAGAGCTTCATTCTGAGAAAGGCCCTACCTCTATTTAGTCAGTCAGGCCATATTTCCTGAGTACCCACTGTGTGCAGAGTGTCATAAACTGGGCATCTGAAGGAATACTGGACTTTTATGCCTTTGAGGAGCTGAACAATCCCTACATGAAAATGCCTTTAAATACTTGAGAAGACAAAGTCTATTAATTCTGAGGGGAGTGATTATCAGGTAGGTGGGATTAATCAAGGAAGACTTCTTGGAGAACATGAGAACATAGGATGCAGAAACACATGAATTATTATATGAGGGTAAGAAATCAATGTGCTGAATTGAAGCCAATAATCCACATCCAGGAGGACTGAGGTTAGAGGATGCTGATGGGGAAGCTGCCAAGAGCCTCAGTGACCAAGGGCGCCTGCTCAGCCACCTTGGTCCCACCTCCTTCCTCCTTAAAGTGTGAAATGTTCACTATTCGTCTTCAGTCTATGCATAATATGAGAGAATCCTGATAAGTGAATTAGTCTAATGTACAATTCTGTTGTCAAAACTTATAATTTCAGGTATTTCACAGAAAATACTTGGTTTCTAGAGATACTCCCATATAGTGACGCTTGTAAGTCAAAATCTTAAAAGAGGGAGTAATGATGATCTGTCACAACAGAAGTATAAAAATGTAACCCCAGATTATGCATTTCTAATTGTACCTTCCTTCCTAAACCAAAGTATGAGAGAAAACATTAAGAGACATTGATTTCCAACATTCAAATTTCAACATTCAAATATCTGCTTTTAGTAGATTAAGTGGCTTGACTTTTCTTGTATTGATAATTATGAAAGCAGCTATGCTCACCACTATACCACCAACACTGTACTAATAATTGTGGTGTTAAATTCAAGATGGAGTCCAATACAAAAGCAATCTTGGATGATGAAAGGGAAATAATGCAAGCTCAGGACTCAGACCTGACAGCTGCTTGGGAAGCTGCTAATGGTACTACATGCATCATTTAAAAATGACTTGAACTTGTGTCTAGCTTTCTCTCAGATGCTTCAGTAATAGTTGAATAATAGCAGCCCATGTCACCAAGTTAGGAACTTCCTCTGGTGAGTCGCAAGCACCTTCTGGATGGGGAATATCTGCAAAGCAGCCTATGAGAGTAGAATGTTGAAATAGCAAAGGAGCAAATGCTTGCATAATTTGAACTGGACTTTCTCTCTGTGACTTTGCATGAGGTTCTTGACCTCGCTAAACAAATTTCCTCATATGTAAGATCTGGATTAATAGTAATACCGATTTCTTAGGACTGTTATAGGATTGAATGTAATGGCCTAATTAAAATGTGTATTCTAGTGTTTGGCCCACAGCAATAGTTGATAAATGTTAGCACTTACTATCAGAAAGTTTAAATGACATAACATAAGCTGCATAGTTTAAGGTAAAACTTTGAGTGTCATTAAGGCAATAAAATATTAGGGTGAAACTTCTGGAAAGTGAAAAACTATAAGAAGAAATTACTTTAACACTTCTGCTATATAGCCCAACAGGAGAAAATAAAAGAAAGTGCACCTTTTTTTAATTAGTTTGAAGTATTTCTACTGGTTTTTAATTTCTTGGGCCTGGTGATATTAAGAAAATGGAGTACCCTGGCTGTCGTTTATTTTGGTCAATGAAGTTAGAGTTGAGCCAGGAACGGTGGCTGCTGACAGTCAAATCAAACACACAAGCCCTCCATGGGGTCTTCTGGCATGCCTCCAAAGAGTGGTAAAGAGAAGCACTGGCTAATGAACCTAATTACTGCCTGTTAAAATCACTTCAAAAGAAGAAAGACTTAGAAACTTCTGAAGCCTCTTGGTTTTGCCAAGAACTAGACAAAATATCTCTTTAATGTTAAATTTTTAACTGGAGGAAATATAAAGAAAAATACAATATTAAACTACCAATACCATTGATTAACCTGAAGTAGTGCCTATGTTCCTTCATGCTAGACCAGGCATCCCCAACCCCCAGGCTGTGGACCAGTATCAGTCCATGTCCTGTTAGGAACTTGATTGCACAGCAGGAGGAGAGTGGCGGGCAAGTGAGTGAAGCTTCATCTGTATTTGCAAACTTCCCCCACCCACCAAGCGCTAGCATCTCCGACTCACCGCCACCTCAGATGATCAAGCATTAGAATCTCACAGGGGCATCGGTCCTTGGTGCCAAAAAGGTTGGGGACTGTTGCGTTAGACTAAGGAAATGTCAATTTAGATAATCTTTTTTACTTATTGTTACTTGTACTTCAGGTAATAATTCAGTCATTGAAACCATATTGAACACCTATTATCCACCAGGCTGAATGCTGAGTGTGAGTGATACAAAGATGATAACAGTTCTTGTCTGTAAGAGAACAGGCTAGTAAACAAATTCTTAAGATTCCACCTGATCAAGTCTATATTAGAGGAAGAGAAAGGTGGGGAGATGGCTAACTAGTGGAAGCAAGGAAGACCTCACGAAGAAAGCAAAATGACTTTATCATCTACCGATGAGGATAATCAGGAACAACCATATAATAAAAGTCTAATGAAAACATCAATGTAATCCAATGTAAAAAAAATTTGGGGAATTATTCACTGGGTTGTCGCTCCTACAATTTTTTCTGCAAATGGTTCTAACTCAGAATTGACTATACTAAAACTAGCCAAAAGCTGTATTTGGAGAAGTATTAAATGTTGGGCTGATGAGCAGTCCTGCAAACTTACTTATATTCAATTCAATAAAAGAATAATTGATAGTCTATGATACGCCAAGCATTGATTTCACGCAAACAGCAGAGAAGACAGAAATAAAGGAGAAAGTCTGCAACCTCAGAAAAGTGCAATGAGATAAGGAAGAACTGGAAAAATGCTTTACAACAGGTGCCAACAAGTTCTATCAGGGACACAAACTAAAATGTCTGCATAGGCCAGGCTGAGTGAGAGTATAAGCGCCATGGAGAGGGGCATGCGTCCATGAGACAGCTCCCCCGGATCATGGCCATGTGGGAACCCAGACCCACTGTTGCCAGAATGCCCCCTTTTTCAAGAGAAGCTCAAAATCCAAATTTTTCTGTGAGATCTCCTAGTTTTTGAAGATCGTTTCAGCCTCTGTGCTTTCAAAACACACAGGAACAATTATGGTGGATGATGAGATAATGGAGAGTAGGGGCTTTTTAGCAATGGATTGAAATCCTGCCCTCTGCTGTTCAAACTTGACCAACTTCTTCAGATGGCTCTGATTTCAGCTTTACAATCTTTAAACTGGGGATAAACAAATCTTCCCCATAGGATTTTTGTGAGAAGAAAATGTGAGATAGCATATATTAAGCTCTCCGCAAATGACAGGTTTATTATATTTTCAGAAATCCTTCATGAAGGAAGGGGGATGAGAGCTGATTCTCAAGAGATAGGTGGGATTTGGCCTAGCAGAGATGGCTGGGAGGGCTTTCCAGGCATTTTAGGGAGAAGGAGCAAAGACTTGGAGACTGGAAATAGGCAAAAGATCCTGTCTTAGAAAAGGAATGTTACCTGGTTTGGTTGGAACAAAGAGTACACGACAGAGTACAGAAAGAATGAATATCAGAATGTTGGACTGTGACCCAAGCTCTGGAGCTCCTTGAATGCCAGTCAAGGGAGGGCTGGACTTTATGTCATGGAAAATGAGAAAACAATAAGGTTTTTGAGCAAGGAGTCAAAATCCGACCAGAGCTCTTCTTTATGATGCATGATCCCACAAATAATTACTGAGGGCACTATATTTGGTCCTGGGGATGCCACGGTGACCAAGGCAAACAAACAAGGTCCCTGCTTCATGGAATTTATGTGCTAGAGGTTATAGAGGAAGCAGATGTGTGTTGGACTGCAATAGCTTAGGAGACTAGTTGGTAGGTCATTGCTAGTTCCAGCAAGAGGTAACGAGGGCCTGTTTTAAGGCAGTGATAGTGAAATGATCAAGGAGAGGAGTCGCGAGATGGTAGGGAGAGAGAAGCGACATAAATTGTTGGCAAAACTCAGGTTACTGACCTAGGGTGACAGAGCAATTATGATGCATTAACAGAAACCAAGAAGGTAGGAACGAAGTTGACTTTATCCTCACAGAGTTTAGATAAACTCTGTTAATGGCCCCACTATTGCAGCATCTTAGCCACGAGATTATTGCTGAAGCAGTTGGATTTTCTTACCAAACAGTAATCTTTACTGGATTACATCCAGAGATTTGATACCAAGACTAAACCCATGTTCGGCTCATTTCCCAAAATACAGTATCAAAGGCAGAGCCTGAACACAAAGCATTTCCTGTCAGATAATCATTGGCTTTTAAGATAGTGAAAAATAAGAAGAAAAACTCCAGAGCATTCCTATGATATACTTCCAACTGCATAGGATAAAAAATGTTCTCCAGCTGCGGCTTATAATTGTGGATTTCTTTCTGCATAAACCCAAGTGTAGGTTTGAGGATTTGTTTAATGATCACCTTTCTGTTTGGGAGCAGTATATCCAGCTGAACTAAACTTTCCCTCAAATGGTTCTGTTATAACGTTCTAGATGGGGATTCCATAGCTTTGCCAGAGCTGAGAACGTGCTCTTTGGTACAAGATACAAAGTAGGATAAAGGAGTTGACCTGGCTTTCTTGACTTTTTCTTACAGAGTGGCCATTTCCTTCCATTTTTTTTTCTGAGGGAACGGGGAGGAAGCATGTATAATATATGTAAAACTAAATTGGATCCTCCTGAAGTCATTTTCATTTTGTCTCTTTTTTTTTTCTTTTTTCTTTTCAGAGGTTAGGGAGAGGAAGCATGTATAATATATGTAAAACTAAATTGGATCCTCCTGAAGTCATTTTCATTTTGTCTCTTTTTTTTTTTCTTTTTTCTTTTCAGAGGTTAGGGATAGAGGGCAGTTAGAGTGATATGAAAGATAGAGGCAGAACAAAAAGAAACATTCTATTTTCCATCTGAGTATCTTCGACAAAATCATCAGGTATTCTTGAAGAGTGAAATTAGGGCAAAATCATTATATTCTAATATCTAGCACAGTGACTGACACATAGTAGGCACTTAAAATACTTTAAGTGAATGTGTTGAAATATTTGTAGAAGGAAAATATTTATAGAAATGAATAAACAGCGGAGTCAGCTTTACACAATGAATCTTCTACTGAACAACTGCAAGTAACAGAATATTCAACCAATAGTAGTTTAGGTAATAGAGTTAATTTTCCTCATACAATAGGAAGTACAGAAGTTGGTGGTCACTGTTGTTTTAGATATTCAAAGACATCATTAAAACCCCAAGAACTTTCTATCTTTCCATTCCCTCATGCTTTTGTTTACTGTCTCATGGTGGTAGGATGGTTGCCATAGCCCTAGGCATTACATCTACATTCAAGACTAAATAAAAAGAGGAAGGATGAAGCCGGCAATATCTGTCCTTTTTATCAAGAAAGTAAAAAGCTTTTCTAGAAACTCCCAGAAAACATCCTTTTCCAGCTCTCTGGTCAGAACTATATGAGATGGTTAATCGTCGCTGTTACGAAACCTTAGAAAATGGGTATATAGCCAGATTCTTTGCCATCATGTATAAAAATTAGTCTTCCATCAGCAAGGAAAAAGGGGGAAATTGAAATTGGGTACACAATTTATAGTGTCTGTCACACTTTTAGAGTCCTTCTTGCTTCCTTTTCCTTCTAATACTCAAATTACTTACCCTGTATTAACCTGTCACTTATTTCTCCGATTGAAGATAGAACCCACGTTTTACACATTTTCTCCTATCTTTTACACAGTAGGCCCTCAATAAATGTTGTTGAATAAACTGAAAACATTGTTTTTTGAAGTAAAATGATGCTTTTTAAGTAGCTATAAAAAGAAAAATTCCTCATAAATCCATTTTTACATTTGTACATTAGTTACTACTACTCCATTTTAAACACACTAGGTAAAGTAGGCTTAAGTGAAGTTCCAGAAGGAGATATATAAAAAATATATAAACAACAAATATAAAACATTCTTACAATCATAACAATGATGCAGACAAAACTGAAATTCATCTCTATAAAATGAAGTTAATTTCCTATTTCTTTTTCCTATAATGCATTCTGTACCATATAGATATAATAAATTATTCTAAAAATACTAATGCTTTCAGGTTCAGAAATCTTCAGTGGATCTCAAAGCACTTTAAAAAGACTTTCCACATTCCTTGCTCCAGTGCTCAAAACTCTATAATCTGATTCCAACCAATCTTCATAGCTCTGTCACTCACAAATCAGAATATTTTCCTCCAGCCAAATTCTTCTACTTGCTGCCCCTCAGTGTCTCTTGGGTATCCTACTTCTCTCGACTTTGAATACCCTGAACTCCTCTCTTGACTTGTCTGAATCTGACTTAGCCTTCAAAGGTTGGCTCCAGTATCAAGTTGATAATTAGATAATGTGAGTTTCCAGCATTCTTTAGTCTGGAAATACAGTTTGCCTATGGAATAGGCAAATCTTCCTACACTGGGTTTTGTAAGAGTCACATGTATAAACCGTCATCCTTGCTTTTCCATGCAATATCTTACTCAGCAGAGCACTGCAGCAGCAACTGTTTCTTCTATAATGGGACTGCCAGAATTCCAATAGTGGTTATACTCACCATTTAATTAACAATTATATAATTTTCCATTAGCTAACATTTACTGTATGTGAACTGTATAAAGAACTATCATTTGATCCTTATAATCTCATGAGGAACAATTTTTATTCCCATTTTGCAGATGCGGAAACAGAGGAAATATATCTTAATTAGCTCTAATCCAGGAGTCAGTAAACTTTTTCTGTAAAGGGCCAGATAGTAAATAGTTTTGGCTTTAAAGGACATACAGTCTCTGCTGCAACTACTCAACTCTGCCATTATAGTAGGAAAGCAGTCATGGACACTAACAAATGGATGTAGTTTTCTAATAAAACTTGATTGACAGAAACAGGCAGTGGGCTGGATTTGGCCCATGAACTGTAATTTGCTGCTCTTGTCCAAATAATCCATTTTATATTTTAGGCCAAGAAAGGAAAAGCTACTTGCTCCAGAGTACACCAGAGACAGATCTAGAATCCGGGTCTTCTGATTGGTTATTTAGTGGCCTTTAATACTAACCAAATATGGATAATTACTCCAGAATAAATTAAGCTTTTGAAGCTCTAAGGCAGATCTGATACTATTGACAAATTAGATCATTTTGATCCAGATAATTAGATTCACAGATGTGGATTTTATTCCATCTTCTGGATCTTCCAAAGGTAAATAGACTCTTAAACTTAGCTTCCTTGTTTATCTTGCATGGGAAAACAGTTCTCAGACCAGACAAACACATGCCACAACTGCATGTATAGTTAGGACTTAGTGCTTTTTTAAAAAACAGGTTTTGGTGGTTTGGGACTATTGTTAGGACAGTAGTCCCTTGACAAGCAAGATTCTTTGGAGTGGTGCTGAATACACTTGGCTCCATGCCAACTTTCTAACTTAGCCTCCTATTTTACCAGAGACATTCTGACCTGGTTAGAGGGGTAAGTATATCTTTTGTGGTAACAGCCCAAAACCCATGATTGCTTATCCTCCTTGGCCCCATGCTCTAGAAAATTTAGTTCTGCATTATCGATTCAAATCTTTGACAGAAAGTAAAATTTCCGTGGGGCAAGTTGTTATTCTGTGACCTTTGTTCCTTCTATTAGTAGCCTTGGAATGTCATGGAAAACGGTTAACATTCTCTTGCATAGCTACTTCTTGAGCTCTGTTATCGGCACTCTGAGTTTCTCAATCATTGTCTTAGGACTCTGTGATGATAATAAAAGCCTTCAAGTAGCATTTCTTGGAGACAGAAGTACTGTCACACCATATTTCAAGCTTTCTGTTGAGCCCTAAAACTAAGCAGAAAGTAAGAGAGGTAGATTGTACCTAATATACTTTATTCTTCTAGGTAAAGACAAAACACTGTTACCTTGACTGTTCGTAGTGGACTAACCATTCCTAGACGAGCCTGCACGTTTGGGAGCACTTAACACAATCAGAAGTCTGGGAGATGAGCTGACTCTAGAAGGTCAAGAAACAGTTGTCCTTCATGCTTCTGCTGTAATTGTGGCACCACAGCATTCTTGTCCTTGATTTATGTTGTGACCTGGGGTCATGTTTTGATTCTGAACGTCCATAGTTTATTAGGTTGTGCACATTATACTTAAATACTTCGACTAACCTTGAAAGAAGTTCAGAATCTTCAACAGCCTATACAATTTTTGCTAGTCCAATCAATCTATCATTAAGAAGACTAAAGAAAAATTTTTTTCTTTGAGTAGACAGAAGTATTTGCTGTGGATGACTAGACAAAAGACACCTGCAATGGTGTCTTAATAGTTGACATCTCCTAGCAGTTAAGATATATGTGGCCCTGTATGCTGAAACCTACTTTTGAAGACTGGAAAATATAATATTTTATCAAAGCAGTGGGGAAAAAGCTAGTTCCTCCCAATTTCAAAATCTATAATAGTGCTTTAAAGTAAATAAGAAAATTGTAAGTGATCTCCTGCTAGGGATACCTTGTGAAGCCTTGAGTCAAGAGCTGTAAATATATTTTATTGATGCTATGAAGTAAGTACTATTACTACATCCATTAGACGCATGAGGAAATTGAGACTATAGAGAGGTGAGGCAATTTACTCAAGCTAGTAAAGGATGGAGCTGGAACCTAAATTGAGGAAGTCTGACTCCAGAGCCTGAACAAACCATTACTCTAACCTGTACAATCACCTGGTAAAATCTATATCCTTCAGTGGAAACTTGATGAATGAGAGATAGAGAGAAGAAATAGCATATTCCAGTTTCTCTGTTCCCTAGATTACTGCTGACATATTACAGAGTATATCCTACCTTGAGTTATTGTCCGAGCCTGGGTGGTCACAGAGAGAGGTACCAACCACAGGAACCTGTGATCAGTTCCTAACACTGCTATTTTCAAACAGTGACCAAAGTCTGTATCTTGCTTTTGTAATGTTATTAAAGTGAAGGGTGAAGAATTAAGTTCTTAATGTCTCAAATAACATATTTCTGGATAGATAAAACTTGTTTTTTTTATAGTCATTCTCTCCTTTCATTATTTTAGAACTCCTAGACGCACGTAGTAATCATTAAGGCCGTGTACAAATATTCTGGCTCTCTCTTTTTGGGCCTGTGTTAAGATCATACTTGTCCAGCTCCTAGAAGTGACTTGCTTTGGCCAATGAAAGGTGAGTAGAAATGGACTGTGTTGCTTCCAGGAGGAAACCTTAAAAATCAGTGCACGCTTTAACATGTTTCTCCATTTGACTTGGTAACCGACAATATTCCAAATAGCTGCTGCTCTGTCAGCCTAGGGACCAAGGTAAGGATGACAGCACAGGTATGGGGCAAAGGCCCCTGCTCACCTCTGATGAACACATAGTATAAGCAGAAATAAAGCATTATGGTTCTGAGCCCCCAAGATTTGGTGTCAATACTGCAGCAAAACCTACCTTAACCTGACTGGTCTGCTCTTACAAAATGTACTGATGCCTAATTCAAAGCAGCAACATAGAGAATATGGCAGAAGAAGGTGATTAGGCTCCTGGTTGTTGTGAAAGCCATCAAGCCTAACAGGAAATATACAGGTGTTTCTAAAAGGTCTGTTAATTGCAGCACAGAAAGAAATAGTCCTTGTCATCCAGGACTGGAGTCTAGTCAGGATTTCTCTGGAAGTAGAAGTGTGGAATTTCCAACTCCCGCAACTGGCCCAAATTGTCAGGAGCACGTGAGGGGCCCCACATCTTTCCCTTGTGCCCTTAGACATGAGCAAGCGGACCCTGAAAGCGATGTGGAGTTTTTAGTGAAAAACTGTTCAGGCTGAGGTAACCACTTAGAAGTGTACTACTTTAACTTTCCTGACAGATATGATCATTCAGTAGAGCAACCAAGGGCTTTTCTCTCTCCTTTTCCCTTTCAGTAATAATCAAAAAAAGCGATGCTCTGAGTTAGGGGTTTAAACAGAAAGAAATTGAAATTCATGACAGTGATGACTTAATAATATTGCAAATTATAGTTTTTAGTTCAGGTAATTTAGCATACCAAATCACAGTTTAATTTCCTTCTACAGAGCCCAGGAATGCGACATAGCATATGGGAGAAGGGGCAAGGTAGGGTGGAGGGAAGGGTAAAGACAAGAGTAAGGAAAAAAAAAATTAAGGTTCCTCAAATGCAGGTGTCCTTGAAAGACTAATAAAAATGACCTGCAGAATGTAAACAACAGTTAATGTGTGTGAGGTCTACAGCCCTGATCTTGGAGAGGCAAAGGGTCCTTGCTTCCTTTTGTTCAGGTGCATGCTTCTCCTGCCTGGTGGAATGTGAGGATCAAGACCCAGAAGGAATGCATAAAGTGTGCACAGCTCTGACAGCTGTGAAAGAAAAGAATGACTTTGAGAGTGTCAGCAAAACGGAGCCTCTGTTGAATGGCATGTGTCCTTGATTGTGCACAGCATAATGCTGCAGGAAGGAATGGAGAGTGGGGGAGCTGAATCACTTAATGATTTGTCTTTTGTTCTAGGATCAACCTTCTAGAAATAAACCACTATTCAATCTGTATTTACGACTCACTTTGCAAAATATTCAAAATAGCTTCCTCAGGTATGTCAATTAATTCACCTGACTGAAAGCAGTGTCTGTGTGTTTGGCTAGAGAATTGGGGAAGAATTCTTTTGACTGAATTTCATCCAAAATGACCACCTGAGTTCCAGCTATGACAAAGTAGTGAGGATGAGCCCTCCGAACTAGCCCAGGAAATATCAGTTTTTCAAGCCTGTCAATGTTACCCAGCCAGACCACAGCTGATCAGCTTGACCTAATGTTCACGAACCTTGGATTGGTTAGGTCCATTTGCATGTACCTGAGTTCAGAGGTTAGGGGTCAAATAGTTAGGCTGAGTTTGCAGGCACTTAAAACTAAAGTTCTCACTCTAACGTAACTCCGAATCACCTAGTTAAAAAAATTCCTAGGTCCTACCCCATCCTTAACTAAATCAGAATTTCTTCAGGATGGGGCTAGAAATCTATGTTTTAACATGGTTCCTAGATTACTTTGATGGAAACTAGGGTCTTTTTATTTTCTACGTAAGCATGAAGCCAACATTTTTATTATTATTATTTTATTTAAACCTCTTCAAATTTAGCTGAGTAGAAAGAAAGAAAACATAACCCCTCACAGACCTAAAAAATCACAAAACACAAAAGCACCCAAGGAAACAAAACTCAATCCAAAAAACTCATACAAGTAGAGAGAACTTATCCTTTATCATCCAGACTGAGACACTTCAGAAAGTGAAATTGGGCGCTATTAGTAGTTACAGTAGGGTAACAGGCATAAATGGAACTCTGCTAGGCAAACCAGGACTTGTGATCACCTGAGTTCTAAGACTAATCTAGGCAGGAAAGTTGATTAGGATTTAGGCCACCAACCTAACAGAAAGCCCTTATCCGAGTCTCAACACTTATCAGTAACTGCAAATATTTTAATAGGAAAGGTTTATAAGCTCTAAATCCAGAAGATCCCATTTAGAGGCTCGTACTGGCTTGGGCAAACCAGGGTAAATTCTCAGGTCCTAATTACCCTGATTAGGAAGAGACTAGTAGAAACCTTGACCTCACAGTGGAAGAGCACATACAGTAGTGACATTGATCCACATCAACGTCAGAAGTCAGTCTTGTGAAATGTAAAGAACTGGTCCTCAGAGGCAGAGAAGAAGATAAGTAAACTGGGCATTATTCTACTCTTTATATTCACCTTACAGTTTCCAAGAAACACCTTTTCCCTAAATTTTAATTTTATTCTCACGTAGTTTGCACAAAACCACCTAACAATTATTTTCACATGGATTTCCTACTGCTTTCTTCCTGGGAAACAATTGCAATAGTCTTGTAGGACAAAGGAAGAATAAGTTGTTCATTTTCGTTACTCAGTTTATGCAAAGTAAGCAGTGTGTAAAGGCTGTTTTAGAAGTGCAAAAGAGCTAAACGGGAAAGCATGTATTTCTAGGAAATCTCATTTATTTCTTTGGTTTTAATAATGACTGTGGTATACAGTTGCTTTTGCAAATAATTACAATGATGTTATTGCATATTTACTTTCAGATATTACTTCCATTTTTAAAATAAGCTCAAAATATAGTGTTTATTCAATTATGCACCTCTTAGCAAACAGCACTCTACTCTGTTATGAGTAAACTCCCCAATATTGGAAACCCCTTAAAATATGAAGAACAAAGAAAATGTATATGCGGAAGAATCTGGTTCTTCATAAAATAAATTCTCTTCTAGAAATTATATGTAAGGTACACTATGCCTCTTCTGTGTGTAGTTGCCAGTGCATGGAATAAAAGGAAAGCAGAATTGGTGTGCTGACCCCAAGAAAAAAGCAGTATCTGAGGAAACATTAAAATAATTACTAAATTTGTGTATAAAAAAGGCATGTTATAGTTACAGGAGAAGGGAAGAGAGAAATCGTTCTTAGATGATTATAAAATATATCTTATTTACCTGAGAGAGTTAAAGTGCATTGGCGATGCTTTTTAAAAACTGGTCTTAATTACCCTTGAGACCAGAGTTCCATATGAGGTAAATATGTTTTTAGATAGTTTTCTAAAATATGTATAATTTACTCAAGGAAAAAAGGACTGTGTCCTCTGGAGCCAATTGAGTCTCACAGGTAAATACAAATTTAAGTAGATTCCTAAGAAGTATATTTTGTACAGTGGCTGATGGAGTGGAATGTCTATGAAGAAGCTGGGAAGGTCTGTCAGTTAAGTACATAATAAAAATGTATTGGAAAAAATACATCATTTTCTCAGTGGATTATAATTGGCTATGCATACCAAAAAGTCTTATTTTCAAAAATGTATTCTGCATCCACAGAGTTTTAAATCTCAATAACTGCGTTATTTTTAAGACTCAAAATGCTAAGCAATATTAGTGAGAGTGACAGGAGAACCACATGGTAGATGTCATTCTGTAATTTACAACTCTCTTTGACATCTTTTTTTCCTTCTTCTTTTAAAGCAGACTCCATCTAAAGCCATAGGTGAAAAGTTAAAGAAGATGGAGAACAAAATTCAACTTTCCTTACTAAATAGTTTGATTGATGCTTTCAGAAGTGTCAAAGTACATTTAACTTTAAAATATATCCTCTTTTATTATCCAGGAAGAATTTTCTATTACAAACAAAAAAAAAAAAAAAAGGGAAAGAAAAAGAATTTAAAGTGTCTAGAGTAACACAATTATCATGTTCTTCCATTTATGCCTTCTTTTGGTGGGTGAGCCTTCCCGATCCCACTAATTAAGAGGCTTTCTCATCCCAACTCTTCATTTTTCCCACTCATCCATTCAATTTTAGTTTCACTTGTCTCTTTCCCTTATACGGACTTTATTGCACTTGTTATGGACTTTATTATACCTATCATTATGTTCTTTCTGTATTATCCTGTTTCTGTACAAATCATTCCGGGCTGTTGAGCTGCAAACTGTTCTGCTTTGGTTGCTACGTATTCCTGTTACGTCAGGTAGCCCCAGCCTTCACAGCTACTTGATAATCTGTTCATTCATCTTGTGTTGACTATCACCTTCCACCTAAGTACTCCTGCAATCCTCCCTCTTTCTCCAGAGCTTTTCATTCTAACTTTTGACTCATATCAGGTGACCATTTCTTCTACTTTCCTAAGAGAAATGAGGCCACACGTACTTCCTCAACACCTACCCTTTCGCCCAGAATCACCCCATGGAACTTCATCCCTTCCCTTGTGCTCTTCTTCCCACCTATCCCTATCTCTTCTGAGACCTTGATCCTCCACTCTTCTAGCTTTGGAATTCCATCTTCCCCACTGGTTCCTTCTAAAACAGTGTGAGTTCTCCACTACTAAAACAAACCGGACGTTCTTGCTAACTCCGTAAGTTCCTGTCCTTCCTCTTCTTACACTTTCAGAGTCAAACATTCTGAAGGGCAGTTCCTACAAGTTGCCTTTGATTTGCCCTCTGCTTTCTGCTCTCATGCCTCTAGGAAAACTGTTAGCACCAAGATCACGTTTTGCTCAGTTCTCATCTTCTGTGAGCACTTGCCATATTTAATTCTAGTGACACAGTTCTTAAAACTATTGGTTCCCATGAAAGAGACCCTTCTGATTCTCCTCCTACCCCTCTGATAATTCCTTCTCAGCCATATGCTCTGTTCCTCCTCCTCTCTGGTCCCTTAAATAGAGATATTCTCCACAGAACTGTCCTTGGCCCTCTCCCCTTCACTCGCAACAGCCTGTTTCAGTAATTACTTTTATCTCTAATGAGTGCTTCTCAAATTTAAGTCTCTGGCCATAACCTCTTCTTTGAATTCCAGATTTCTATTTCTGGTATCTGCTTAAATACCCAATTTGATGGCCTGGTGACATTTCAAACTCAATATGTTAGAAACAGAAGTAATTTTCTTCCTTTCTAAAATCTATTCCTACTCAGACCTTCTGTTCCATTTAATAACATGACAATCTTCCTGGGAACTCATGACTAATAATGCTGCTGCTGCTGATAACAATAACGATAATACTACTACTAATATAATACTTATGAAATTCTTACTGTATCATAGACAGTGTTCTAAGATTTACACATATTTATTCACTTAATCCTCATAACAACCCTGTGAGGCAGAAATTATTATTAACCCCATTTTACCAATTAGGAAACTGAGGGATAGAGGTGAAGTACTTTGCCCAGGGTCACACAGTAGCCTGGTTCCAGGGCCAATACTCTTAACCATTATGCTATCTTGCCTTAAGAAATCTTTACAATTGTTGGCAGTATCCTTAAGATGCGTTATAGCTGAGAGTGGCTGAAAGGTTATTCGAGGTATGGGGAACTTGAAGTTGGGTAGTGGTTATAAGAATGGAAAGGAGATTGATCGATAGGGACACACTGGAGCTCTGTGACAACAGGAACTACACTCAATTCTGTGTCATCTATAGCACCAGTGGCAGTAACCGGATCTTAGAGAGCAGAAAGTTCCTTTTTCTGTCATAATGGGAAAGGTAGGTATAATTCTGATTTTTCATGGGAGGTACAGATATTAGAGAGGAGATCAGAAATATACTGGCAAAATGAAGATGATTTGACAGTAACTTTTCTTTTGATAAATATCTAGTATTCAACATGGCTAGTTTGGTTATGGGCCTCTGATGTCTGAACTGCTGTTTTACGTTCATACATATCTTTCTATTTATTAAGTATTTAACCAAATGCTTACTATATTTTACCCTTGTTCATAATATGTATTATAATACTCAGTTCTGGTATTAGAATTTATGTTTTTATGGAGACAAGACACAGTAAAATTAAATAAGGTCATGAGTTAATAAATAACATGTAAATGTCATAAGGCAATGTGGCATAGTGGTTTAAATCATGGGCTTTGGAATCTAGATAAAACTGGGTTCTAATATCAGCCTTTCTTTGTGACCTTGGACAAGTCACTTAGCCTAGAAAAATGAGAGTCTCGTTTTTCTCATCTGCAAAATGTGGATGATAATACCAACTTAATAGAGTTGTCATGAAGAAGTGAGATAATGCATGTGAAGTGCTCAACACAATGCCTGGCACATAATCCCATAAAAAACTGAAAGGGGAAAAATGACAAATGTCAACTGACAAAAAAATGCATCAGTATAGGTTCAGAAGTGGGGCTCACTACAGGCTGGGGTTTGGGTGGGGAGTAGTTCCCAGTTAGATCTTAAAGGATGAACGGGTCTCGAAAAAGCAGAAAGGGCATTTCATGTAGATAGCAAGGTAGAGAATATCAAGAGAACCTAAGAGGAAGGTAAAAAGGAGTATTACAACAGCAAAATCAATAGAATTTTTATTACAGATTAGGCAGAGAGAACCACCAAAGATTGAGTCTTCATGAGCAAAATAATTGTGCTACTGGTAGATATCCATTAGCTAGGAAAGGATGCTATTTTTAGAGAAAGAATACAAGTTCAGATTGAAATATACTGAGTTTGGGATTATGACTAGACAATTTTTAATGTCCAAGAGGGTGGAAAGAGACAACAGCCTTTGGACAAAAAGGCATAACCAGAGATTTTTAGCTTCTTGAAAAAAATTAGGTCTTGTTTATCTTTTTATCCTTCAAAGCACCTAGCATTGTGCTTTGAATATTCCAAGTACATAATACATTGTTGTATGGATGAATGAATAAATGTATGAAAATAAAGATTTTGGAGCTATCTTCACGGAAGTGATAGCTAAAATTGTGGGCATAGATTAGTTCTCTAAGAAAGACCAAAATTGGGAGATACACCCAAACGCCAAAGACAACGATGAAAATTGAAGTGTTCAAGTAAAACAACGTGAGACAGAAGGGAATATTAAATGGTGGTCAAGAGAGCACTGGGATAAATGAACTGAAAGGGTGGAAGACCAAGTGAGGCTATTGATGTCTTCAAGGAGCAAGTTTAGTAAAGTGTTACAGATGGAAGCCACAAAGGAGAGAATTAAGAATGAATAAAAGTGGAACATAAATGGAGGCAACAGATGTAAACATGCCTGAGATTGATGGGGAAAGAAGGAAAGAAAACTCACTACATTCTTCAGTATATGATACACGAAATAGATACACAAATGTCACAGGTTTGCAAATATTATTAAGTACATGCATGCATGAACATGTGAACAAATGAATGAAGCGAATCATTCATATGAATCCAATAAAAATACCATATTTTGATCTCTTTTTACTTAATCAGAAAACTTCCATCTTCTTTTCTATGCTGTGCATGTCTAAATAGGTGCACACATATCTATAGGTGACAAAGTTAGTTAACTCTTCTAAGATAAAAAATGAGCTCTAACGAATTACTCTTTTAGCTGTTGTTATGGGAAAAGACCCACACAGAAAGTTATATCATTACAATTTAGAATGTGGGAAGGGGAATATTTATGAATAAATACAAGGAATTTTCATTCTCATAGTGATTGTTTTAGTATAAGCTACAACCCCTCTAAGTGGGTGGCTCCAAGTGGCTCCCATCTGGATAGTTTCTTTTATTAAAACTAATTGTTTTGTGTGTTTGGAAAATGTACAATTTTATCATCATGGAGAAAAGTCTGCACAATATCATTAAAATATGAAAAGCAAACCTGACTTATGGAAACAAAGAACACCTGAAATCAATAAGCATCTATTTACTTTTCCTCATAATGAGAAACAGATATCAAAAAGTATTTTAGGTATGGGTTTGCCTTTTTTTTCATGCTATGAAATTTATGCTGAGTGGAAAAAACTCATGCTTGGTACATTCAGCTTATAGTACATTTTCAAGGTGAATTACTAAATCCTCAAAACCTGACCTTCTAATGAAGGCACTGATGCAATCACAGAGTTGGTGAAGAAAACCACAAAGATATAAAAATGCATAGATATATGATCAACTAGGGACAAATTTTGATGAAATGATCACCAGATCTCTACAGACAAGGCATATCTATCAAACATGCCTACCATAAAGTTTGATTCCATTAATTCCCTAAGAAAAGACATCAGGTAGAGTTCTGATACCACATGGGTAAACATTAAGAAATTCTGATATTACAATATCTTTTACATAAAAACCTAAACATGACCCAACCAGATGCAAAAGTGAGTTTCCACTGGGAATGCTACTTACTTTTTTTACTACTGGTATTGTTATTTAATGTAGAAAAAACTAAAGGCCAAAAAAGAACATGCCTGCACTTAATTTCAAGTGACAGCTAATATAGTGCATTAAAGGTGTAATGCTATACACATGGTAGTTATATATAAATAGTAACATTAAAAGGGGTTACAACATCCCTAAGACATCTAAGTCTAAAACACTTAAAAAGCACATTTGCAGTACAATGTATCTTAAATTATTTTAATTGGCTTCAAGAAGACTTCAGACTAGAGATGGGCTTTGACTTTTTCTGATTATAGAAAAGGAAATACAGATGAATGCTTTTTAGGCAGCCTGATATCATTCCCAGGTAGACTATCATGTAACCTGTGTTACTTAAATAACAAATGTTATTTTCACATAAGTGGTTTATGTAAATTTTGTTTTCCTAAAGTTGTTAGTTCTCTTAATAAGTATAGATAATGCAAAATATCTTTTTGTTGTTGTTGTTCTTTCTTTGCATTTATTATCCGGGAACCTTTTCAAAGAGGAAGGTGTGGAGGGCCAGCAGAGTGACAGAGCTTGAATACGTAGCAACCATTTTACTGTTGAGGGTTTTCTTTTTTTATAGTATGAAAAGTAATCCAGTTATATTCTTTAGCTCGATTACTTACAAATAACTTATCTGAAGACAAAATCAAGTAAATCTGTCAGTTGTGGAAGTTCATTTTTCCATGTGTTATCTAGAGATAAGCCAGCCTGTACTATTAGATTTCCACTGACATAATTGTGCATGAATTCTAATCTGATTTGGTATTACATGGTGCAAAAGGTGACACATTTTCTCTAATATACTCCATTAGAAAGGAAAGAAATTGCCAAAGTATGAAATCTGAGGACCTTGATTCAGAAACCATGCAACTTTGAGGTCAGCTCAATGGAAAAAAAGAACTTGTTTAACTACCCCAGGCACTGAAGGTTGTGACAGCAAATGTAATACCCAGGGTAGTTACTCTGTTGGATAATCAATAAAATCTTAACATTATCAGACTGCAACAGCTGTATATTTGTTTATCATATTGCTGTGAATGTCTCCAAAATATTCACAGAGAATGTAGATGCTGTCTGTCCCCATTCCCAACTCATTGCTGATCAAAATAGTCAAATAAGATACCAGAACCAAGAAATAGCATTTATGTGCATAACGTGCCAAATATTGATTTTTAAAATCCACAGAATGCTACCTCGCTATGGCAGAAAAATGTTAGCTCCAAGGATCCTGGAAAATACTCTTGACCAAGATGCTTACAATTTCTACTACAAAATTTTTAGAGATATTAGTGACCTTTTAAATCCTATGAGAAATGTCCTTGAACAAATTAGTAAAATACCATTTGTGAACTGTTGAAAATTTTAAATTACATTTTCTAAAAGGTAGGAACTCATGTTTTAAGAAGGAACTGTTCTGCAACATTCTTTCCTCACTTGACTTTTTATTTTTGGTAGCAAGTAAGTAAAATCTGAATTCCAGAACACAGGACAGAGGCGTTTTTGTGCTCACTCATTGGTGGAAGACAACAGATGTCCATTACAATTTAAATAGGAATGTAAAAAGGATTCTTCACAAATCCTTCCTACCCCACAACTAGCGTCAAGAGAGAGCTTAGCTAGAAGGTGAAATCTTTGGACTATCTATGAGCAAAGCAAAAGAGGAGAGAGATTTAGGTGGCCTTTTGAGATTTCAGCAAAGAAGTAGAGAATGACAATTCATCCAGTCCTTTGTTGTTTCTCATCTTGTAAATTAAAAACAAAAAATAAAATAAAAATATATAAGATGATGAAACTTGGATATATCAGGCAATTTGAAAGTGCTATGTTTAATTTTTGAGATAACCTAATTCAGCACTACGTGCTGATAAACCTTAGACACAGAGAGAATCTCCTGGTAGGCAATAGGCTCCATATTCCTTAATGCTACAGGACATCCATTAGAGAAGCTTTTGCTTTTTTGAAATTGTGGCTGATTTAATTTTCCAAAGATAGCCATACACCATCTCCCATCCTTTAGATTCTTATACAACATGAACTTGACACTCTTGATTAAGAGGTAGAATTAAATTCATCCTCTCTTTGAATCTAGGCTGGCCTTAGTGACTTGCTTGACTAATAGAATATGACAGAAGTGATATTTTGGAACTTTTACAGCTAAGTCATAAAAAGCCTCACAGCTTCTACTTGGGTCTCTTGAAACACTCACTTTTGAATTCTCCCTCTCAAAAACAAACTGCCACATTATGAGGGGCCAGCAACAACCTCTAGTCATCACATGGAGCCATTTCGAATGTTCAGGCTACTCGCACCTTTAGATGACCACAGTTCCAGATTCCTGGTTAGCACCACAAGAGAGATTCGGGCAAGAACTGCCGAGGTGAGCCCAGTCAACCCACTGAATAAGGAAAGAATGGTAAATTGTTGCTTTAGGTCACAAATTTTGTATGTGAGTGTGGGGTAGAAGACTGATATGCCAAAAATGGTGGGCTTTAGAGGGAGACAGACTAGAGTTTGAAATGTGGTTGTTTCACTTTTGTGACTTTTAGTGTTACATCATGTCTCAGAGGTGTCAGTCTTTTCATCTAAAAAACAGTGACAATAGTAGCTGCTTCTCAACTGACTTGTATTCCTCTAGCATATTTTCCTAATGATTCTTAGCTCAAAAACAGAATAAGCATGGTTACTATATACCTTTTGCTCTGAACCAACTTTTGTGGCAATAAAAAATATTTTCCCTCCTTTTACATTGACACTTCTTGCTTCCATGTCGGTCTATGTTTACTCATTGAAAGCACAATGAAATGGTGAAAGGCACAGTATATGAACCGATTGTCATCATTTTTCCAAATGCTCTCCCAAGACCTAGTGCCAAAGGAAAAAAGGCTGAGCAGTCATACAGGACACTTTTGCTGTCTATACTGACCAAAATGGTCTACGGTTATACAAAATTGCATTCCAAATGGCCTCGTTGTCATCTCTAGGTAGATCAACAGGCTTTACTAAAACATGACTAGGAAGAAAAATTAACTAGAGCTTTTTTTTCTGACCTCATTTTCTTCACCATCAGACAAGTTACCTAATTCCTAGACTTAGCTTCTTCTCTATTAGGTAACTTGTTTTTAGGCTCAACTACTTCTCTATTTCAGTCACATTATCTGGTTTCTAATCTTAGCTACTTCCCTATCAGCCAAGTTAATCTTCCTGATACTAAGGCAGGGAAATGGTGTTTGATAAGCCAATACAAAATTATTGTGAACATTAAATAAGGCAGAGAAGGGAAAAGTACTTTGAAACATGTGAAGTGCTGTACAAATACAAGGATATCTCAGGTAGGCATCTCACAGTCAACCATGACCCTAAATTTTCCCTTACTCTATTCAATATAATTTTTTCAATAATCTTAATACATTACCCATTAAACATATCTTTCGGATTTGTTTCTTTCTATTATTATTATTACCATTTAAGTGCAAGATGCCATTATTTCTTGCTGGGGCTACTGCGGCACCTCCTAGCACATTTTCCTATTTCAAATTTCATTTCCTTCTTACGCCATCCTCTGCCCTATTGCCAAATTTTTCCTCTCAAAGAACAAATTTTATTATGACAAATCTCTGCTTTAGGTCTCCTTTGATTCATTGTTGCTTGGAGAATATAATTCAAATTCCTTAGATGATGAATAAAGCCTTCGATATCTTAAATTCACCCTTCCAGTGTCATTTTCCTCCAATTCCACTCCTGTACTTTATACTCCTATTATACCACATGCTTCTTGTCTTTACATATTCTTATATTCTCATTCCTCTTATATTCTCATTCATGCTTCAAGACCCAAATTAAATGCCTTTTCCTCTGTGCAACATTTGCTGACAATTCTATGAAGACAGTCATCCTGTTTTTCCCACCCAAACTCTGTCCATAACTTTATTATATTTTCTCACTGTATTATAATTATTAGTTTACATAACCAAGGGTCCCATCAGACAGTGACTACTGACAGGCTCATATTGTGTCATATTTATCTTTGTCTACCCAGTGACTTGTCCCTCAATAGATGTTCATGGGAAAAAGTATCATTTTTCAATTAGAGAAACATAATAGCAAACTAATTCTACTTATAACCTTGATTGGGATTCAAGAGGTGGGGGTAGGTCAGTGAAATTAGAAAGAAAAAAAATATATTTAAAATCCTTCCTGAGACTTTAATTAATAAAAAAATCATGCTTTTAGTCAAATTATATTAAGACGTTGATTCACACAGAGTGATATGCTGTATCATCTATCAGCCTAAACTAAGTTATGTTGCAGTAACAAAGACCTCAAAATCACAGAGGCCTATAAAAACACAGGTTTGTTTTTTGCTCACACTACATTTCCATATGGGTTGGCTCCATGTTATCTTTATTTCAGAATTCAGGCTGAAGGAGGACCTCCCATGTGGATGATTCCAGCTGTATTTCAGAAGGAAAAGAGATGGCAGAGCCAAGGTTGGCTCTTGAACCTTCTGCTAGGAAGGGGCATGGGTTAGCCAAAGTGAGTTACATGGCTCAGCCTGAGATCAGTAGGCAGTGAAGGATAGTTTGAGTAGAAGGCAATCTGCCAAAGACACTATTAAAGGTAAACAGATATGTGACATTGTCACTACCATGTTAAGACCTCTAGAATAGTTTCCTCTCAATAGGCGTCTAAGAAAACACCCCACTAACATGATTACAGCCATCTGTGATTTCTTTGAGTCTAGCTTAAGTTGGAAAATTTCAAAGAAAAAAATACTGTAAAGTTTTCACATCTATTGATTTTATATAAATTATAGAGTGTGATGGAACACAAAAAATACAGTATTTCTTGTGTGGCAAGGTTCTGGCTGATGGAAGCATAGAACCAATGAAATTGAGGGAATACCTATGGTTGCCTATTCTGAAAATCTATTAGACATGACGGATTTTTTTAAAATACAAAAACAGCTTGATTTTTAAAGACTGAGACTTTACCTGGCTTTGGATTTGCCCCAAGGAGAAAAAAAAAACTTGCATTAAAACATTTTTTAAGTTCATCATATCACCAAGAAAAATAACCCACACGCCCCCAGAAATACTTTGATGAAGCCACATGTTTTTTTGAAGTTGTGTTCTTATCAAATGATATCAACACTACAGGAATTTCTGACATTTCTTTAAGATTTCCCTTTTGCATGTAACCTAATGAAAATAGCCAACTCCTGTTGGCAAGTTATATTATCAAGGAAGAATTCCTACTTCGTGAACTCTTTGTAGAATCTGCAGAGTCAATGTCTTTAACATGGTGAAAAATTTCTTTGCCAAACAAACTTTCAGGCGGATTAAAAATCTTGGCACTCTGGGCTCAGATGGAGCATCTGTGATGCTTGGCAACACATCTGGTTCAACTGCTTTGGTGAAGAAACATGCTCCTCATCTCAGCATACAGTGGTGTCAGCCGGTGTCAACGACTCTGCCAGCGATCTTGAAAAAATCGTGTCTATTTCTACGAATGTTGTCAACCTTCTGAGAGCCAGGGCTGACATGCTGCTATTTCAAGAGGTTTCGTCAAGAAATGGGAAGGAATATGAAAGTTCACTGCTGCAATACAGAAGTTAACTAGATTTCCAGAGGACCTGTCTTGAAACATTTGGTTGATCTTCAAATGAAAGTTCTGCATTTTTGAAGCAAAAGAAATCCAGTTGTTAGAATAACCCAACAGGAGAAAGTCCACTCATAGTTTGCTGTACTTGATTGATATTCTTGCCAGATTATCTAGGTAAATCTTTCCATTTAAATTCTTTTAGCTCCACTGTTACTCTGAAGGGCATGTCGGAGGCAGACATCTACCTAGACAATTCAAGGCTGGATAAGTGCTTCTGTAAATGAAGAAGGCGTGACAAAGCTTGCCAATTTGTTTACAGATAGAAATCCAAAGAGAGATGGAATCATTAGATATAACACTTTGATAGCTAATTCTGCCTCCAATGACCTTAATGTGGAACCATGAATACTTCTTCCCTTTATTTTTTTTTAAACGAAGCACTAATAATGCAGACTTTTCAAAAGATGACCTCATTGATACAATATGAATTCAACGAGAATTCTGGAGAACTCCAGGAATCCCACTATGCCCAACCTGCATCTCAAAAAGCCAAAGCAGCTCTTATTTTGTCTCTTATCATTTTCTTTTGCCAAGTCAGTGTTTTAAACCCTTACTGCCATGAAGCTAAAAAGTCGTAGTCAAACAGATGTCAAAAATAACAAGCCTTTTGCTGTGTCAAAAACCACTCCATAATTTCAATATCAAAGCCAAACATCAGCCTTCTTGTAGAGGCTTACTTTTGAGATGAATTAAACTTGATTTTTACTTGCAAAATTTGCATTTATCTCAGGTGTTTGAGGAAAACAAGCATTAATGTCAAGAGGAAGGTGGTGAGAGCAATAGATATGACTTTATCCAGATACTTTATAGTCTCTGTAAAATAATTCAATTTCCATTACCTAAAATGGTATGAAAAAGTTTTTTGTGTATATGTGTTTATGTGTATTCTTCTGGGGAGAAAGTCTACAGCTTTCTTCAGATTCTTAAAGTGTCTGCAATCTATATAAGGTTAATACCCTCTGCCCTGGTGCTTTGTAGAGTAAAACATTTTAAGGACTGAAACAAATGTTGTGAGGAAGTGAAATTCTTCTGTTGAAAATGATACTAACCATGCCTTGGTGCTCCACTAGCCAATTAATAAAACAGGCTGCTAAATAGGAAGGAACCAGCTGTCCTAGAGATGGGCACTAACTCATTCTCATTTTTGGACAAGCTTTTCTGAAATAAAAACTGAGACAATTTGTATAAAAACAATTGATTTGTTTTTAGTTTACATGCTGAGTGAAGAACCTGTAGCCATATTTACGTAAAAAAGTAGGACTAATAAGGAAAAATTGGGACCTCAGAGGTAGTGCTTTAAAATACAGTATTTTCTTGAGAAGTATAGCAAATGCATTTGAAAGCATCTGTATTAGTTCCTATTGCTGCTATAATGAATTACCATAAACCTAAAAGACACAAATTTATTATCATACAGTTTTGTAATTCAGAAGTTGGAAATGGGTCTCACTAGGCTAAAATCAAGGTGTGGGCATGGCTGCATTTCCTTCTGGAGACTACACACATTCCTTGGCTTGAAGCCCTCCTCCTTCACCAAAGCCAATATAACAGGTCATCACTCCCTCACCCCACCCCCAGTCAGTTTGTGTTTTAATAATGCTAATGCTCTGGACTTGACCACATACTAGGCAGTGGGTACTGTACAGCCGTTGCTTCTGATTTCTGGGTCTTCAAGTTCTCCTTGTGCTTGTTGAATCTGCTGTTCAGGGCATGTACTTTCTTGACCCACGGATACTGGGGCTTGTAGAACTTCCTGGGGTTCTCTGAGTTTATTTAATGACCATGAGAACAAAGGTGGTGGACTTGCAGACAGGTCAGATCTTGGAGAGTTTAGGCCCTGTGACTTCTGTTATTTGGTGTCATACTTCTGGAGAGAGCTTCACCTTCTGGTCATCCGGAGTTTTCAGCAGTTCTTTCTTGCCCTGAAGGTCTTGGAGTATAGGTTTTGGTCCTAGTTGTGCAAGCAGCCACCAGCTGCCACGTACTCTGATGGCCTCTTCCACTTTTAAGGATACTTCTTTTATTGAGCCCAGACAATCCAGGATAATCTTTCTGCTGAGGTCAGTTAATTAGCAATCTTCATCCAATCTGCTACCTCAATGCTTCTTTGCCAGGTAGTGTTCACAGGTTTCAGGAATTAGAGCGAAGACATCTATAAGGGGCTATTATTCTGCCTATCACATGCCCCTTAGTCAGTTTAGTGGGAAAGGGCTGAAAGTGCAGGGGAACCATGAGAAGTGGAAACCAGAATTAAACAGCCCCTGGCTGGGATGGATAGTATGTTCCCTGATTATGCTACCAAAACACTTAAAGAACATGCCTGAGGTAATTTGCATCTGCACTTTGATTTTTTTCCCTCTTGGAAAACCTAGTCTTAAGGGAAGGTAAAGATATTGAGCTTGGAAACCCTGAGTGTTAGCTCTGGCTCTGCCACTTGCTGTCTATATCACCTTTGACAATTCACTTAAGTTTAGCTGAACCAGTTTCCTCATTTAAAAATAATGTTAAATTAGGAGTGGCATGGAGAGGTTGGGCTGGGACACACTGAATGTCGGGGCTGCTCAGAGGAAGGTGGATATCCCAGAATCTCCGTGAGTTCTACTGGTCTGACAAGAGAGTGCTGGGATGAGAAGCAACTGGGTGCCTGTTATGCAAGGGGGCCCTAATCCCAGACTTCTGCTAAGGAATCTGTCTCACACCATCTGTCAATCAGATCCTGATCCTCCAGGAAACCTCCCCTGGTGCACCGTCAGAATCGTAGTGCTGTGAGCCTCTTCCTGGGGACCCAGGTGTGGTGGATGGGCTTCAGCCCAAGGACTGTGCAGGGGCAGCACTAGCGGAGGTCAGAATGGGGTGTGAACTGCACAGGTGCAGGCAGAACACCTACTACCCTCCAGGAGGCAGAAAGCCATGGGGCAGCGAGGGCAGCCTTCTGACACCTCTGTTAGGTATCCTCCAGGGTTAATGTTTCTGTGATTCTAGATTAAGTAGAGAATGTTTCTATGTCTCGAGGTCACTGGGCTATCCGCTCAGAGGGTCTAAGCACCAACAGGTCTCTAAAAGGAGGAATAGACCTGTCCCCATTTTTTGCCAATTTCATTCTTATTTGCACTTTTCCCCAGAAGGAGACAACACGGGAAAGAGCCCACTGGGCGGGTTGCATGTCCAAGCACCCCTTATCCCAGAGCAGAATTAGGTAATAAGCAAGTAGAACAAACTGTACTTTGACTTTAAAATATATCTCAGATTATACCTTCGGTATGAGATGTTTCCTATAATCTTTGAAAGGACATTTTTAAGCAGTCAGGCTTTCCTAATTTGTTTATTGTAGAATAGGATGTCACAGCCTAGCAATATACGCATACAAGGAACACAAAGACTGTTCCACCTTTGTTCTAGAACACTAGAACACAGGTGGGTCTATATAGCTGTAGTAAGCAAAATTATGACAGCCAAGATTCCCATCTCCTAGTATATATGCCCTGTATAATCCACTTTCCTTGAGTGTGAGGGGATTTAGGAATATGACAGTATAGTCATTCCCATGACTAAGTTATGTTATATGGCACAGCTGACTTTAAAAAAGGGAGATAATCTTTGGTGGGCCTGACCTAATCAGGTGAGCCCTGAAAAGGACTATGCTCTTCTGAAGTGTGAGAGAGATTTGACACAAGGGAGATTTCTCCATTGATGGATATAAAGATAAAAGGGGCCATGGAAAGTGACTACTAAGAATGGAAAGCCAACAAGAAAAGAAGGGCTTTAGTCTTCTAACTATATGGAACAGGATTCTACCAACAAACTGAATGGGTTTGGAAGTGGATTCTAGAGGCAGAGCCTCTAAATGAGAATTCAGCTTGACTGATATCATGAATATGAGACTCTGAGCAGAGAACTCGGTTGAGTCATGCCTGGACTTCTGACCTACGGAACTGAGAGCTAATAAATGTGCATTGTGTTAAGCCTCTAAGTTTGTGGCCATTTGTGATGCAACAATAGAAAACTGATGAACTGATACAATGGTATTCTAGTTAAACATGAGTTAGGATATTTTTAAAGAAATATTTTTCTTGTCTCCTCTGTCCCTAGCTTTCTCCAAAGCTTTGATCTATTTCCCCACCATGTAGTTATTTCACTGACTATAACTAGAAAATGTCATATTCTCAGATTAAATCTTCTTTCATATCACATTATCTTCTCTCATATCAGAGTTATCTCTTTTTTTCTCCTTTACAGTTGATTTGAGATGCAGAGACATATGCATTTTGGGTATATTATATACTGGCTTAAGGCAGGAGAATCAAACTCGAAAACACAGATTTCGAGAATTAAAGCAAACAATCTGTGTATTTTGAAGTAGCTCTGATATGTTTTATTTGCTGCATCTAGTTATCTTGATATACAGTAACCCTGACATAACAATTGAAGAAAATGGAGAAGCAACGTAAGCATAAATGGCTGGATATTTTAATACACTGTACCAATAAACATTACTAGAATACCATGCATTTGAATCCATGCTTTTCCTGAGGAAAACCTGCATTCTATCTTCTGTTTCCTGATATTGCAGCTGGATTCTATTACAAGGGTAGGACACATCATGGGAAGCATGCCTAAACTTTTTAAGCTAAAAACGAAAACTGATCTTCATTAATTACATGTCTAGATTATGCAGATTGACCACTATATTACATATAACACAGTGAAAAGCACTATTATTGGGCTTGTTGATAGCTCCACCTAGGTAATTTAGCTCTAAGCCTTATTTAGCACAAAGGCAGGATTTGGTATCAGGTCAAAAAATCAGATCAAACTGTGACTTTGTGGTTGATGGCTGAAAAGTGCTCTACAACAAAGGGAACTGAGAATGCAGTGTCTTTTTAACATTTAATTCAGGAAAAATTTCATCTCCAACACAGCTTAATGTAGTGCTACTACATAATGCAGATAAACAAAAATATAAGAAAGTCAGTGATCAATAACTAAGAATCACCATTTAAAAATCAATTCTCTACCTCTGTGAAAACCATAGAATTGGATTAAGAGACAAGCCACCTAATTTTAGATTTAAGCAAATGTCAACAATGGATTCTGGAAGGAAGGATAAGTCTAAGGATCCTAAAACCCTGACCTGAATAATGGTTAGCTGTTGTAGTAAAAAGAAGAACTCACACACACACACACACAATACTCAAAAGGCCCTAATCTGCAAAACTTCAAGATCTGGGGGTCCAGGTAAATCATGACTTAGCTTTTACCAACTTTAACCAAAGTCTTCCCAGGTTCTAAAGTCGGCACTAAGAAAAGTTATTACAAAAATATTATATTAAATAATTATAATCTTTGTCTTCTTCAACTCCTTATACCATTTATATAATTATGTTGAGGGAAAACACCCCAAACTCAAATGAAATAAATGACTTCAGTTTATGCCCACACGGACCTTGTCAAGTAGCCAATGACTTGCCCTTTCATTGTGAGTGACTAATATCAATGCTGGCTCTAAAGAAAGACACTTTTCATAATCACCCAACAATCTGCTAAGTGAAAACATATGGATAGGCTTAGGCAAAACTTGCCGGGGTCTTTGCTGAATGGAAAACAGGTGCTTTCATTCTGTGCCACGTAATACCCCATTTACCCCCAAGTCCAAAGGTTATAGGACTAATAGCTGCCTTGTGGTAATCAGGGAAAGCCAAGACACTAGCTCTGGTGAAACATCTGGGACATATTTTACATACTTGCAACATATGCTTCAGGTTCAATTAAAGTGAGGCTTTGGCACATTTATTAATCTTTTTTACTTTTATCCTATAAGAGGACCTACTGACCTGACCCCACTATTATACCATATGAGAAAACAGAGAAATAATGAGAGCTAGAGGGTCAGTACCTGCTAGTATGGCAAAAAAACACATTTGTTTTCTCATGAAATTCCATTACGCATGACTCTATACACAAACTTTAAATAGAGAAACCAGTGAATTTTTTAAAGTAGGAAATTACCCTTCTGCTATTCAGACACACTGATAGCCAAGGCTTACAACATTTACCACTGTGAGAGTCAGTCAGAGATGGAAGCTGGTAAACAGAAACTTGAAGGATCCTTTCATAGTTCCATTTCTCATAGAAAAAACTTCATTTTTCAAAATGTCTACTCTAAGATTCTTCCCTCTATTATGCAAACCTGTAAAGTCTATTTTAAATTATTAAATTTGAGATTTTCATTTGTTCAGATATGATTTTCATGTTATCAATTGCATTATGAGTAAAGAAGAAAAACATATATCACTCAAATAAAGGCTGGATTTATGAAAATCAGCTCACAATCTTTTCATGTGGAAAACACAGTTTGTTGGTATCCTATGCAGAAGAACACAGTTGAATTCACACAGTAATTCAAGCACTCCCTTTCAATTAACTTTGGTAACTAGATCTGAAAATGTGTTAGAAAGGGGTGTCAATTTTGGATAACCAAATGCTAGATTACAAAGATTCCACTCCAGAGATTTGGTGTTGTTTCCACCATGGCATGTGCTACTTGTCATTTATGTTTTGGTGAGCTGGTTAAACAGGTGTGCTGTTGGTTTCCCACTTCTAACATTCTATTAAAAAATGACCATAAATTGGAGATTACTGGTATATAATATCAACAAGCTGGCTGATTTCAAGTAGGGACACTGAAGTCATAGAAGTACTAGACTTCACCAAGGGTTTCCATTTATTAACATTTCTGGGGAAACGCCCGCTGCCGGAATGGATCTTTATGGTGACTTTAATAATAAAGCAGCAACAAGAAAGGGAAAATGGCCATAAATGGATGGCAGTTCAGTGTTTATCAGCAGAGAAATGATGATTCAGAGCTGGCATGTTGAGTTAAAGAACAAGCTCTCTACAGCTCTACAACTGACCTTAACAATAAATCATATCATTTATTGCCAGAAGTGTATGCTCATGTTATTTAACATTAAAAACAAACACATATGTGTTTCTGCAGGAAGGAGATTTTGTTAGTTTATGTTTGATCATGTCGCTAATGACTAAATGATGTACAGAAGAAAAATTTCACATAAAAGCTCTATCAATTCAAAGTGTGTGAAATAGCATTAGAAGGAAGAAAGTGCGCCTCTGTGTGTGTGTGTGTGTGTGTGTGTGTGTGTGTGTGTGTGTGTGTTTCTGTTTTCCTTGTAGCACTGAATATGAGAAAAAATATCATTTGGGAGGTTAACTAATCACTATGAATTTTTTTTTTCCAATGCTTGCTTTCAGTACACAAATTCTTACACTGGAATATAACTGTACATCTCTATTGGAATCAAAGGTCAAGGGCATAAACTAAGATACACTGTTTTTCTCCTTTCTTCAAAAAATTTCACTGCTTTACTATAACAGAATTCAGATAAATTACGGTGAAGGTCAAAATCTGGTTTCACATGCCAAATGATGTAGAAATAATGAATGACAGTCTCTCTCTCTCCTCCCAATCTCATCCTAGGACTTAGATTTTAGATCTAGAAATGCCCAAGGATGATGATAAACCAGCGTCACTAGCCTCTTTGCCATAGAAAGCTGTTCTTCCCATCCCAGCAGCTGCTGCAGTAGTGCAAGGTCATTCTAATTCCTCCCTCCAGTTGTCTCCTCTCCCCAGGGGACAACCCGTCTGAGAAACTAGCTGTTATTTACTGTGGTCAACATCCCCAAGCCAACCAGCAATCGAAAATCAAGCCTCCCTGAACAGACTTCTCTGACCTAGGAGTCACAGGGCCATTCCAAGTCAAGTCTAGGCAAAGGGCAGTGAGCATGGGGATTATTTAAATGCCCTCTAGAGCCCTCTGCACACGTGTTATTTTGCTGAGCAAATTGAAAATTACAGATGACAATATCCATGTTCAACTCATGCAGCCTGCTATTTTTTCTCTTCTCTCTCCCCCCAAAGTATAGCTCGATTTGTAATACTCAAAATAGGACAAATTTTTGCCCTTCAGAAACAGTTGTCACTGCCGTTATCTTCACGAGAGGTATCAAGTTCCAGACAAGCTGAATTATTTTTTTGTTCCTGGCAGAAAAATATTTGACCCAGCTCTGGACAAAAGCGAAGAGGATTTATAGCCCTCTCTCCCTCTTTGCAACATGCAGTGGCATTGTTAGGATGATAAACAGCACTGTCCGATTTTCTGGACTCGAACACTTCAACTCCTTTTTTAACTGTCTATGAAAACAGTGTCATGTCTACATTTCCCCATCCCCAGGTACCCAAGTGCTGGGAAAGATAATTACCTTGTCATCTTTGTCATCTTCTTCTTCCTCGTCCTCTAGCATGTCCTCCACTACCTGCAGACAGAAACAGAAGTCGTTTTCATGCTCTTAAAGGAGACAATTTTGTTCTGTCATTTTAAACCTTTTGGAAATGAAAACTTTATTAACATTTGAAACAGACGCACTGAGAGAGACTATTTGATCTAGCGATAGCGATAAGGAAAATGCTATGCCTTTAATTGATTAAAACCAGGGAACTGAATCTCCGTCAGGGAAATCCTATTTGTGTGAAATATTCTGTGACAACCTAAAAGAATTTGAAATGTGCATAAGGTAAACGAACATTAATTTGAGGGATGCTTTAAATCAGGAAATTTCTTTTTTATCTTCTCTGCTGTCTATATCAACGAGGCACTTTAAATTTGGAGCTAGATAACTAAGCAGAAAACAGCTCTGTTCTTTCTAATTTACTTATCACCAAACTCTACAGTAAAGAACTCTGTCTGTTCATTGATTCATGCTGGTGGTCTATGGCATCAAACTAACAATATCGTTCATAGCTCCAATTTTAATTCTTACTTACGTCAAGTCTTGACTATCTCTGTATTACTTTTGATTTTGTAGATTACTTGAAGCACTGATTTTAATTCTCTGTGATTTTACACAAAAATTACGTTATGAGAATGGACATTATTAAAAGAAAATTAGAAATGCATTCAATAATCAAATGTGTATAATATATAGGTGTATATGCATGCATGTATTTTTTAATGGCTCCTAGTTTATCTGCTTTAGCAGAATGAAATAGTCGTTTTGGATTTGCCAAATAATTTCCCCTTGCCTCAATCACTATATAACTTCAGCCATTATAAATAGGACTTCACCCTGTTTCAGGTGTTGTACTATGGTTTTATATACCTATACCTACACCTACACCTACACACACACACACAGAGTAAAAAAATCTTCATGAAAACCAAAAATTTTTTTTAAATTGGGGGGGTTATTATTCAGGTAACTGCCAACTTATAACTATTTATGTCATTTGATATAATGTCTAATTCTTGTGGTGTTTGTACTTTTTTTTTTTAATCCAGCCTGTGTCTGTATCTCTGAATAAACTAAAAAGAACCATGGTTATCAAATACTTTTAAAACTTTTTTTAGAGTGCATAACCTTAGAAGACAACTAGCCCTTCTTTCATGTGGCTTTATAATACAGACTAGATTATGCTTAATGAGTGAAAACAATAACTAAGACTGTATTATGCAAAGAGTTACATAAACTGATAGAACATGTCAGGACTCTCAGCTATTCTAACTTTTCTCAAATATTCTAAAAGCATTAGCTGATTTAAAAGAATAGCCCAAACACAAACCCCCAGTTCTCATGAACCGATATATGAACAAAAGCATCTGACAACCTGTAGGATTGTTCCTAATTTAATGTCACACTTGAAATCTTGTATTATATGGTAGAATTTTGTGGTCTTTCATTTGGACATTCAGCATTTCAAAAGAACCACAGTAGCACAGTGTGCTGTTTCCAATATCTGGTGAGAGTTTACACTTATTTTGGGAACACATAAAGCAATTCAGCTTCAGCTGGAAAGGATTCTTACTTGTCTATAACTATATTCGACCACGTCATAAGCATCTACTATTACCCCCTTGTTTAAGGAACATGGTGCTAAGTACTGCAGGGATACAAAATGAATAATACAGAGATAATTCATCTATACTCGTGTCAGTCCCCAAGAGGCTTATAATACAGGAGAATTTAAATGGGGACCCTCAGATAATTTTTCATATTGAGTTTTAATTTCCTGAAATGTTGAAGTATTCACATCCTAAGTATAGAGACAACAATAGTAACAATATATAATTGAGGTGCTATACGCCAGTCTATTCCAAATTGGGCTATTTGTGATAGAAGTTTGAGCAGGAAAAGTGACCACAATATTTCAGTATTGTGCTGCATCAAAGGAATTCACCTAACACACCAAGTACTGAACTAGAACTCAAACCCAGACTGTAGGATAAGCAAATAGTGAGTTTTCAACCTCTGCCCATTTAAAAAAAAAAAAAAAGAAGAAAAGATTAAATTCACCTAACCCTCACAAGATTTTTTTTAAAATGGTTATAATTTTGTATCACTAATAAAATGATATTTAAAATTTTAGATTTTGATAAAGGAATTTTAAGGTCGGTCATTATCTATTTTATTTTTTAAATAAAAATTATATATATTTAAGGTATACAACATGATAATTTGATATACATTAGATTATTTTTTGCTAAAATTACCCATGCAAAGTCATTTATCAAACACAAAGAAAATGAAATGAATACTATACTTTTACTCTAACAATATTTTTGCTAGTTGTTATTAAGAATGTATTATATGTCTCCTCTCTTCAGTACTTATTATCATACTGCAGGTGCTAGGAAGGCAGAATGGTGTTGGATTGTGCCTAGCAGATTGCAAGTACATGGTGGGTATTCAAGAAATATTTGTTGATAAAGTGAATAGATGAATGCATCATCTATTCTTCATATCCTTATACACACTTTTTAGTAAAGTGCCTATCATCTATCTCACAGAACTAAACTAGCTCTCCTGTAAAAACTTATACCTGATAAATGATGCAGATTAATAAAAGCAAATATTCAAATATTTGTCAGGAAATAGAAACCATAAATATTTAACCCTTATTTTAAAATTTAGAGATCACCACTATCTTCAAGTTGATTTTCAAAAATTCAAAATAGTATTGAACCACAAAATATATCAATAGCTTAATTTACACATTTTACAAATCAGTTATAGATCTTATGTTCAAGAGTGACTAAAAGTGGTCTACAGAATCAGGCTCTTCATTTGTGAAACCCAAACTGTTCTTACCCTCAGCAAGCGGGTAATTGGCTATGCACAATTGCTCCACAAATGTGCGGCCAGACCACCCAATACAACCATTTGCTTTTACATTTGGCAGAAAAGTGTTGTGTTAGTGAGAGGCCTTTGTGTTGTGTTTTAGTACTCTAGTGAGGGCTTTCCCCTCCTCCAGTGCCTTTTTAATGTTATATCATAAACATCTACAAGTGAGGATTTATAATACAGACGGTTTCCTACTGATGCATTTAAGCTGCTATCCCACGATTGCATTTTGCTCAGGTGACGCTTAAGGTGGCTTGGAAAATGGAGATAATAATAGCACCTATCCTATATGTTGATTAAGGATCCAATGAGATAATGTTTTCAAAGTGCTCGGCACAGTTCCTGTATGGAAGTAAGTACTCAAAAGTGTTAGCTGTTAATAAAAATGACATCAATTTAACAATATTTTAAACATTAAATTTTGGAAATTAAACTATATATTTTTTCTGGGCAAAATACTCAGTGTTCTTAATGACAAACAAAATTCCAATTCCCATTTCACAGACATTAAGAAACACATAGAGGGGCGCGAGTTGAGGCGTGGATAAAGATTCCCAATTAAAATGATAATGCTTTCACAACTAATTTTCAGGCTTTAACGGTCCAATAAAATAGATGGCTTTGAAGGCAAGTGTCTCAGAAGCTGGGCTGTGCTCTAAGACGTGAGCCCTGGCCAAATGCAGTGAATGTAGAAACTGCACACTGAGCTTTTTAAAACAAACTGTATATATCACTGAAGTGCATTTAGTGACTGCACAAAATCACAGCCTTTCCCGGAGAACTCAAATAACACCTACTATTTAGAAAGAGAGCGCTGGAATTTAACACTTAACTAAGGAAAAAAAATAAAGGAGTCCGAATGTCAAATTCCAGCTCTTTCCTCTTCAAATAAAACCAAAGAAGGACTACTTAGTTTTGTTTTCAAATATACAAAGTCCAGTAGCCCAAACATTTGTCACCAATAATTTAATGACGATACAAATACATAGCATCTTCTTGGGTAAGAAAAAATGCATGTGTTAGAAAACATACAGTTTTACAATTTTTTTTTTCGTGAAGGGGAGTATCTTAGATCAGCTCTAGAATTCTCTTTCCAAATTATGCTTTCTGATACCTTGCTTGAAAGCAAGTAGTATTAATCAAACAAAGGAAGGGCACTAGGGAAATCAGAAAGATGTAATGCAAGCAGTTAAAAGTGACATGACCTTCTGTAATGTCGCTCGTCACAGACTTATATGCCACACACTGGAGGAAGGTCTTGAAAGAAACTGATTCTTGGTACTATTCCTTGAATGTAATACTAATAAAGATGACATTTTAAAAAACACATGTAGACAGCCCAAATGCAGCATGCCAGCTACATTACCACCAAAGCATAAGCGGATAACATTATTTTTAAAAGCATAATATTTCTTCTTTCCTATTCCATATTTGCTGAACATTTGTCATTCACATTTAAAACTCTATTTTCAAAATAGAGCGAAATTGTATCTGTAGAATCTGTATATTTTATATTGTTGTATAGCTTTTGAAATAAGACTTTTAAGTAAAATTCAATACAACTAAATGCTTATGATTTGCAAGGAAATAAAATTTTACCTGGCTGAAAATGATAATAATGTTATTGGTAATCTGAATAAAAATATGACAACATGCTTATAATTATTCCACCAGACAAAGATGTTCAAGTTAGAGGACCAGGAGGATGCAGAAAAGGAAGACCAAGAGAGTGAAAGGATGAGAAAAAGTGAATTCAGGTAAACTTCATTATTAAAATTATCATGAGACAGTGGATACTACTTATAGCTTTTTAATGCCATTTCAGAGTGCATGTTTTAAAACTAAAGTGACAAAAGGGGGTTAAAAGTTCCATGAATAATTCTTAAAACACTTCATATTATGATTTTCCCAGGGATAAAGTATTCCATTAATTTGCATCCATTTAAACAAAAAGGAACCATTTATGCTACCCTCGTATGGAGTCCCACAAAGCCAAAACCCCTCCGGAGCCAACGCTGACACAAACCAGCATCTTTCATGTTTACTTTTTTCCTCGGAAATAACCTTTGAATTAAGTGGATGTTTTGCTATATTCAGAATGAATAGTTGCACAATTCAAATTACTTTACTCAAACACAGTTTTTTAAAAAGGACACATTTAAATTAAAGAAGAAATCACTGCTGTCCAGATGTGCAACTGTGATGTTAAAAAATTAAAACTGTCACAAAAGAAAGAAGTTTCATATTTAATTTCATATTCATAGAACATCTAGGTGCTATGTGGATACACAACAAACTAAATGCCTATTTCCATTCTAGAGATATAGAAGAATTTGGGGACAGCAGTATTCTTCAACATGGCCTGGAGTTCCTTTATACCATTTTGTGTGTGCATAAACCAAGTAGAACATGCATTTGTGTGCCAATGGATTTATTACATGTGTAAGTATCTTATGAAATTTTTGAAAGCCTAGGGATTGTAAAGATGCATATAATCACTCAGATTATTTCAGATCACTTGGAAGCACTAGACATCAGGCTGAAGACTTTTGTGGTCAATAAGATCATTATAGGTGAACTTGTGCTGTCATTTTCACGACAGACACCCGCCTCTCACAAGATTTTTGAGAAAAAAACTTTTGCAAAATGAATGGCACAATTAAACTATACACATAATTTACATCACATCTGAAAAAATAATAAGACCCATAAACAGGTCTGTGATATACCGTTTCCTCTAGTATATCTCAAAAACAACTGCACGTATGATGGCTGCTTAGTCTGATTCACACTATTAAGGATTTGACCTTGGAGTATTTCAGCTACAGTAGTCATCAAGATAACTGAACCACTAGATGTAATAATAATTAGTGTGATAGACTTGCCAGTGAGGCTGAATATATTGAGATACAAAAGAAGGCAGACTAAAAAGAAAAGCATTATTACTTACTGCTAAAAGACTTCCTGATTTTTACAGAGACACTCAAATACAATTATTTCTTCTTACAGAATGCATTTCCTTGGCTCATTCTGGGAAGTGCCATGTTGTAATTTAGTCTGATTCTTAATAGGAAATGTGGCTTTAATGTGGCTATCAGATGACTTTTGATGCATGCCACTGATTACATACAGCCTGTATTCTGCATCAACAACAGCACTCTTATTTGCAGTATAATATGCTTTGCTGTAAGGTGCAAGGACAGTAAATTTACTTTACTGGCCGAGAGTATGTAACCTTTTATTTTTTTAACTGTCAGCTTAATATGCAGAAAAACCCCTTCCATTAAGGAAGGCTAAATATAATATAAATTCTATAATCAGTATAAGCATCTTAAATGAATTTTCTTCTCATAGTTCCTTCTTAGTATTCTTAAATGTTCATTCTTATACTTACACAAAGCACTGCGCACAGAATTCTTGTGTTTATTTGAACTATGTCTCCATCTAAAGGCTTCGAAACGTACTGTATTTTTACTTGCAGGAAAAATTCTAATCTTGGGTGTCTTTAGGATATTGTATATTAATTTGATTCAGTAGGGGAAAAAAGGTCAACTATTAACCTATAATATGCTTTTTAAATAATAATACTTTCTTAAAACTATATTATTTGTCAGGTTAAAAAGGGGTATACAAAGGGCCAAAAAAATGAATTGTTTAATGTGCTTTGCAAATGAAATTAAAAGATAACTATTAGACTTATAACTACTGTTTTATAAAAATGAATATTTTCAAAGCAAAACATTTTTTTCCATTAATAATAATGTTTTTAAATAAAAAAATTATGTACTTAAGCCTTTTGATATAAATTCAAATTTCCATTCCAGAACCACAAATTTACAAGAAAGGCATAATTTTAAATGTTTCAAATTTTAAAAACAAACTAAGGAATTTTTATTTTTTAAGTATCTAATAGAGAGTCCACATTATCTATTTAAAACATTTTCTGCAAAGCAAGAAGGAGCTGCTCTGACCTCTGTGAGAGAGCTATGTCCTCCAATCTTCTCAGAAATGTACTTTGATCTAACCCTATCAGATATGTTTGGGAGCATTAAAGCCACAATAGGCAAGTTCTTTTTTCAGGTAAATGTAGAGTTCATCACATGTAATACAGTAAAATGCCACCCTTTTAGAGTATTGGGGACCTTTAAAGAATAGAATTTAAAAACAAAAAAATATCATTTATCTTAGAGCTTAATGTTAGCAAACTTTTGGACCACACTGTTCTGGTTAGGTTTGATTCACTTTTTACAAAAATTCGCAGCTACTGCCTATTCGAAGCAATATATTGGTAGTAGTGGGGGGAGTGAGGAGAATAATGGACGTTTGAAGAGAAAACTATTCTGATGGTAATTTGATTTTTTAATTTTCTTTTTCTTGTGCCTAGAATATTTTGAGGTCTAAGAACAGTGTCAGAAAATCTAACTTTACAAAGGAGCATGTATTGAATGCCAAAAAAATCTTATAGTCAGAAAACTTTGTTTTTTTTTCCTTATATCCCTTTTCTATAAATAATAATGAGAAAAATATTTTTTTTATCCTTTTTATAAAGAATAATCACCTCACAAAAGACAGCCCTTATGGGTTCAGACCTACATTTGAACTGGAAAGAATGTCTGTGGTGAATGGCGAATTGTAGCATAAAAGCCTGAATGAAAAAAGAATGTTCATGAAACCTCACACAGAACCTCCGTAACCATTTTATCATGAGCTTCCCACAATGTAACACAAGAGCTCTATATTCTAGGAAAAGCTGGCCTGGTCCACTTATCATTTCGGCTTTATGTAGTATACTGGGTGATTGCTAAATTAGTGCATAATGCATTTATAATATTTATAGTACCAACATTTAGTTAAATAACCTTTATGTAAGATTTATGTTGATTTTTTTTTATTTCTCATTTAATGGCAAATTATGAAGAGCATGTTTCATAAAGATAATTCTCCATTTAAATTCATCAGTCCATTAAATATTAAAATTATGTTTCTGATGCAATTGAGAACAAATTTGTCCAGCTTCAGTGATTATTTGCACTCATAAAAATTAGGCTTGATTAATAAAATTTAAATGCTTGATTAAGTTGACATTTTCATGTTCTATTCTGATTTATTAAAATTAGTCCCTGTGCCCAGGCCTGGTAGGCTAGTGTAGGTTTACCTTTTTCCTTCTCTTAGTCGACATCCAGAGTGAGGCTGTTAAGTATTTTGCTTTTGGATTCAATGATGGTTTCAGGGAAGTGCCCTGTTCTTTGCTCACAGTGCCACCAGCCTTTGTCTTTATGCATTGTGCATGGTGGAGATTGTATAACAGCAATCAAGAAAAGCGTTTCTTTCACTATCTATGGATATAATCTGTAAAATGGCATATATATATGATATTTTTGTAAAATTCACTTTACCGACAAGCTTTAATCTGCAGAGGATTGCTTAAATATCTAAATCTGATTTTTTAAAATAAAAATATAGTTTTTATTTTTGTGAGATTTCCATATATAGCAGGGGGATTATAGACATATGAAAATTTTCTGTGGCAACGCTGTTGTTTTTGTCTACAAATGCAAAACCAAGAATGACTAATGGCTTTAAAAAACCATCCTCTTCAATAGCTCTTACAAGGAAATGACTCTTCAAGAAAGGTAGTGACAAATAATGTTTAAATTCCTATTATACCCACACTGGCTTGTCCTGTTTGAGATAGGGTGAGGTGCTTAATTGTCCTTTATTGAGCACTCACTATATGCTAACACAGTATGTTAATTGTCTCTTTAATCCTCACAAGACCTCAACAAGGTAGGTATTATCATCATTTTAACTGGTGAGAAAACTGAGGCTTAGAAGAATGAATAAATTTGTATAGCTAACAAATGAAAGGTCAAGAATTTAATCCCAGATCTTTCTAATTTCAAAGTTTGGGCTCTTAACCTCTATCTACCAACTGAGAAGGGGGAGTGGTACCACTTCTTTTAAAGATGTTTTTGCTGTGGCCCATGTGAGTATAACTCATTCGGAAACTTTGTTTAGGTGAATTATTTAGGTGAATTTCTCTCATTTAATTGTGCTACCAGAATATTCAGTTATTTTTAAAATAAGTAATATGATATTTTCTTTTTCTTGAATGATGAAATAAATATTCAATAACAAATGACAGAATATGTTATTTAAGTTTGGTTACCTACATGTACGATTGCAGTTCTATATACAGGATGGAGGAAGGCTTTAAAGTTACATGCTCTTGATAAATCTATCTCATGCAACACTAAAAATAATAATGAATATAAAATTCTCAGGATTATTGGACTCCTAATAATAGTTCTGATTTATAAATATTTTCCATGAGCAGATAAAGATATATCATTGGTTTCCACTTTTAATTTTTCAGTTGAGGTCTTGCAATTTCTTATCACTTTTCTGAATCAGGACAATAAGTCTCCACAAATATTGTAAGAAATCCTCTTCCAACACTACCCACCATACAGGGTATGAAGATCAGGACTAGTTATGCAAACTAGTCACGGGGTCATGAGTTGCTTCTGTTGGCCCTACATCCTACCTCCCTCACCATAAAGTTTCGAAGTTTGGCTACCTACTAACAGGGTAGTACAAAATCATTCAGGAAAAATAAACAGGACATCATGAGAAATAGGTAGGATAAGACCTCCACCTTGGGAACTGAGACTAAAACTATGGGTATCCTTTTTTCTCCTCTCCTAAATCTCACACTTCAATTCCAGAGATGACAAAAATGTGGGGCATATCTTTTGAAGAACAGAGATAAAAACATTTGGTTGACACATGGGTAAATGCTTGGGTCGGACGCTTTGGAGAACCATCCAGATGGTGAATTCTTTGGATCTATGCAAGACTTTGAGGAGAGTTTAGGAAGTTGATTTTCCAATGAGTTCGTGGGGCTCTAAGGGTCAACTGGTGCTCAAATAAGAGAAAATCAGCCATTTATGGTGGCAAGATCTTAAGGGTTCCTTCAAAGATTCCAAGACAGTTCACTGGGTGGAAAAGGACTGGATTTCAGGGCAGAAATCCTCTAAATTAATGAAGAGCACCTCTTTATCTTGTTACATTCTCATATGGATCTTTGGAGAATCTGAGCAAGGTGGGAACAATTCATGAAGATGGTGGTGGGGCTAAAATATAAGATTGACTATAAGCACCCTCTATGATGGCTACCACTAACTTTACTTTCTAAGTCTCTTTCCTGAGTTCTAGAAGATATAAAGCAAGAAGTTTATGTTCCAGTGAGGAGAATCTTTAGTAAATTGACTTTTAAAAATAGAAGTGTTTGTGTTTACATCTTTCTCTATATGAACTGACATGTCATGTACAGGTAACACTCATCTACTACCATTCTACAATTTTATCTTTTCAATTTAAAGTTTAGTTGCAGTATGAGAATAGAGTAAAAAGATAGCCGATAAACTGAAGAAATATTAAAAGCAAACATGGAGTTACTGAGTGAAAGGGAAAGACTAAAGGGCGGAATAAGAGCTTTGGCCACAGATAGACCCCTTTTCTTTGTATATGCAGCACAGAAACATACCTCTGAGATGATCTAAATGTCTTTTGGCTGCACAATTTGCATATTATATACAGACCTCTATCACTTCACCTATTCTATTCATGTATTCGATTCAGTTATTTCCTTCACTATAACACAAACTGTCATGGCTAAGGACCAGGTTTTAATCATCTTTGAACAAAAGCTAGCACAGTGCCTATTAATGTTTAATAAGGTTTTGTTGAATGGAAATCATTATGCATAAAAATTAGACCATTTTTGATTCGGAAACAGTTAGTGGACTAAACTATTTATTCATTCAAACATTTTTTGAGCAACTATTATCCTGCTATGTTTGAGATATCTTACTCTGTGCTGGAATTAGACACACAAATAGAGCAACCTTGAGTAGGTGAAGAAGACCTACAGTGAGCTGATTATTAAAATACAGTAAGGGGAATATTGAAACTCAGATGGGTGGGTTCGCTTAACCTCTAGGACTATGTGTTGGCAGGGCTGGGCTGCTGGTCGGGGCTGAGAGCGGGACAGAAATAAAGGATGGGTCTCCAGAGGAAAGGATAAAGATAACTGGTGGTTACTAAGACACATATGGACAAAATCTTAAAACCTTAATGGGTGGCAAATTAGTATTAACTACTAAAAATATTCAAAATGCATATATTCTGACCCAGAGATTCTCTTTTGAGGACTTTGCCAAAGGACATTACCAGAGACCTGCTCAAAGATTTGTTTTAGGATTTTATTTACAGCATTATTTGAGGTGGCAAAAACGTTTGAAACGAACATTTCTAAAATGAGTGTTTCAAGAAAAAATATTCATATGGTGAAAACTATGTAGTCATTAAAAATCATGTGGTGTTCCAGTAATATGAGAGATACTTCAGATATGCTGAATATATATGCTATTATATATATGTGTTATCATATATATAACATTTAATGTTATTAAATATTTATAAAAACCAAAATATGTATGACAAGCAAGAAATATGCATTACATTCATAAATAAAATTTTTAAGAAAAGAGTATATGGAATAGAGAGTGCACTGACTATTTGGGAAACTGCAAATATATGTACTCCGTACTCAATGCTCCTCTCTCCCCAAGGCAGAAGGTCCATCTTTCACCACTTCCTTTGCAGTAGGCCAACACTTGCTCATAGAAGTGAACAGGAGCCCCTAAAGGTTCATACTGCAGGCTGAGGAGGTACCTCAAAATAGCCAGACCCTTGCAAGCCGATGTACTTGTGTCTTTGCCAGGCCCTGGCGCCTGCAGAATCCCTGTGTATCTGCTGGACCTCAATCCCTTCAACATGCAGCTCCTGTGACAAGGACTTCAAGTGCTCCAGCCACCTGTCATAGGATGTGGCTACATACAGTGCAAAAGCCAGCCAGCTGCACTATCTATCTCTAGTGCCCACACAGCTTCTGTGGAGCTGGCACAGCTTGTGCGCCTCCACTAAGTTCAAGACCTGGGCTACACTGCCCTTCCCTAGACTACCATGTCTGTCCCACTCAGCACCACTGCCTCTTCAGAGGTTACTGCCTCATTGTAGGCCTCAGTTTCCCCATCTATATGAAGACAGAAGCATCCTTCTTCCTTACTTCCTACTATGTTATGTGGACCAAGTCATTGCCTTCCTGGAGCCTGTGGAATGTATACATTGAGGAAAGGTATAAAACACCTGCCTGAGGGCCAGGAGAAACTGGCTTCTGGTCCCACTGTGCTGTGTGAACCTTTGCACGTGGCATAACCTGAGTCTTGGTTTCATGCTCACCCAAGTGGTGAATGGTTGCTTTTGAGTGAAAGGGATGACAAAAAGAGCATGGGCACAGTCTGATTCATTTCTGCAGCTCCCCTCTTCTGCCCACTACCCTCGCTTTTGCTCATTAAACATTCCACATTCAACAACAACAAAAAAGACATGCACACAAATAATCCTGTTGGAATACAGGGAAGGTAAAGCTGAAGCTATGATTTGGCTGGGGTCTTCTCATGAGGAATCTTCTATGCCTGGCTTAAAATGTGTGGAAAGACCAAAGTAACAGAGGGAGACAGTCCGAATTTTATTTTAGAACTATCGCCTTCCTATATAGGTCTTGAGGTAAAAACACAAGGTGCAATTTGGGGTAAAGTTGCCAGAAAAAAATACAGGTCATCCAGTTAAATTGGAATCTCAGATAAATAATAAATATTGCTTTAGTATAAATATCTCCCATTATTTATCTGAAATTGATTTAACCAGGCATCTGTATTTTTATTTGCTAAAAATAGGGTTACAGGCAACCCTATTTTGGGGGCAAATTCAGGAAGCTTCAGAGGCTGGAGTTTGAGGGAATTCTGCAAAGTAGAAGGCCTGGTCATCTACTGAGAGGGAAGGGATGGTAGAATGATGGTAGTGGTTGGGTAGGAGGGCATTTGAGAAGAGTGGAAAAAATGTGAAAAGCCTGTTGGTCTGTGTCCAGAGACTGATGAGGTGATGGTCACTGGTGTGTGGGGACCAATCTGTACAGTGAGCAGGTGGCACAACTAAGCAGTTGGTGAGCGGCTTTGAGAGGGGTAATAGGGGATGAACTTTTCTACTGACTTCTGATTGGCTGTTGGTTTCTACTTTTTTTATGCTAGTGATCGTGTTTGGAAAACTAAAGGTCTGGTTCTTTTCATGGTCCGCCTCACTTTTTTTTTTCTTTTTCTTTTTGCAAGCTGGTGACCTTCTGAAAAAAATTGAGAAAATTTCTGTTGAAATAAGCAGGAAAGAGAAAAGAGTGATCATCCATTTTTAGATGTGTTTACAGACCGTATGACTCAGTGCTGCTTCTGTTAAGAGCAAGTATGTGGTCTTTTCTGGTACTGAGATGCAAACAGGAGGCTGTGGTCTATGCCACTTTCCGTGAAAGATAAAGCTGGGATGGAAGTACAGAGGGTCTGACTATACATCCAAAGTGCTTTGCATATGTGGTCCTTTCCTCTCAGCTCAGCTTTGGCCATTCTCTTTAGATCCTGTTAGGAATATCCCACTTATTTAATAGTTCACTTATTCAAATATTCTACCATGGACTTCTTTGGAATGAGAATGCTGGCTGAGAAAATAATAATGTTTGATTTACAGGAACTCAGGTCAAACAATCAGATGTTTCTTTGATGGCTTGTATTTGGTGGACTATCACAAACTAATTAACAGCACTTATGGCAGCAAAGAATTCTTGGGGTGACATAAGCAGCATGGCAGCCTGAGAGGACTTCTTAGTCTCTCCTCTTAAAGTTATAACAAATTGGACAAGTATAATTCAATGAAGGGTTCCCTGCTCAACAGACAAACACATTTGAGAGATCCACACATTGAGACATCTGAAGGTGGATGTATCAGAGCAAGCAGGAAAGAGAGGATGGGGGAAGGAGAGAGGCAGGAGCTGCAGATACTGTCTGGCACTCGCAGTGGCCCCACTGACCTGGCAGCGGTGGAGGGTCAGATTGTAGCACTAACTTGGCAGGTTGCAAAGAGGCAGAAGCAACAATTCAGCCTGAGTGGCTGGAACACATTGCACCAGAGCCAAGCGGTGGGGCCAGAGATGCAGTTCAAAAGTATCAGCCATCACCAAGAAGAAACAAAGCCACAGACTCACAAATCCACCTCCCAACCTCCCATACCCCACCTGGCTCAGCAGACATGGCAGCAGTGGAGGTGTCAGATGATAGCCCTCACTCAGCAGGTCATGAAGGGGCAGAAGCAACACTCTAACCTCAGTGGTCAGTACTTACTATGGCTAAGCCCAGTGGAAAAAAAAAGTTGCAGACATGTGAACCCATCTTCTTCCGCCCACCACTTCCCTATCTATCTGCAGGGAACCCAGCAGAGGCAGTTAGGACATCTCAGATAGTACAGCACAGGAAAGCAGTGCCAGGCACTCACGGGCCCAGAGTACCATCGCTAGACATGTTCCTACCACAGGGGCGGTGACCTGAGACTAAGGTGACCTAGTCACAGAGGGAATGTCCACCTCCTCAGAGAGTATAGGGCATATTCAATGGCCAAGGCAACACGACCCTACTGAGATCCTGGAAGTCCCAGTAGTGCAGGTAAGAGAAAACAAAAAAAATTCACTATAGCGCCATCTCCCAGAAAATAAAAGACAGACCTCTTCTTATCAACCTGATAAGTCATTAAAACAAAAAACAATACTTAAAAAAAATTATGATCCCTCAGACATCCAGGCAGAAAACTAAACCATAGAATATCATGAATAACCAAGGTAACAAAGTATCTCAGAAAGAAAACAAAAAGTCTCCAGAAAAAAAACTCAAAGATGAGGAAGAGTATGATTTAAATGACAGAATTTAAGACTGCAGTTCTGAAAAGATTCAATGAGATACAAGAAAACTAAGAAAGGCTGTTCAATGAGTTCAGGAATAAAATTAACAAACGAGTACTTTCCCAAAGAGATTTAAACTATTTTTTTAAAAAAGAAATTCTGGAGCTGAAGAACTCAATAAATGAGATGAAGAATGAGTTAGAGAGCTTTGAAAATAGAATAGACAAGATGGAAGAAAGAATTAGTGATCTTGAGGGTAGAAATCCAGAAATGACTCAGATGGGAGAGAATTGAGAGTTAAAAAAAAAAAATGAAAGAAGTCAACAAGTACTATCTGACCCCATAAGAAAGAGCAATATAAGAATAATGGGTAGAACAGAAAAAAAAAAAGAGAGAGCCTATTCATACAAATAATCAATAAAAACTTCCCAAACCTATGGAAAGAGGTAGACCCTCAAAACCAAGAAGCTAACAGAACCTAGTTATCTCAATGCAAAAGACCTCTTTAACACATATTAAAACTATAAAAAAATTAAAGAAAAAGAAAAATTCTCAAGACAGCCACGGAGGGAAAAAGACTATAACTTATAAAGAAAACCCCATTAGATTATCATCAGATTTTTCAGTAGAAATCATACAATCTAGGAAAGAGTAGAATTGAGAGAAATCACCAGCCAAGAGTAATATAGCCAGCAAAATTATCCTTTAGATATGAAGGAGAAATAAAGGCCTTTCTAAACAAATAAAAGCTGAGAGAATTTGCCACCAAATGATCTGCATTACAAGAAATGTTGAAAGGAGCTCTTTTACCTTAAACAAAAAGACAAAAGAATACAAAATTATAAGATACCAAAGAGACAGCAGCAGGAAATTGCAACATTATTTCAGAAAAGGATATTAAATACTTAATTATAACAAAGTTTAAAGGAGGTAAAAACAATTTAAGAAAGACTATACCTTCTGCAACTGGAAAACGAATGCATAGGATTAAGAGAGATAATTTGAGACGACAAAAACATAAAAGGGGAGGGGAAAAGGACTCAACTGGCACAGGTAAATGGAGATAAGCTGCAATCAGAAGAAAAAGGACTATTGTATGTGTGAAACATTTTTTTTTTTTTGCATAAACCTAATGGTAACCACAAAATAAAAATCTAGAATGAAGACACATAAAATTAAAAAAAAAAAAAGAAAAAGGAAACAGAAAAAAAATCATAGACCACCACCAAACTAAAATAGCACACAGAAACACAAGAGAAAAGAAACAATGGAGATACAGAAAAACCAGAAAACAAATGATAAAATGTCAGTAGTAAGTTCTCATATATCAACAATCACCCTATTTATAAATGTACTGAACTCGCCAATTAAAAAGTACAGAGTAGCATGATGGGTTCAAAAACAAGACACAACTACGTGTTGCCCATCTCAGCTAAAAGACAAACACAAACTCAAATTGAAGGAGTAGAACATAATACTTTAAGCGAAAGGCATCCAGAGAAAAGTGGTTATAGTTTTGCTTGTATCAGACAAAATATATGTCAACATAAAAATGGTAATGACAAAGATGAACTTTTTATAATAATAAAGGGAACACTTAATCAAGAAAACATAACACTTATCAATAATATGCACCCAACCTGGGGATACCAAATATATAAAATAATTACTAGCAGACCTAAAGGGAGAAACTGACAAATACCATTATAGTAGGGGACCTAAATACCCCCATTAACAGCGATAGAGAGATCAACCAAATAGAAAGTCAACAAGGAAATATAGGCTTTAAATGATACATTATATTACTAAATGAGTATAATCAGTATTTACAGAACTTCATATGCCCAAACAATAGAATATATATTGTTCTCAAGTGCACATGAAATATTCTCAAGGACAAGCCATATGTTGGGGCACAAAACTAGTCTCAATAAATGTAAGACGACTATAATAATATCAAACATATTATCTGACAATAATGGAATGAAACTTGAAGTCAACTACAAGAGCACTAAAAAAGCCACAGATGTGCAGAGATTAAATGGTGTGCTATTGAATAACTATTGGGTCAGGTAGAAATAAAAGATCAAAAAATACATAGAGACAAATGAAAATGACATATCAAAATTTGGGGGATGCAGCAAAAGTGGTAAGAGGGAAGTTTATAGCATTACAGGTCTACCTCAAGAATCAAATAAAATCAGAAATGAAAGAGAAGTTACAATGGACACCTCAGATATACAAAGGACTCTACAAGAATACTATAAAAGGCTATATACAAAATTTGATAACCTGGAAGAAATAGACAAATTCTTAGAAACATATAATCTTCTTAGACTGAACCATGAAACACTGGAAAATCTAAATAGACTGATCAACAGTAAGAAAATTAAAAGAGCAATAAAAACCTCCCAAAAAACTAAAGTCCATGACCTGAGGGCTTCACTGGTGAATTCTATCAAACAAAGATTTAACACTTATCTTTCTCAAATTCTCCAAAAAAATTGAAGAAGAGGGAATACCTCTTAACTCATTTTATGAAGCCAGCATTATTCTGATACCAAAACCAAGCAAGGACAACACAAAAAAGAAAAATTACAGGCTAGTATTTCTGATGAACACAGATGCAAATATCCTCAACAAAATACTAACAAATTGAATACAACAATACATTAAAAAGATAATACATCACAATCCAGTAAGATTCATTCCAGAGATGCAAGAATGGTTCAACATACACAAATCAATTAACATAATACACACATTAACAAAATAAAAGATAAAAATTATATGATCATAACAATAGATGCAGGAAAAGCATTCGACAAAATACAACACCCACTTGTAATTAATTAAAACACTTAATAACATGGATATAGAAGAAAATTACTTCAAAATAGTAAAGGCCATACAAGATAAAGCCACAGCTAATATAATACTCCATGGTGAAAAACTTTTCCTTTAAGATCAATAACAAGACCAGGATGGCCACTCTTGCCACTGTTATTCAACATAATATTGGAAGTCTTAGTCAGAGCAATCAAGCAAGAGAAAGAAAGAAAAGGTATCTAATTGAGAATGAAGAAGTAAAACCATCACTATTTGCAAATAATATTCCATATTTAGAAAACCCTAAAGACTCCACTGAACACAATTAGAAACAATAAACAAATACAGTAAAATTGCAGGATATAAAATCAATGTACAAAAATCTGTTGCATTCCTATATACTAGCAATATTGGGGAGAAAGTGAAGAAAACAATCTATTTGCAATTGTAACAAAAAAGATAAAATATCTAGGAATAAACTTAACATAGGAAGTGAAGGATCTATACACTGAAAACTACAAGACATTGTTGAAAGAAATCGAATATGGCACAAAGAAAAGATACTTCATGCTCATGGACTGGAAGAATTAACATAATTATAACAACTATATTACCTAAAGCAATATACAGATTTAATGTAATCAACATTAAAATCTCAATAGCATGTTTCAAAAAAAAAGAAGAAAAAATGTCCCCAAATTTGTATGGAATTACAAAAGACCCTGAATAGCTGATGCAATCCTGAGGAAAAAAGAACAAAGCCAGAGGTATTATACTCCCTGACTTCAAATTATACTGCAAAGCTATAGTAATCAAAACAGTATTGTATTGGCTGAAAAACAGACACATAGACCAATGGAACTGAGAACCTAGAAATAAACCCAAACAAATATGGACAACTGATTTTCAACAAAGGCTCCAAAGACATACAATGGAGAAAGAAAAGTCTCTTCAACAAGTGATACTGGGTAAATTGGAAAGCCACATGCAAAAGAATGAAAGTAGACTGCCATCTGACACCATAAACAAAAATTAACTCAAAATGGATTGAAGATTTGAATATAAGACCTCAAACAATAAAATTCATAGAAGAGAACATAGGCTTTAAACTTATGAACCTTATTCTCAGAGCGGTCTTTGACCCCAAATGCAAGGGAAGTAAAAGCAAAAATAAATGGGACTACATCAAACTAAAAAAACCTGCACAGCAACAGAAACCATCAACGAAGACATACAAATGGCCAACAGACATATTAGGGAAACACAAATCAAAATCACAAAGAGATAACCACCTCATATCTATTAGAATGGCTATCACCAATAGGACAAGTAATATCAAGTGTTGGAGAGGTTGTGGGAAAAAGAAACCTTCATACACTGCTGATATATTAATTGGTATAGGCACGATGGTAAACAGTGTGAAGGTTACTAAAAAAATTATGAAGGGAATTACTATACGACCCAGCAATTCCTCTTCTGAGTATTTACCCCAAAATTTGAAACCATTTATTCATAAAGATATGTGCGCCCTGATATTCACTGCAGCATTATTCATGGTGGCCAAGACATGGAAACAACCAAAGTATCCTTTGATAGATGATCGGATAAAGAAGATGTGGTACATATATACAATGGAATATTACTCAACCATAATAAAAGATGAAATACTGCTATCTGCAACAACATGGATGGATCTTGAGATTATCATGCTAAGTGAAATAAGTCAGGAAAAGCTAAGAACCATAAAATTTCACTTATATGTGGGATATAAATCTGAAAGCAACAGACAAAGAAGACAAACAGAAACTCATGGACACGGACAATAGTTTAGTGGATACCAGAGAGAATGGGGGAGGGGGAAGTAGATAAGGGTAAAGGGGGTTAAATACACAGTGATGAAGGAAATTTAACTTTCAGTGGTGAACGCACAATGCAATATACAGATTATATACTATAGAATTGTACACTTGAAACCTATATAATTTTATTAACCAATGTCACTGAAATAAATTTAATAAAAGAAAATATCGACAAAAAGGCGACAAACCAAATGGGAGAAGATATTTGCAAACAATACCTCTGTTAAGGGGCTAACAGCCAAAATATACAAAGAACTCATAAAACTCAACAACAACAACAAAAACCCCCAAACAATCCAATTAAAAAATGGGTAGAGGACCTGAACAGACACTTTTCCCAAGAAGATATACAGATAGCCAACGGATATATGAAAAAATGCTCAACCTCACTAGCTATTAGAGAAATGCAAATTAAAACCAAAATGAGATACTATTTAACACCTGTTAGAATGGCTACTATCAGTAAGACAAGAAATAACAAGTGTTGAAGATGTGGAAAAAAGGGAACACTCGTACACTGCTGTTGGAAATGTAAATTGGTGCAGGCTCTTTGGAAAACGGTATAGAAGTCCTTCACAAAATTAGGAATAGAGCTACCATATGACCCAGCAATTCCTCTTTGGTATCTACTCGACAAATCTGAAAACACTTATTTGTAAAGATATACGTACTTCTATGTTCACTGAAGCATTATTTACAGTAGGCAAGACATGGAAACAATTTAAGTATCCTTCGATAGATGAATGGATAAAGAAGATGTGGTCATGTATACGATGGAACACTATTCAGTCATAAAAAATAATGAAATACTGCCATTTAAAACAATATGGATAGATCTTGAGAGTATCATGATAACTGAATTAAGTCAGATGGAAAAGAACAAGAACTATATGATTTCATTCCTGTGATATATAAAACAGAAAACAATGAACAAGTAAAACATACAAACTCATATCACAGACAATGGTGGTTATCAGAGGGGGAAGGGGAAGGATTAAAAGGGTAAAGGGGGTTAAATATATGGTAACAGAAGGAGACTAGATTCTGGGTGGTGAGCACACAATGCAATATACAGACACTGTACTACAGAATTGTACACCTGCAACTTATATAATGTTATTAACCAATGTTACTCCAACAAATTTAATTTTTTTTTTTTAAAGGAAAAGCAAATTCTCTCCTTACAAGCTTTATTTCTAGAGATAAGTGCTCTGGGCCTAATTGGAACAGACCGAACAACAAACAATATTCAAAATGGGAAAAGAAGCATTGAGGGCTTTGCCATTTGAGGGAGCTAACAAAACATTTCAGTATTTACTAAAGCATTTTGAAGGAGACTTTGGCTCAATGTGTGTCATAGTCAGATCCTGAGTCAGAGAATGATTTCATTGATCTACCCTGCTCTTCGGTCTTTTAATGCCTCCATCGATTAGGCAACTGAGATTGTTCTGTGGGAAGAATATCATGACAGTAAAAAGAAATGTTTATTTCAAGTGTAATTAAAAAAACACTGTTGAAGAATTTCTGTATGTCACAGATATTCAAAGACTTTCTTTAATAATGTGAAGGATTTTCAGCTTTAATTTATTCTTCCCATGCTCACCTGGGTGGATAGGTTGTCCTCCAGGTCATGAATGTTTCTGAAATTAATGGGGTCACCTGGGGTCAAACAGGTGAACAGCACTAATTCTTGAGAGATCATTGGATCATGTCCCCATAAGAAGGAACTTGGGGACATTAGGTACTACATGTAAGGACCTGGACACTTAGAAAGTGATCCCTTAGGAAAGGCATGCCCAAGAATGTACCATGGAAATAGCCTGGGGTTTTAGAACAGGGCAGAACTGGCTTCACATCACACTTACTCTATGGAGTTCATTATTCTCCTCCTTGATTTTGAATTTCCTCATTTTACAAATAAGGATAAAACCATTTAGAATAATTTACTTGATATATTATAATGAAAAGAGATGTCTCTAAAAGGCTTAGCAGAATACCTGATACATAGAAATGGCTTAATAAATATCTGCTCCATTTCCCCAAATGAGAGGTGAGGAGGATATTGGCAGGGGGTGGGGGGGGGGTAGGGGAATAAAGTGAGGAAAATAAGTGTTTCCTATTGATCTGCCTGCTTAATGGTAGAATTAGTGCTACTGGCTTTTCTGTAACTGAAGGGAGAAACTTGCTCTAAAGGTACCCAGGGAGACCTGGGAGGTATCAAAATATAGCCCCCAAAGGAACTGCGATTGACTAGTGGTAAGACATACAGTACAAACTTCAGACAGATTGACAGATTCTAATACCCATTCTGCCACTCCCTGCGTGTCCTGTTTCCACAGATACAAAGTAGTAATAATGATACTTCTCTTAGGGAGTGGAATATACCCAGGTTTGGATGGCCAACCCATTTCTTTCATTCTTTGAGAGCTGGTTCTCCTCTGTCAAGGAAGGGCTCTTTTAGCCATGTTTATTCCACGTGAGTATGTTCCCTTGCTTGTCACAGAGGAAGAGATCGAGAGTCATTTGACTGAGGAGGCTCCAACCCATTGGCTGGGCTGACACAATCAGCTTTTCTCTCCTGGGGGAGGACTAAATGACAGGAAAGAAGTGCTTAACACGGTACACAGGGTGTAATGAGGATTCAGCAGTAAGTAAAGGCCAAAGTAAAGGGCGCTTCCTAGTATCTACTCTTCAACTCAAAAAAATTTCAGCCCATAGTGACTGTGATGGGGATTGGCTGTGCAGGGTGTATGTATGGGGGCAGGGGGAAGGATTTTCCCATGTTTTTGGAGTGACAGTTCAAACCAAAAGAAATTTAAACCAAGAGACATTACTATCTTTATATCTCCTTCATGCCAGATACATTTGTGAATGAAGCATTGTATTAAACGGTTTTCTCTGGAAAAGCCTAATAATTCTCATGCTAGAAATTTTAATGTTATGATCCGAGCATAGGTAGATTCAAAGGTAGGACAGCTTATTTTTAACAAGTCTAAATGGGAAACAGAAGTGAAATACCATTTCTAACCACGTCTTTTCCTCATGTGCACCTCCCAGTCCAAGGCATTAGTCTCGGGAATGGCTGCTTTCTTATCCCGTCCTCACTGCATTCACCTCGTTAAGGGCGGCAAAACTTACTCAGCAAGGATTATATCTCATTTTTATCATTAAACTACAGCAGGCACCATGGCGGGGAAAAGATAGGGGGTTTCAGCTTCTATGATCTTAAGTTTCCAAGAAATAAAAGTCTCCTTAGTAAACAACAAACACACAAACAAATCTTTGCCTATTGCAGTATTAATCTCAACTACCAACCATTATGTTGAAGATGGAATTTCTACCCATCTGTGCACTTTTCACCTTTCACAGTATTTTTCTTTTCTCTTTTAACTTCTTATATAATGGAAATATTTTCTTTTCTCTCTTTGCTATACAAACCTGAAAGTCATTATGATTTATGTTTTTAAAACAATTTTCATCCCAAATGAATTTTCTCAGCTGAATATACAGATGATTTTTTTTTGTGACAGAAAATTCATTTGTATTCTCCTCCTCTCTCTCTACACATACACACACACACCTACCCAGAAATTTTCATGATTTGGAATCAGCCATCAGTATAGTTAATGCACTTCAGTCATTCCCTAAAGTTTTTATACATGCTTTAAAAATTCTGCATTGTTTTAGGGGTACCAATAAAGACAGGGCAAAAGACTATTCTTCCAGGGCTATGCACTGTGCAACAGAGTCACTTAGGCACAGCATGGCAATTGTTACGGACACTTTCCTTTAATTTACAAACATATGTATGTATGCTTGAATATATACGTATGTACGTATAATGTACATGTGTGTATGTATGTATACATACATATACATATGTGTTTGTGTACATATGTGTGTATATATGTGTGTGTGTGAATGTATGTATACATACATAAATATATAAATAAAATCTATAACCAGCAAGGTATAATTCAGGTTTCTTTTCAAAAAGAGCGATCAGTTCAAATGCACAGCTGGGTATGGCAGAAAACACATAATTAGGCAAATTGGATTTAAGAGTTACGTAAGGTCTCAACTGAGCCGGTGAATGAGAAGCTGAATAAAACGTCGTGATTGCTGCTCTGGTGCCTCAAAAGAACAGAATATGTGGATATGTGTGTTTTGGGCAAATACAAGGCAATTACTGGGAGATATGGAGTGTAGCTGGCATTCCATGAAAGTTAGACTATACAATGTTTCACAGCGGGCTATGCTGGGGAGTAAAATGTCCATGGCTAAAAGGGGGAATCTGTTAGAGATGTGCCTAAAAGATTTGGCAAATACTATTTTGGAGTTATATTTTTTGGGGGAAAAAGAAAGTAGTAAAATTTGCATAATATGTAACCCTTCAATAGGTTTATAAAAAATCTTAGAGAATTTTAAGCTCAAGAGGATATATTAGATATTATTATTTCCCCTCTAGAAGTGGATCTTTCCAGCCAAGACAGGTATATTCTGGAGAAGGTAACAAGCAAAGTCTATAGTTTCAGAATTTTTCACTAAGAATACTCAAACCAATGACTAAATATTGAAGTTAACCCCCCTTATAGGATTAGAAAGCTGAAACTAAAGTACCACTTTTTCTATTTGCAAATAGTCTTATCTACAAATTTGTCTCAAGGCAACTGAATGAAAAGTAGATATTCTTCTCTCTCGACAATTTTCCTGAAATAAATGGGACCAAAAAGCAATTGTCTGAGAGAGTCCTATTTTCTTAAAACATCCTGGATTAATTGACAAAAGTACCTATGAGTCCCCATGACACCAATGCTTATGGCATTTGGGGCTTGTTTCTCAGTGTTCAATTTTAAAATATATCCATAAAATCCTTGCCAATAATAATAACTTCTTGTCTGTTGATGCTGCCTAACCATTAAAACCTCTATTAGCAATCTTATGCTTGGTTTGTTAAACTTTCTAAAAAATATTTTGAACACCTCTAATTTGCAAAACACATGTTAGGGATAGTGGCAAGTACAAAGATGGACACAGTCCCCTCTCTCAAATTTATAATCTACTGAGAGAGACAGACAGGTATACTGTTTGCAACTTTGTCATGTACTTGGTAGTTGTGCATCAGGAATTTTATTTTGATGATAAAGAAAATTATTTTGAAGAAGTATATTTTGCTTGTTTACCAAAGTGTATTTTTATTGTGTTATTTAAAAGGGAAATTTCTTTAATATCACAAGTATGTCTATGCAACCATCATGATGCTAACTATAATAAAGTATTACATAATACTATTAAGCTGATGATCAAATGACTGTTTCTTGCATTATTACGGTCACAGTAGTTGGCAAAAGGTCCTGATTATAAATCAAAAGTGAAAAAAGGTGGTCTCACACATCCTAAAAACTTTCAAAAATGCCAGAGAGGAAGGTGGGTTCAGTATAACTTTTCCCTATGTTAAATGAAAGCTCTTTATCCTTGAGATACACCTCCGACACAGAGAAGGATATCTGCTGTTGTTTGGTGAATGTTCATTGGATTAAGATACCCTATGTCCTTTTCCAGGCCAGTAACCATTGTCAATACTTCCTATGTTCCAATGACAGACTAGAGACACGTTTTAAATAAAATACATTTCGTTTGGTCTGATCATTGATAATTTTATGACAGTATGTCTTAATCTGGGATTCAGTAAGACAGAAAAATGAATAAAGAGAACAAAAGAAATAATCATTCGAAACAATCCATTTATAATTAAAAATCATAGCTCATATTTTGGTGTGCTCCTAATGTTAGTTCCTACCTAGATGAGTAATGTTAAAAATAGAGAATACTTTCTATTATGTTAGGACCAAAGTGATGTTAGTTTTGAACTGATAAAATCTTCCTCCAAACTTGGGTATTTATGGACAGAATTTCTGGTTTGTAAAAACAAATTCAATGTTGATCTTGTCAGAGGGACTAGGAATAAGAACAAAAACACAGACAAATAAGAAAATAGAGACTTACTGTATCACGTTGCCTGTTATCTTTCCCTGATATTATCAAGAAGTAGTTCCATGTCAATAGTAACAACAAAACCAGTGGTATCATGTAGAGCTCAAAGTTCCAGACAACAAAGAGAAAGAGCTGGAGGAGAGAGAAGATAGAAAAAAAGATGAGTCAACTCTAAATTTCAAAAAAAGATGAGTCAACTCTAAATTTCTTAAACATAAAACTAAATGCTTCAGAACAAAAAGATTTATCTTGAAAACAAAGCCTTGAGAACTTGTTATGCATTTTTCTAAAAGCACAACTGAAACCTGGAAAGTCACTTAAGATTTTTACTTTATTTAATTTCTATGAGGGAAAAACGGACATTACCTTGTCAACGAGGCAATTTTAATTTTTCTCCTTCAGTGAAATTAATGTTAGCTTCCATAAAATAAAGTAAAAAAAAAAAAGGGCAGCAAAATGAGCTTCACTACATTGTCAGCCTATTTGCCTTAATGATAAAGAATAAATCATTATTTAATATCAGGGACTTTTGAAAAATCTCACTTGCATAACGCAATGTAACAAGCATAATAGGCAGATGAAAATACCAATTCCGCACCAGAAAGCCTCAAAATTTTCACATTATGAATAAAAGCACTGCTACCTGCAAGTATAAAAAAGGGCTGGCTTAACATGCAGCATTACCATAGAAATTAAACAGCTATTTTAAAAAAATAAAATAATTTTGTCAAAAAAATTAAAATGTCTATATCATCTTTTAAAACTCTCTACTTCTCTAAGTACATAAATGATGTTTTTAAATTGTAAGACAAATATTAGATTAAGAACTCACCTAAACTGGCAGAAGGAGCCATTCTAAAAGCATCTGCATTGTAAAATAATTAGCATTGGATTTAAAGTGTGACTCGTCTGCATCTCCCACTACTCTAATAATTCTGGACAGATCATCTAAATTCTCTGGGTCTGTGGCAGCTGCTGCCAAATTTAGGTAATGTTAAGTCAGTTGGTAGTTAAGAGTCTGATTCTACTCCTGATGATAGCCAGCCCTTATAACTCTTTGGCACTGACATATCTTCTTTTCAGTTTCTTCCTCTGTAAAATGGATTGTGAGAAATAACTGAAACATTTGAAGGATTTAACGCATGGCTTAGAAAACTGTAAGTGCTTCAAAAATAATGTGTAAATGATATCAGTACCTTATAAAACTCAGAAAGTTGACTAATTATTGACCAAAGTCCTCAGTTAATTTGTGTTTTAATATTGAAAACTAGAAAGTCATCCGCCTACTAATACTACATAACATAGCTGGTTGAGGTGATACAAACACCTTGCATTTGATGGATAAAAAGAGTTAGGGGTTTTACTCTAAGAATACTTAGGTCAGGCCTAGCAGCACAGGCCGTTTGCAGTCTTCTTAATAAACCTCACCCAAGTCTACAGCCTATTCAGATAGCAAAGAAAATGAAACTGTGTGGAGTTGTGGAGAGGCCCCTGGCCTGAGGGCCAGAAGACAGGTTCTGAGCATTAAAAAGTCACTCTGCCTCAGTGTTTACATTTCTAAACAGAAGTCTATAGACCTAATCACCTCTAACATACCTTCTCTAATACTTAAAGTGACTACATGATACTACTGTAACATTAGGGTTTTTTAAAATATGACATTAAATTTTGAAAATTACATATTTTATGGAATTTGTTGATATTCATAACTCAGATGGACACCAAACACCATAAATAATGGTTTAGTAACCCAAGAAATGAATTTTTGACAGCATTACATGGTAACTATGATTCAAGTTCCTGAATAAGAAAAATCTCAGATATGTCAATATATGAAACATGAGCTGTACCTTTTCTTTCATCGGAAGAGTGAAAAGATTTCCAGAAAAAGAAAATATTTTCCTTTAATTTTTTGAAATTCACACTATATATATGTATATATATACACACATGTATATATGTTTGATAAATATATATTTGCTAAATTACAGAATAAGTGGACACTGGGTTTCAAAGTCCATAAGTCTTAATTATTCGTATTAGTAAATGTACTATAAAGCCGCTGTATAAAACCAACTGACTTCAGGAAAATGTATTCAGAATTATAACCTGGGATGCTATTAATAAATTTCTCAGAGGCACATAAGTACCTTTGTACTTCTAGAAAGATTCTCTATTTTGGCTATGCAGTACTGAACTGTCTTGTGTATTATGGTCTAATCACAGTGTTTTCTCTTGGACCTTCCTATATGGTTGTCTTTTCTGAGGACATTCACTTGACTCGGTGTGTTCTGGCTTCATGGATGGGTCTCAGATAATCCCACTGTAAAATATCACCAATTATATTCATCTTTAACCTGTTGAGCATATATACGAGGTGTGGTTTCTGGCATTCTTCATGGTGGACATCTCACCACATCCAAATCAATACATCAGGTGCTTTCTTAAAATGCAGCACATGGAACAGACACGCTTCCCAGGAATACCTTTGGTCACTGATATGCCCTCATAACATGAGCACCAGAATACAGAATAAAGAATCATATAGAAGACAAAGGAAGAAACTGCATTAGGTTCATGGGTCCTGGCAGGGCAAAAATGGTCTCTTTCTCTATTGTATGTGCTTTAAGGATCTAATTTTTGGGTAACTAAGCAAGGAGCCCCTGATGTTGAAAATGTCTTTTAAAAAAGTGTACTCTGAAAATTATGACATTAAACAAAAAAAATTAAATAAGATAAAAATAAATAGAAAGCTATACCTTGCTCATGGATTAGAAGGATTAATATTGTTAAAATGTCCTTATTACCTAATGTAGTACAGATTCAATGCAATCCTTATTAAAACACTAATGTCATTTTTCTCAGAATTAGAATAACTAATCCTAAAATTTATATAGAACCACAAAAGACCC
>NW_011888792.1:12413074-12416800 GCF_000151845.1 Pteropus vampyrus
GTGTGTTCTGGCTTCATGGATGGGTCTCAGATAATCCCACTGTAAAATATCACCAATTATATTCATCTTTAACCTGTTGAGCATATATACGAGGTGTGGTTTCTGGCATTCTTCATGGTGGACATCTCACCACATCCAAATCAATACATCAGGTACTTTCTTAAAATGCAGCACATGGAACAGACACGCTTCCCAGGAATACCTTTGGTCACTGATATGCCCTCATAACATGAGCACCAGAATACAGAATAAAGAATCATATAGAAGACAAAGGAAGAAACTGCATTAGGTTCATGGGTCCTGGCAGGGCAAAAATGGTCTCTTTCTCTATTGTATGTGCTTTAAGGATCTAATTTTTGGGTAACTAAGCAAGGAGCCCCTGATGTTGAAAATGTCTTTTAAAAAAGTGTACTCTGAAAATTATGACATTAAACAAAAAAAATTAAATAAGATAAAAATAAATAGAAAGCTATACCTTGCTCATGGATTAGAAGGATTAATATTGTTAAAATGTCCTTATTACCTAATGTAGTACAGATTCAATGCAATCCTTATTAAAACACTAATGTCATTTTTCTCAGAATTAGAATAACTAATCCTAAAATTTATATAGAACCACAAAAGACCCTCTAATAGCCAAAGAAAACTTGAGAAAGAACAAAGTGGGAGGTGTCATGCTCCCTGATAACAAACTAAACTACAAAGCTACAATAATCAAAACAAAGTGGTATTGGCATCAAAATATACATAGGTCAACAAAATGAAGAATCCGGAAATAAATCCTTGCTTATATGGTCAATTAATCTATGACAAAGGAGGCGAGGATATACAATGGGGTAAAGACAGCCTCTTCAGTAAGTGGTGTTGGTAAAACTGGAGAGATACATGTAAGAAAATGAAACTGGACCACTTTCTTATACCATAAATGAAAATAAACTAAATGGATTAAAGATTTAAATGTTAGACCTGAAACTATGAAACTCCTACATGAAAACATAGGCAGTAAATTCTTTGACATCGCTCTTAGCACTATATTTTAGATGTCTCCTCGAGCACAGGAAACAAGAAAAAAAATGGGACTACATCAAACTAAAAAATTTTTGTGCAGTGAAGGAAACCAACAAAATGAAAAGACAACCTACTAAATGGGAGAAGATATTCAACTATGATATATCCAATAAGGGATTAACATCCATATCTATAAAGAACTCAAACAACTTAACACCAAAAAACAATCTAATCAAAAAATGGGCAAAGGACCCGAATAAACATTTCTTCCAAGAGGACATACAGATAGACAACAGACATATGAAAAGATGTTCAACATCACTAATGAAGGAAATGCAAATTAAAACTACAATGAGATATCACTTCACACCATCAAATCAACAAACAAGTGTTGGCAAGAAAATGAAGACAAGGGAACCCTTGTAAACTGCTGGTGAGACTGTAAATTAGTGCAGCCAGTATGGAAACCAGTATGGAGATTCCTCAAAAATTAAAAATAGAGCTGCCATATGGTCCAGGAAGTCTACTTCTGGCTATTTATCTGAAGAAAACAAACAATAATTCAAAAAGTTATATGCACCCCTATATTCATTTGCAGAATACTAGTAGTAGGCAAGATATGGAAGCAACCTAGATTTACACCAATAGATGAATGGATAAAGATGATGTGGTGTACACACACACACACACACACACACTGAATTATTCAGCAATAAAAAAGAATGAAATCTTGTCATTTGCAACAACATAAATGGACCTAGAGGGTATTATTCTAAGTGAAGTAAGTCAGAAAGAGAAAGACAAATACCACATGATCTCATATACATGTGGAATCTAAAAAATACAAAAACCAAAATAAATGAATACACGAAACAGAAACAGACCTACAGAGGATAACCAGATGGTTGCCAACAGGGAGGTAATGGGGCAATGGGAATAAAAAAAGCAAAAATTATACAAGAGATTTTTGAGTAAACTCTAAATAGAAATGCATTTTTTTCTGACCATTGAACTGAAGATTCAAAAAGTTAAAAAAAAAAACAAGCATAAACATAGGTTAACAATAAAATGTATTTATTGAACTCTTACTATGTACTATGTAAGACTGGATGTTCAAAATTAAGATATGGCATGGTCTCTGGACTCAGATTGTTAAGAATCACTAAGAAAAAGGCAATCATTCACTACGGAATTAGTGATGATTCTAATATTTGTTAGAGGGTGAGGATCTTCTAATAAAGTGAGCTGTTAGAGGAATAAAGGCATCTTTTAGCTCATTCTCTCCACACTGAGTTTCTCTTCTCCTTGGGGCCTATCTGCATTAAGATTAATCCTCTCCTCTTTCCTACAAAAAGTAAAGATAACTCTTAAGGCTGGGTCTTCAGTGTCTCACTACAGCAGCAGGAGGAAGAAGGCAGCTCATAGAAACTCCAGGAAGGCCAAGAGCACACAAGATCTGTCCTTGTTCATAAGCACACTTTGTCCTAGGTTTGGGGGAAAAGAGATATAATAAATGAGGAAAAAAAAAGAAATAAAAAAAATTAAAAAAAAATAATAAAAAATCATTGACGCATCCACAGAATATAAATATGAACCATGAAATGCCTGGCATCTATTCTGACCCCATAGTTCCAGAACTCCTTTGTGCTTGTGTGGGATATAGAAAGAGGACTTGACAGTTCTACAATTTCTTAATGTTAAATTAGGTAATAAGGACTCTTGCACATTTGTACGGTATTTAGTATCTTTTCACTCCATCATTATGCCATTTTTTCCCTATGTTTCTTCTTTCTCTCTCCCACAGTCTCCTTTCCTTTTCCCCCTCCCCCCTGACCCCACCATGGTTTTAATTAGGAACCTTGGACTACATACACTTTACTTTAATCGAATCCATGCCCCAATTCCAAACAAAACAACTAGCCCTACATTTATTATCCTTGGTCACTAGAGACTAAAACTATTCCAAAATTTTGGTGATTTTCCTTTTTCAAATTACTAATTTATAATCAGAATTCGATAGCAGAAAACCTTTATGACAATCAAATGGTATTAAGTATACATAACCTCCTTCATTAGAAAAATATTGGGTTTTACCCACTATACTAGATGTCAGAAGCTCCTTGACAATCTGCCTTGAACTGTCAGCCATGACCATGGGATCCCTCAAGGAGCTATTGCAGTGTAGTACAGTGAGAAGAACATGGGTGTTTGAATCAGGCCCAAGTTTGCATTCAAGCTTTCTAGTCACTAGCTATGTGGTCCTGGGCAAGTTACTAGATTTCATAGCCATCTGAGAAGTGGAAATTATAGTATTTACTCTGCAGATGAGATGAAATTAGCTTAGTGTCTGGCTGATACTCAGTGAGCAGTAGGTGTTATTACAGAAATATATTGGCTCATACTACATATAATATTTTGGGTCTTTTTTGCAACTTATCACTTTTCCTATATTTCCCTAGAATCCATAGATAATGGTTGTTTCAAGTATAAGAGCTACGTTAAAGAAGCCATGTCAATTATAGGAAGAAAAGATCAAATGAATGCCATTTGCAGTATTTTTATATTTAGCTTATGGTGATTACATGCAGTAAAGACTCCTTTTGTTCATGTCTCCCAGAATCCATGCCTTTTGTAACACTCTCCCACAGTAACACAAGGATTGGGCATATGGCTTGTTTTGACCAAGGGAAGAGACTTAAAAAGTATTTGCTCATTGGG
>NW_011888792.1:12416850-12421836 GCF_000151845.1 Pteropus vampyrus
TATCCTTGGTCACTAGAGACTAAAACTATTCCAAAATTTTGGTGATTTTCCTTTTTCAAATTACTAATTTATAATCAGAATTCGATAGCAGAAAACCTTTATGACAATCAAATGGTATTAAGTATACATAACCTCCTTCATTAGAAAAATATTGGGTTTTACCCACTATACTAGATGTCAGAAGCTCCTTGACAATCTGCCTTGAACTGTCAGCCATGACCATGGGATCCCTCAAGGAGCTATTGCAGTGTAGTACAGTGAGAAGAACATGGGTGTTTGAATCAGGCCCAAGTTTGCATTCAAGCTCTCTAGTCACTAGCTATGTGGTCCTGGGCAAGTTACTAGATTTCATAGCCATCTGAGAAGTGGAAATTATAGTATTTACTCTGCAGATGAGATGAAATTAGCTTAGTGTCTGGCTGATACTCAGTGAGCAGTAGGTGTTATTACAGAAATATATTGGCTCATACTACATATAATATTTTGGGTCTTTTTTGCAACTTATCACTTTTCCTATATTTCCCTAGAATCCATAGATAATGGTTGTTTCAAGTATAAGAGCTATGTTAAAGAAGCCATGTCAATTATAGGAAGAAAAGATCAAATGAATGCCATTTGCAGTATTTTTATATTTAGCTTATGGTGATTACATGCAGTAAAGACTCCTTTTGTTCATGTCTCCCAGAATCCATGCCTTTTGTAACACTCTCCCACAGTAACACAAGGATTGGGCATATGGCTTGTTTTGACCAAGGGAAGAGACTTAAAAAGTATTTGCTCATTGGGGCTTGCCCTATGCTATCTTAGAACCCTGAGTCACCATGTCAACAAGCCTAGGCTAGTGTGCTGTATGATAATGCAGCACAGTTGCCTCCATCACCCCAGCTGAAAGCCAGACAGCATCCAGAAGCAAAGCTCCCTAACTGACCAGAAGTTGACGAGATACATGAGTGACTCCCACTGAGAACAGAAGAAATACCCAGCTGAGCTTGGTCTAAATTGTTAACTCGAAGAATTATCACTAAATAAACAGTAGTTACTTTAAGCTACTAATTATGGAATGGTTTGTTATACAGCAAAAGCTGGTACATAGTCTCTCTCCAAAGAGACAACGTGGTATGGACCAGAAGAATGAAGAAATGGTTTTAATTCCATCTCTGTGATTTGATCATCACAGCACCTTGGACAAGTCAGTTATTCTCTTATTTTAGTCTATTATCTATGAAATGGAGATGGTAATACCTGCTTATTTTATAAGTTGGTTGTGGGAAACAAGTGATATACTATATACAAAATGTTTTATCACAAAATATTATATAAGTGCAAGTACTATCAATTTAAAGCTTTTCACATTAAAATTGTTTCTGAAAAATTACAGAGACTAAATAATCTAATACAATAGGATAAGTGAATATGGTGATTGCTCCTTGAGCAGTTATAGAGGATGGGTGGTACTCCTTAGAGGGATTTGTATGTGGTGGGGGAGGAAGGGGTTTGTTGATAGGAAGTCATAAGTTAAACAGAGAGATTACAGTTAAAATTTTCATTAATAATTGAATAAAAAAATTCAGATATTTATAGAAACTCATTATTGTATATGGCATTAGCATGCAATAGAGATTTTGTGAACACTAAAGTTGAAACAATTAGGTTTTAAATGTTAACGATTTTTAACAACCTCATGCCCCTAGATATAAAATAATCTTCTGAACTAACAGTATTATAAATGTTAAGTCCTGTCCATAATTTTTTTCACTTTTAAATCCATATACCTTTTATCTAAATTAATGTTACCTTACCTTGCCTATGATATCAGCATCGACATCATAAAATCCTTTAGTATCTAGTTGGGCCAGCTAGGCTTTAAGAGCAAAATCTTGATTTTAATCATAAGTATTCAGAATGGCTTTTTTGAAAATCTATAATTTTTTGAAAGGTAAATAACATAGTTTGTCCGAACAAATATCTCACATCATATCATATAGAATGAACTTCAGGAAAAAAGTCTTGAGAGGCAGGCTGGGAAGGCAGAGACTATTATCTTCATTTTACAAATGAGGAAACCAAGGCTTCAGAGTTTCAGAATTCTCTAAGGACACCCTCTACTGAGTGGCAGAGCCAGGTCATCTGATTCCCAACCTAGTGTGCTTTTCCCACAATGCTCCACTGCCTCTCAGGTGAAGAATTTATAGTGAATGTTGATGCCCTGAAGGTAACAATTATTTAGGGACTGATTATTCATTCTGTAGATTTCTGTATCTCTATTTCTTCTCCATCCTCTTGTTATGATTAACTACTTTTGCATTAGTGGAAAGAAGTGGAATACCACTTTCTAGGTATTCTGGTAAAGGTTTCGTAAGGCAAAGAGGTCAAAAACTAATGGTCAAAATGAGGTTTGTGGAGCCAGTTTTTCTCAATATCTTGCATGGCTCTGAATAATCAAACGTTGGCTATTCATAAGGTTTCTATTAAATGAAGCTTCCTTCTGTCCAAAATGTTTAGAAGAGGCTAGCAAGGTGTCTGTAAAGTCAAAGATTGGGAAATGAATGAGCCAATTACATTTTTACAGAAAAAATAAAGCTTTTTTCACGTAAAGATTAAACAAACAAAAAACCCTTTCCTGTTGAAAAGCTAAGTGATGGTGGACTAAGGCTTTCACTCATATTTAAACAAGGCAAATTATATAAAGTAGAGTGAATGATTCAAAATATTAAGGTTTTATAACAACATCATTTCTTGGTGGGTACAAGACAGGCATGATTTTTATTTCTTTGAGTCTGAGGTTTTAAGAGTCCCAGGCAGGACTGGGCCATTCACATTATCCCATCAATTGATGCTCTCATTGAAGTACAGTGGAAGATGCATGCATTCAATGATCATTCAGTGCGACACATGACAGGATCCCTGGGGGAGCGCACTTCAAAAAAATCATTTAAGTTGGAATATTGAATATCCTATTCTTTTGCAAACTACAGTATATTTTAAAAAGAAATCTCATCCAAAATGATTAACACTTCCTACTGTTCAGGAAAAAAGCCTGCCCTTTCAGACTAACAGCTGTGGATCATTAGCTCTCCAGTGATGAGATGTGTTTGATGAGTATTTTTCTTTCTAATTAAGAGATGAGATTCTCTATTTGACTGTCTCTTCAGAAAGGAGTGAAGAAAAAAATTCTCTGCCTACATGGAAAGGCCATCTCTCACAAAACAATTAATTATTTCACGGCCCTTTTAGAAAATCCTTTTCTTAATTTCAATTCATTTTTTCCTTAAACTTTAACACATTTACACCCGGGCCTTCAAACCATTAACCCATTTTTTCCTCCAACTTTCACTCTCTGATATTTTCCTGTTTGTTTCATCATTCAGCAATGTCTATTTCAGATAAAACAGAATGAGAAAATGTTTCAAAAATACATATATGCATATCCTAACAGAAAGCATTTGGTATAGGAATATTCTCTGATGTTACTAAATACACAGGATTTGCCTCTTGAGGAGCTAGACAATGTTTTTAAAAAATAAAAACTTAAAGGTGACTAGCAATATATAAAAACTGGTTGTTTTTTAATTAATTAATCCTTAAAAGGAAACTATTTTCACCTCTACCAGCAAGACTGGCCTTAAAGAATATAGGGAGTTCAGTAGGACCTAAAATATATGTCTTTTCTTTCTGACAAGGCCATCATCAAAGGCTGTAAAATTCCCGAATTCTAAACACGATTAAAGACAATAATAAGCAAATGAAAACCCTGTGAATCAATCCCGTCAATGGCTTCCTTAAATCTTTCTTGGCACAAGGAAGAAAGAAGGGAAGGGAAGAGGGTCAACTTTCAAATATTTGAAGACGGTGCTGACGCTTCTCTCCCTTAAGGCACATAAAAATATGGAAGGATGTTTTCAGTTATCCTAATGCCTGGTATGAGAGAGGGTAGGTGCTGGCATTGAGTGATTGGGGCCCACTCACACCCTGAAAATTTTCTTGTCCACATGCTAATGGCACTCCTCTTTGAGAAACATTGCCAATTTCTCAGACAGCAGAATACTCTACAATTAACTTAGAAGAAACTATATGTATAAATACAAACATATTGCTAAGAAGGGTGGGTATATTGCCTAGATGATATAAATGATCACTTAAGGATTTACGGTAAGACAGCAGTAGGAGCAATTGCACTCGCTCATAAGCATTTACACTAGAATCTCCTTTTCCAACTACTACCGTTTAATACTGCTTAAAGGTATGCCTGAAGAACTGGAGGTGAACCTGCTGCTCATTTACTTCCTTTGGTTTAAGTCAGGCTACACACATCATCAGAGTCTTCAGAACATCATCTTCTGGGAAGAGGGTAGTTTTGATCTGATTTAAATAGTCAGATGGCATAATCACCTATTCTAAGGTCTTTATTTCTAGTTGGTTCCACTAAAGCTTTTCTATCACCTCCATTCAACAGGGGAGAGAAGATAGGCAAAAAAATAATAATGATAACAATAAGTTCGGCGTCACAATAGCCTTCTCAAGATGGTTTTAAAGTATGACACGTTGCTTTCTTGAAGAGGCCTTGCTTTGCTTGGACAATTTTCTAAAATAAACAGTAGCAGGGAATTGCTGACAACCTTAGATCCACTGGATCACTTGTTTTGTTGCTTCCTGTGGTCATGCCACCAATGATATGGGGAGCCTTATCATGCTCATATACAGTGGCTTCTCTCCCCTCTCTCAATTAGAATGAGAACTGACATGAATCTCTCTGTTCTTTGAGTAGTTTCAACCAGATCCCAAACTGACAAGATTTTTGTTGTATTTGGGGGGAGCGGGGTGTGCGTGGGTGTGTGTGTTTTACATGGTAGGAGAAAAAAATCAAAGTGTACTCTCTACCAAATGATCCCTTATATTAATTAAGCAAAATATGTCAGGAGAACTATCTACCTCAGTTATGGTGACGAATGAGTATATGGTTAGAAGTAGGAAAAAAATGAGATTTTA
>NW_011888792.1:12422401-12427335 GCF_000151845.1 Pteropus vampyrus
GTTGCTTTCTTGAAGAGGCCTTGCTTTGCTTGGACAATTTTCTAAAATAAACAGTAGCAGGGAATTGCTGACAACCTTAGATCCACTGGATCACTCGTTTTGTTGCTTCCTGTGGTCATGCCACCAATGATACGGGGAGCCTTATCATGCTCATATACAGTGGCTTCTCTCCCCTCTCTCAATTAGAATGAGAACTGACATGAATCTCTGTTCTTTGAGTAGTTTCAACCAGATCCCAAACTGACAAGATTTTTGTTGTATTTGGGGGGGGCGGTGTGCGTGGGTGTGTGCGTGTGCGTGTGTGTGTGTGTTTTACATGGCAGGAGAAAAAAATCAAAGTGTACTCTCTACCAAATGATCCCTTATATTAATTAGGCAAAATATGTCAGGAGAACTATCTACCTCAGTTATGGTGACGAATGAGTATATGGTTAGAAGTAGGAAAAAAATGAGATTTTAAAGGCACAACTTTGAATCAAAGGCATATAACTTAGTTCATTTATTTACTGATAGTGTTGAAAAATTATTTACTCAGATTTACTTAGACTATGTATAAATACACATTAGGAAGTTCCAATTCCTTATGGTGTGAAATTATACCCTGGGTTTTTGAAGTTGTTATTTGAAACCGAAAGTCCACAATCTTAGTATATCCATGCCTTTTTAAAAGCATAGCTTGACTCCATGAATTCAAGAAGCAAATGTGACAACTAGATAGGACCCCTTTGAAGATGTCTTAAATACAATCCATGGAAATACCTACTAAAGAATCTCCATAACAAAATGGACCAAAACAACCTCAGAGATGGTGCTATCACTAATCATAGAATAATGCGAAGTCCTTTCCTTCATGGAGATATTATGTCAATAGAACCTGCCAATCAGAAGGCTTGGGGAGGTATTTATTTAGATGTTTTCTTCTTCTTTTTCAGCTTACAAGTTGTACTGATACTTTGTGTCATTTTTATCAGTCAGAGATGAAAGGCTCTGACTTTGCTTTAAGAACACTGACAACTCTAAAATGCAAAGCCCAGAGTATGTCCAACTGGAGCATCACATCAACCACACATGAATAACTGATAAGAAATCCCTGTAATGTTGTGATTTTAATGTTAGTCAAAGTTTGGATGCAAAATGAAAGTGATAAATGCTTACTGACACTTATAGAATACTGATTCATTCTCTGAGGTCCCTTTCATCAGAAATTAGTACTTTACCTAGAAGTCTGTAATGCCTACCATGGCACCAGACAGTTATGTTTTTTCATTTTAATAGCTTCACAGAAGTTCTACATTCAAAATCAGGCTGCATGCAAAGTCACTCTTGTAGATTACAAGTCAACACATATTTACTGTTTTAAATGATTAAATATGAACAATTAAGTGGAATTGGTGAATTGGAGGTTGCTGGTATCAAGGAACGAGCACTCTAAAAAATACTTAAATATCAAAGAAACATGTAAGAACATTAAGGCTATTAAGCTCATTGAAACTTGTCTTTCTCTAGTATCCCATTTCTCCAGGATCTAGCTGGTTCTAGAAGGACTCATAACTATCACACTAGTATAGGTAAAGAACATTCCATTCTGTAATGATTTTCTAAGTAAAAAATGAGTGTGTTAACATTGGTTCTCAATTTGTTTTTGTTTTTCTTTCATTTATGCATAACTCCAGTGCCATTGAAAAGGGCATCTTTTTTTCTGTGTTATTCCAGTCATTACATAATGTTCTGATATCCCTTCATGTCTTCTAAGTTCTCAAACTATTGCTAACAAAAATGTTGGAGTAAAGGTAATATTTTATTTAAGAATACTGTCATGCAAATATACCATCTCTATAAATTTTCTAGGACCTTAGAAGTGTTGTAAAGATTTGTTAAAGCTTATTAAAGATAGTTATCTTTTAAATGTTTAAAGAAATGAATCTGTTACCATTTTATTTTTGAAGTAGATTCTTGATCAACTTCCCTCTGTGTGTGTGTTAGTGCTGTGTCTAGACACACATATCTGATACCAATGTTTGCTGATGTACAAAATGTAAAACTTTCCCTAAGCTTAAAATCTGGCTTTAAAACTATCTCTATCATGAACAGGTACAATATTTAGGGCAACAGCTGGCACTTCAGTCACTCATGGGGGGAAACTCCCTCTGCTCTATATATTGTGCCAGAAAATAGGATACTCAGCTATCAAACAAGCCAAACACATGTTAGTGAAGTCTGCGATACAAGTTATTTTAAAAAATTAGTCTAGTAGGCTTTATATTCCCTATTCTATCTCACTGAACAGGAACACCTTTCAAAAAGCAAATGATCAATTATGGTGACTGTTATTTTATATAGCAGCTGATATATAGAGGGTTGCACTCTGCCAAGTTTTGGGATGTTTGGTACCATTCTGATTCATTTCCACTTAAATCATCTCAGGTTTATTCAACTTATGAATATCTTTCCTGGGCTACTGATTTCTGAATCTTTCGTTTTAATCCTTCATGATATAACCGAGCAGTTACTGCTGGTTATTCTTTGTCCAGATTTGATATCTTCATTTCAATCTTAAAATCGCAGAGCCAAAGTCAGAGAACATGTTTTTAAATATTCACCCTCATAAATAGACTTAAGACCTAATAATATCACATATTTCAGCTATTTTACCAGTTTCTGAAACTTCATCTCCCATTCTGTCTTATAATTTTCTAATTTTCTCCTTCACTGGTCTCATTCCCCCCAATCCCTCTGTTCTGGAAAAACCTCAAGAGTTATGTTTAGCAGCTCTAGCTATGTCTGAAGATTTCTCTTTGCAATTCAAATAATCATCTTAGGCTGATTTTAACAGCCTCCTTTACTCCATTCCATCTTTTACCCTTGCTGTGTAATGTTTACTGATGAATGTCTTTCTCTCATTTCTTAACAGCTCTAAGTGGTCTAGTTACTGCAGGGGGATGCCTAGAGGTTTGAACACTAAGTATACATTTTTCTTGGCTATTTTCCACACCTCTAAACAGTCTTAAATGCAACAGGGCTTGTGTTTCAATGGTAACAGAAGTTACCAGAGAACACTAGTTTAGACAGCAAGCAAGCCGAACTCCAACTGTTCAAACAGCCTGACTTTTACAGTAAAAGGAACGGCCCTGGGCCAAGACCACTGAGATGAACAGGTATTTTTAGTTCACTTGTAGGCCAGCTCTAATGTAATTCTGAAATGTTTTCTTCAAACCAAACTCAACTTTTTCAAGGCTGTCCAAATCTGTTTTCTTTTATAGCAAGTACAAATTCTTGGAGCAAGGGAAGCATGCGTATCATTTGCAATGCTGCTGCATGTCTATGGTGTTGATGCCCAATGGCTCAAATTAGTCCGCAAAACAGATGAGTGCATTGTAATTAGCTCTTGTCAAACTGTTAGAAATACAAAAACCATTTCCACTGTAATAAAAATTACGAAAGAGAAAAATCTCTCATATCATTTTCAGCCAAAACAGTTCCTGAAATGTCTGGTAGTTTAGGATTCCAGAGTTCTAAAAGAAGGCCATTTCATTTTCAGAAAAGCTTTCATTGCATTGACATGGAGATGCTGAGATATATTATCTTTCAGGCATTTTTGTTGTTATATTTCATTGCCTGTAAAACCTCATTTCTAAAAATGACCTGTCAGGAGTGGCCATATTTTGTTCAGCCACACGGTACTGATGTATGATTCTCAATACTAAACACTTCTTGGAGTATTTTTTAAACCAAGATTTTCTAAACTTTTCCTATCAGTGTGTTAGTATTATCAATTTTCCTGAATAAGTAAATATTGCATTCTGTTTAAAGAAAAGAAGACATTAAAGAGGCAGAATCATAGGTTCAGATGAGATAACTTTGATGTTAAACTCTCATGAGATAATCATCAGTTTCTTGCTGACAATTTACTTAGATATTCATTGTTGGGACATTTAAATTATTCACAACCTTCAGAAGGGTTCTGGTGCTCTCTGAAATTTAATGTCCTCTCAAAGAAAAATATGGGCTATTAATAGGGGTTTATTTCAAGTAAATTTAAATACTAATCGAAAGGTGATACAATTTGAAATTAGGTCTGATGTACCAAAAACTACCCCTGTCTACTTGCCATCACAGCTTTCCCAAAGATATTTTCAGGTGGACTTGTGGAAATGAGAAGAATGGTATAAATGTATCTTTAAAAGTAATAAAACTACCATACACAAAAGTTAATACAGAATTGATCATAGAGCTAAAACTACAAAACTTCTAGAAGAAAACATAGGAGAAAACAGCTGTGGCTTTGTGCTAGGCAAAGAATTGATAGATATAACACCAAAAGCATGATCTAAATATGTGTTTAAAAATTAGACTTCACTGAAGTCAAAAACTTTTGTGCTTCAAAAGACACAATTAAGAAAGCACAAAGACAAGCCACAAACTGGGAGAAATTAACTGCAAATCATATATGTATCTGATAAAGGACTGGTATCCAGAGTGTAAAAAGAACACTTAAAACTTAATAATTTAAAGAGAAAACTCCGGTTAAAAAATGGGCAACAGATTTGAATAGACATTTCACCGAAGAAAACATGTGAATGGCTAATAAGCACATGAAAAGATTGTCAACATTATTAGTCCCTAGGGAAATGTAAATTAAACCACAATGAGATACTGCTTCACACCTACTAGGATGGCTAAAATCAAGGCAGAAAGTACTAAATGGTGAAGATATAGAAAAACTGGAACTTTCATACATTGTTGCTGAGGATATAAAATGGTGAGGTCACTCTGGAGAACAGTTTGAGAGTTTCATAAAAAGGTAAACCAATGAAGTTAATATATTAACCAGCAATCCACTCTGATCTACCTAAGAAAAATGAAAACATATGCCCACATAAAGACTTGTACATAAATGCTCATTTATAGCAGCATCATTCATGATACTCCCAAAA
>NW_011888792.1:12428090-12500094 GCF_000151845.1 Pteropus vampyrus
TCAAACAAAGCAAAGCAGAACAAATCTTAGCACAGGAAAATGAAGATAGAGCATACAAGGTCATCTTCCCCACCCAGAAGAAAGCACTACTGGATAACTATGACACTGTTTCTTTACTTTGTAATCACGCTGGGGAGCTCTTTTAATTTGGGCCTAGAGTCTTAGGTTTTCATTTGAATTCCTCAGTGATCTCTATTACCCAGTTACCTAGGGTACCACCTATCAGGAAGTGAAACCTCTCACCCTGACTTCTGTCCACAAAAATAGCTGGAAAACATTAGGAGGGACTTGTTTTATTTTTCTGGTCAGCAACAGTTAGCAGCTCCCTTTGGTTGGTTGGGTTTGCTTTTCTCAGGATATTACATCGAGAAAATAGAAATAAAAACTGCTGAACACAGCAGGAAGAGTGAAATAAATCTGAAAACCACTTCCAACTGTTTTTATTCAAGCACTTCTAAAACTCTAGGATAACCCTGTACTTCCTATACTGCTGCATGCATGTCTTAATTTTTTTTCCACAATAGAGCATAATACATGTGTTTGTAAGTTAACTAAATTATATCAAGCAAGGAGAAGCAGGTGAGCCCTGGCAGATTTCCCATTGTTTCTACAGTCATTTCTCTATCTATCAATTGCTGCAATCTAAACTCCCTGTTCTGCTGTCAGTGCCACAGAGCTATCCTATCTCTCAGGGTGACAGGTGTGGCTTTGTCCTCCAAGTGCATGACACTGGGCAGAATCCAGCGCACCTTTGAGAAGCTCTGTTGTGGCAACATTACTATTTTCATTTACGCCGTTGCCTTTCAGACATGTTTGACCACACTTCTGTCCAGAAGTGTTCATCATGTTTCTCGCTCTAATAAAGACATCAACTCAGTGGCAACTCTGGATTCAGTGTTTAGTAGTGTAACAAAGAGGAAGTGATATGTTCCCTCTTTTCCAGTTCTAGCTTGCTCTTGAGGAGGCAGGGAGAGATATATGGCTTCTAAATATCAACTAGAAAAGAGCACCTCATTGTAAATTATAGCAAAAGTAAATGGATTGGGGCTGATGTCAAAGAGAGGGCAATATACTCCCTAAAAAACATGTACCAAATCATCATGAAAATCTCTAGATTGTCTCTATAGCTTTGTTTCCCTCTCCTTTATTCCTAGTCTATGCAAAAATAAAGAATAACTGGCATATAGACAGAGGCAGAACCTAAAAGGGAACACTGTGAAAAGGTAAAAATCTTAAGATCTGAAAAACATGTTCTAAGACTTCTATAAAACAAGTAGATCCTTTTTTCTGTTGAGAAACTTTATGCATGAGAGCCTTAAATCAGCTGAGATATTTCACTGTTCAGGGAGAATAGGTTATGTATAAATACATTTTCCAAGTGTGTGTATAAGGATATAACATGAGAAGTGTATGTATAAATTTATATTTATGTCATATCTATATCTATCTATACTTTATCCTGCAAGAAGTATGTACTCATAAATGTTAAGTGATTATTTATAGGCCCCTCTCCTTCAATTGTAGAATGGAAATATCAATTCAATTATAATGTAAAAGTTCATTAAATGCTGTTAATGATAGTTTATCTCACTTCTAAGGAAATAATTTTACACAGGATTAATATAGTACTGTTAATGTAGTTAAGGAATTTTATTATTTCTTAATAGAAATTGAAAATGAAGTCTGCTTTAAATAATTTTAATTAAAATTATTACCATGGAGGAGTAATTATATCTAAGCATTTCTATGCCCCAAGGGACCATTTAACTTTTTCATCTTTATAATTTTTAATTATTTTTATTCCCATACAGCAGATAGGAAAGTTGAGTTTAGGGTGAAGAAAATATTTTGTAACACATCTGTTAACCACTACTTTAAATCTTTACTTCATCTTATTTCCAGAAATAAGGTAGTAAAATTTGACAGGGATTTAAACAATTTTTGTAGCCTCTCTGGCAGATCATATAAAAAGACCCTAAATATTGTTTTTAAAGCTTGTTAAATGTAAAAGAATATCTTTATATTATGTGATTTAAAGGCATCATTTTATTAATGTTTTAAGAACTCCCCCCACATCATTTAAAGATCTATTTAAAAGACTGTGTTAAAGATAAACGGTGTCAAAGATAAGGAATGATCTTGATAACTGGTACTGAAAACCTGTAGCACAGAAAACCTATACCTTGCTGAAAACCTCTTATCTTCTCACATGTTCAAGACTCACCCACTGCCTTGGCACAGATGAAATGTTACTGGCCTACTGTACAGAAGTAGTTAAAATTTGCGACATTATAACCTTTCAATTCCACCATCTTTTTGACAATTGCAAGGGTTTTAGTCCCCTGATGTACTGGGTACTTAAAAAAATAATGTTTTTTTTTTTTGGTTGTTGCTTTTGTTGTTTCTTTTGCTATACTTCAACCACGATTCTAGGTAAGTTCTAGTTGTATGAGTCTGGCTTGATCTGCTTCACAAGAAAGTTAGTGTGGGAAGGGAACATGTTCCATCAAAAATTAATCAGTTTATTACTTATATGTGTTAGTTCCTAGTCTCATAATCTTTGGTTCAAATATATAATGATCACTGCCTTTATTAGGACTGATGGCCCATCCGCCATCAATCTATAGATGATATCTCGTTTCTTCATTCAGCACCCTGAATTTCCTTGTAGAAACCCTCTACCACTCTCAGTTGATGGTTTCTGATGGAACTGATCCCACTTCTGGCTGCAGAGGGATGGACATTTGACCCAGCCCTGGTCAATGAGAATAGCACCTGTTCCTGGTCACAGTTACTCGTGCAAAGATGGACCAATCAGAACAAGTGAGATTCAACTCTGGGTCTTTGGGCCTATTAAAAGAGAATATTTTTTTCCTGACCAAAAGCTATATGAATACAAGCCTACAGGTGCTGATTGCCACTTAGCAGAATCCTGCCTAAGATCAATGCTAACACAGCAAAAATTAAGCCAAGAAATGACCATGCTCCCTCAAAAACTGAGTTCTGATTGAGTCATTTGAACCCCTAGATCCATACATGCCTGAAAGTATCATTTGGCCTTCCACACATACACATAAAAAAGAAGGTAAACAAGACAATTCAAACATTTCAATATAATTTGTGTATTTTGAAAAATTTAGAATTCATCCACTTCTGGCCTCTACCAGACTCAATAAGAATCTCTGGCAGTGGAGCCCTAGAATCTATTTTTAATTATTCCCTCAGTGTTTCTTATGATTAGTTAATGTAGGGAACTATTATGGGCATTCATCAAAGATTCTCACTCCTTTTCCAACACCATCAGCAGGCTAAATGAAATTCACATTATGTCCCAGAGACTTCCCAGAGAACAGACCATAAAGTACACTGAAAGCCACAGTTATTCTCTTCCTGGTAGCTGTAATGTCACCACCCCTTTTCTCTTCCAGTCTAGAAAGAGAAGAAACTACAATTATGTGGGAGAGACTTTAATGATGGGAGGTCACCTTTCTTCTTTTCAATAGCCTCTTGGTAAATTAAAAGAGTCTCTAACCCCTCTGTGTTCTGGGGCTTACTTTCCTGGTACTTGTTTGATTAGGACTGGTAAGAAAAGTAAGAAGAGCAGATAAAATAGGATTTGGGAGGAAACGATCAAATTCAATTTTTCTCATTTTCTTAGAAAATTTAGGTAAGCCATATATAAGAGACTGAGTTTGTCTGTTCTTAGAATGCAGAACAAGGGATTATTTTGGGGATACAGTCACCTGAGGTATAAGTGGAGTGAGACCTCAATTGACTGGCTGGGTTTCTTTCCCCCCATTTTACAGCAATAGAGATTACTCCAAATTTAACCTCCTGTGTTTCTGATTGGCTCCAGTAACAGTCTTCACATAGAACAGTTGTTTAGAAAGGTTGAGATAAACAAAATCTTCAGAGGACATTTCCTACCTTCGGATCTGCTAAGGGTGGTTTACAAATCCTGTAGATTTGTTCATCTATATCAACTCTAATTGTAGGCAATAGGCTCAGAGTGAACGGCTCATTAAAAACAGGTGAAGCTTAATCTCCAAAATCATCAACTTATTTATTTATTCATTCATTCATTTATTTTATATTAGACACTTTGGGCTAGTTTCCTCATAATAATCTGCAAGTCAACCTTCTCAGGCCAGAATTTTTTCTAAGGAGCAGGTAGATGCTAGGCACAGCTTTCTGCTGCCGAAAACCACCTTTTAGAGAACTGGCCACAAATGATATGCTTTCAGATGATTCGTTCCAGGACTTTTCAAAATGGACAAGAACTCACTAAAAACAAGCTGCGTCAGGTCCTCTGGATCTCCAAAAATTAATGATTTTATAGAAACTGTCCCTTTGTGTCACCTTGAGTTGGGTTTTATGAGCAAGCTTGTCTTGATGGGTAGGAATTTCTACTGAGATGAAATAGGATGTATTCTACCCTCCTTCACACTAGCCCACACTTTCATTTATACCTTAATGACATCTCTTGACTGAGAAGAAAAAAAGCATTTCCTAAGGTGCTGATTTTATGACTTTATTGTTACAAAATTGGTGTGAGCTTAAAAACAAATAGACTACTTTTTAATTAGTATTAAAAATGGCATTAAGATTAATCATCCTAAAATTCAAAAACTTTTGGAAGATGCTAACACTTAACTTACTTATAACTAGCCCTCTGAACATTATTTTATCACTTAAGGATAGCAAGTTTAGATGATGGATTCAGAGGAAGTTCTAAGGTTAGCTTTTCTGTGAGTGCTCAAATGGGACCTTCCTTATGCCCATGGCAGTGGGAATTTCATAACGCTAACATTTTGCAGGCTAAAATAATCAGTCATGCTCTTTGGCATAGAATTTTGAGGTTTGTGAGAAAAATCTTGTCCCATTCTCAGCCCATGTCCATGTGGAGGCGAGGTGGCATTTTACAGACGTATGTTTTGGTTCGGCTTCTCAACTTTTAAAAGAGTTGTCAACTATATTCCCATCTCAGCTGAGGCTTAAAGCATGGTCTGTCCCTAATTGGCAATGGAATATTTGCACTCCAAGTACTTGTCAAAAGAGGATAACACTGAATGCTTGCTGCCCAGTGCCTATCAAAAATCAGTCATGAGAAATCGTATTTATGGAAGGTTGCCTGAAGGACATACATTCCCTTTTAGATATTCTCGATTTTATTTTGGATTTGGCCAAACCATTTGAGAGTAACATACTGAAAACCCATGGCTATGCCATCTCACAATAATAGTAATAATCTTTTAAATAATCATGCAAAGTAGGGGTTAATATCCCTGTTTTACAGGTGAGGAAACAGTCCTACCACCATCAAATTACTTGCTAAAGACCACCCAGCAAGTGAATAGCAGAGTCACAATTCAAACCAAAGGTTATCTGGCTCCAAATGTCATGCCCTATATACAGAGCTAGGAGTGCTTTTACTGAATTACATTTTTGTGTTGCAGCAGCCTCCACTGAGGAAAATTAGAAGAAAGAATTCTAGGAAATACAGCATTGTTTTAACTGGAGATTTGGTTCACATTATACAGTGTCAACTTTATGGAGGTTCTTGAATAAGAATTTTTGAGGTCTTATTCAAGTGCAAGAGTACTTTTGAATACCAGGAATAGCTGGACTTTCACTGAACAACTCATAGGTTTAATATAAAAATACTAAAAAGATTGTGAAGCATGTAACTGATAGTGTTTGTCTTCATTTACTTTCCAAGAGACCCAGATCCCAAGGATCCTCTGTCTAGTATTGGAGCTGTGCATTTTATGTGGCACCTTCCCCACTAGCATCTTATTTATCCTCCCAGTCTCTGGCCATCAGTATGATTCCTTTATTTATACTTTAACTTGTTATACTGCATGTATTTTTTGTAATGTACTTCCATTATTTTTCTGGAATGAGACAGGATATAATAAAACTCAAATAAAAAGTCTGCATTTATTAGGCGTTTAGTTTCACGAGCTAAGTGGCATCATGTGATATTTATTTATTTATTTTTTAAGCGAGGCAACCCTTGGTTGACCTCACAGATTGCAAGTGCTCTGTCAGCTTACAATCTCTTATTTTTTATTATTTTTTACGTCTATAGCACCTGGTCTTCCTAGGTGGTCTCCCATCCAAGTACTAACCAAGCCTGACCCTGCTTAGCTTCCAAGATCAGACGGCATCGAGCTTGTTCAGGGTGGCATGGCCGTAGTAACATTTTCTTTTTAAATCCTTACGGTAACTGAATTAGGTTATATTATTAGCTCCATTTTACAGATGAGGAAAATGAAGCTCAGGGAGGTTAACTTAAATGCCCAAGTTCACACAGCAAAACCAGATTTCTGGCTGACTTCAGAATCTGAACTCCCAATCCTACTCATGTGCCTATTCAGCTCCATATCTTGGTAAGTTAATAAGAAGAGATGGGCACAATAGAATGGAAATAAAGTAGACATGGTGGGAAGAAAAAAAAAAAAGATGATAAGAAGATACCCTAACGAAAAGAAAATGAGTAAAAATAGATTAAAGAAAAGTAGGGTAAAGGAATAAAAGGTAATAGAAAAAAGAACACAGGACAGGAATGGAATGTGTGCACAATTCTGCCTCAGAAGTGTGTAATTGTCTAAACTCTCAGGATGACTTTTTTCTTGATGTTTTAGCCTTGAATATTATCAACATTCAAATACCAACTCTTCACTATAAACTTCTGTACTGCTTCTTGTCTGAACCACTCTTTTGCACAAGTATATGCTACTTTCTATCACTATTTATCCTGTTTTGTGTTTCTGCTCTCAACCCAAGTAGATTCTACCACTTGATGGAAAACGATTCTCATAGCTTTTGATCTAGTAGAGGCAGCATTTATGAAGTTTCATTACGTTAATTTCTAGGAAGGAAATTTCACTCCAAATAAATTCTTCTCTGTTACCATCCACAGAAATAAACAAAAAGATGATTTAAGCATACGAACTAAACTAAAACCAAACTCCTTTGTTTTTCTGACCCTAGGCCAAGAAAATATCACTTTTTAGTGTCCTTCAAAAGCCAGGGACATTAAAAGTCCACAGAAAAAAAAAGTCACTCTCGTGAAGTACAGCTATTGACATGAGCTATTACACATGAGAATACATTATTCCTGGAATTTAAACTTATAGTTAACTCTCCCCCAAACTTGAAAAGTAGCCTTTGCTTATTAGAAAACAGCTTTCCTTCTTTTACTTTTAAGATTTTTCAAATAACGGTTTCTTTTCACATGAAATTTTAAAGGATCTTCTATGGATTAAGAATGCTATGGGTTTTAAAAGTCCACATTAGAACCAGCTAGGTGTCTAAATTTACCAGCTAGAAATATCTTTAAGATTTAATAGCTGTCACACTGATAGTCTTTGAGAGAATTAGGCTATGTAATCGCTGATTTCTGTAGGTCTTATTGGGATTTGACATTCCAAGTGAGAATTTGAGATTTTTCTAGATCGAATCCAGTTTTTGATTAAGTTGGTTGCTCGTGGAATACATACAGGTTTGAGGGTGAACATCCCTTGTGTTTGCACATGGAATCACTACCTCGTGGTCATACTCTTGGCTTCTTTTCTTCTCTATATGGGAGAAATTTCTACACACAGACAAAATGGCTCATTTCTTAAGTTACATTTCTTAAGACTCTTCCTAAACTGAGAGGAACTGTAGAATGGTGAAGCAAGCAGGTTTAGCCCCAAATCCACCACCCATGAAGTGGGCCACTCTGGGTAAACTATGGCACAACCAATCATGCAATATTGCTTTGAAGATAATGTATGTGAACATGCTTTGTTAATGGTAAAACATTAACAAATTAAAGATAATTAGATCCAGATCTAGGTCTATATCTAGATAGAATTAAAAGAAAGTCTCTGGATTTTCATTCTGCTGCTGCCAATTAGCGAACATTTATTGAGTGCTGTTAGATTGCACAGGAACACATGGTGCCACCGACTTCTTTAAAGTGCAGACTACTGAAGTGCAGGGTCACGTTAAGAACTCAGCACCAATATTAGTAAAACAGGACTGCCAGTAGACTAAAGACTGAGAATTATGTTCTAAATAGGAATGCCAAAGAAAATTCTAGACTACTATATAAGTTAACATAGCTCAGAATTGATGACATTAAGTCAAGGATATCCCTGAACAGTGCAAAATGCGCCTATCTATTATGTTCCAGTTCATTCAATTTTCCATCACTAGGTGTCCACAAAAGGCTACAGACTAATGCTCTATACTTCCAACTTGTAACAAAGTATAAAGAATTCATTTTGTCTCTTGTAACAAAGAATTTTCACAAGACCCTTGCTTAGTTTTTAAATTCCTAAATTTAATATCAGAAATAATCTCTGAATGCCATTTAAGAATCCACTGAAAATTTTCTTCTCATAGCTAACAGAGAGCTGACATTTTAGCCAACGAGCCTGGTGTTCCATCTTGTCTACTGGATCCATTTTTAGGAGTCGAAAAGTGCTTAAATAAGAACCCTTTGTGTAATGTGATTAATCTAAGCTTTAATATGCTTTCTTTTTAATGCTCTTTACAAATTAAACGCAAGATATTTAAGAGTGTAAATGTCCACAAGGATTTCATGGGATAAACATACATTTTCTGGTGATGAATATATAGGTATTTACTTCTTTCAAATAACAGATGAAAATTTATTAATACCAATAATATTCAGGCTAGAGAGCAGGGAAAAGGGAAAGTTCTAAGGAAAAAATACTTCCATGGAAAATTTTACTGATCAAATAGCAACCTAGGACAGTTTCTTTAATGAACCTGCTGATATTTGATTAGATATTAAAAGATTTCTAAAAACTAGGGCAATCCCAAGGGTTCTGAGGTTTCTGTGATATTCTTAATTAATTCCACTTTGAGTTCATTATTCACAACTGCCGTGAGATAATAAAAGGTCTGCAATCTCTTTACACAAATGTTTGGGAGTTATTTTATAGTGTAGTTTCTCCTTGCATAAACTATTTATTCTAAACTAGAATAGAAGATACCGCTTATTACCTCACCAAAGGAGTGAGAAAAGTTATCTGGCTCTACCCCTACTTTCTTCCATGTAGGAAAAGAAAGTTTGCAAGTTATCACCAACACCTTCACCAAGACAACAGAGCCCTTTCCTCCTCAGTTTCCGCAGCTTCATTTCTACCTAGGGGGGTTTTTTTTGTGTTTTTTTTTTTGTTTTTTTGTTTTTTTTTTGCTGGGGAAATATGCCAGTGATTTCTTTGATCGACAACTTAAACATTTAGATCTCCCTCTCTAAATTGCTTTTAAAAAGTGTACTTGGCTTGAGTCTTAGTTTCCAACTATCCTTTGACTTTTCCCCTCAATCATTTTTGACACAGGTTCTCTTCTCTTGCCTTAGACCATCTGCACACGCGCACGCGTGCACTCACCCCCCACCCCCTTCAGAATGACTTCATGACAAGTCGTCTGATTCTGAACACTACCTTAAATTTCAGCTGCCCTGTTGGCTCCTGTACTTACAAAGTCTGAATTTTTCGTGGGCCCTTGTAGTGCAATTTTTGACACATCATTAAGTTCCCTTTTTATTGGGAGCCTAAGGGCATATTTAGGCTCACTGTGAAGAGCTGGCCTAAATAACGGTTAAAACGTTAAAACACGTGTCATGAGCTGCAAGGGGCTTGTTTGCCAGCAGGGCAAACAGTTCACTACAGCTCAAGCAATCCCTTACTACAGGGTAGGTAGAGATAATGAGATAACCACACAACACAAGTGAGTTGTTCATCTTTGTTGTCAAGCATCTAAGAACACAGTTATCTCAGTAGGATGGTGCACCCCGGAGAGTTATAAATATCTTTCAGAAGGTAAAGAAAAACAGTCCAAGAAAACACACCCAAAAAATAAAAGCAAAAAAGAGTTCTGAAGAAATTTTTAAAGCAAAATTTCAGCTGTATTAAAACTTATTGAATCAGGCCAGTAAGTTCTGAGTGCCTTTTTTTACAATGTTTTAATTGTATGCAGATTTATTCTAATGTTATGATGCTAATCAACCTGTGTAGCTATAATAAAGGCAATGTCAACACTTCATCAACTAATCACACTGCTTCTTTCATCCCAGACACTGTATCCTCCCTACACAACACCAAAGTACTATAAAAATTATTTATACAAATAAACTATTATCTAAAGACTGAAAAGGCATAATAAATTATGTGTAATATGGCCCAATTATGTGGTAATTTCTTTGTTTTAATTATTTGCATAGTTTTAATGAAGAGGTTGCTAGAAGGTAGAACCATTTTTACATCTAATGGAAAAAAACAAATTTGTTTTTAAGAATGAAAACAAAGATAATTAGCTCTTAAATTAGAGGCATACTAATATATGCATGTTCCTAAATTATTACCAGTATTATTACTTTGTTTGTGCTATCAAAACTTTTCTCTGGAGCTCTGATGTTGGCTATTCAAGTTATTTTTCCCATTTCTGTTAAATGTATTAATATCTTGTTGTTCATCAAGTGCCAAAATAAAGGTTAAAAAAGTTCCCTAGTTTATCTACAGAAGAAAAATTGGGGTGGGTGATGACAACTATGATCTTTCAAGATGCAATTTACAAATGCATAATAACTTAAGAAAGTGAGAAAAAAAATAGATTTATCAAGAAAAGAGAGAACTATCCTAAATTCAACACAGCAAATCAGCAAATTTCTTCAGGGAAAGACATCAAATTTGAAAGGCATCAATACTTTTCTGCTGTCACCAAACTGTTATTTATGCTCATGTGCCAGCTGGATTTGTGTATGTGCGTGCATAATCTCTTTCTCACCACTGATGTCATCATTAAAGCTGTGCAAGAATGTGATTTTCGCTTTGCACGATCTTCAGGGGAGACTTGGACATTATGGTGAAAGTTTGTGACAAGTTTGTAAAGTAAGAAATGTGAGCTTTAAGGTGGCGACATTTCACCACTGCAAAATAGAAAAAGCATCCCTAACTGCTTTATTTTGCCCGTCCAGCCCACATTGAAGAAACCACATACAGCAACTGCAGAGCAATAGTTAACTACCTTCTAGTAGAGAAAAGAAAAAAGACGAGTAGTACCAACCAAACAACACCCACAACAACTAGCCCCCTCTGAGGAATTAAGAAGAATACACAAGAAAACAAGATTTGTTGTTTTTTTTGTTTTTTGTTTTTACAATACACAGAAAGATACTGACCACCAGACAACTGTTTCTCAAAGCTGAAACTAATACTGCTTTTTATTGCTGTAAGTCTTATTTATGAGGTTTAGGAAGACTTCGAGATACTATGACTCTTAGAAACTTTTGTTTATGAAATTTCGAAGCTACGATGAATTAATTTTCAGACTAGGTGGCAATAATCAGGAACAAAGAGACATCATTTGGCAATCCAAAAGCAGTTGATTTTAGAGTTGGAGATCATGGATTGTAGAGGTGACAACCGTACAGTGTGGAAGGTGGAGCCTATGAAAGGGGTCTCTCCTCTATCATTAACATGGCTTCACTCAATATTCATTTTTTTACTGACCTGACAGTTCCTTAATCCAGGGAACATGTTCTCCCCTTCAAGGAATTTCAACCTTTCCAAAAAAAAACCAAACGAAAAAAAAAAAGGCCCCCAAAAAAACTTGAAAAGAAAACCAAGTAACCGGATTACATGACGATGTGAGGTTGTTGCTCATTATCTTTTAGTTGGCAGTTACACATGCATAGCTTTGAGGGACTGGGTGCTGGGAAAGGGATTTTGAGGGAAGGTGAACTGATTACCTTGTGTCTCCCTTGGGAGTGGCTCAGTGAGTAGACCTCTTTCTTACATTTTCTTAGTCTCGCAGAACCCTACAAGGTAGTTATGAGTTTCCCCATTCTAACAAAGGAGTTAACTGAAGATTAACTTGTCCAAGGCGAAAAGTGTAACAGAAACTAGTGGGGTACAACAGTCTGGGTGTGAAACCTGGCTCTGCCCTACTAACTCTGTCGGTGCCTGACCCATCCATCATATGTACCCACTAAAGAAGTTGCTTCAGCCTGTGCTGTGATCCTCAGGACTTTTCATAATTTGCATCCAGGTTGTCTTACTTCAAAAGCTCTTGTCCTTTCTTCAATATACTTCTTCAAATTGGATTATGGAAAGAGATGAATGAAAGAGCAAACCCATTCTATGTCTGCATTTACCATTGAGAGATGCCAATGGTATACAAAGTGCTAACCAGTCCTCAAGGGCTTACTATCCAGCTGGGGAGGAAAAAACACACTCATAGGAGCGTTTCAATACATAAAACATGGTATTGTGTTGTTAGGTGGCAGAATGAACAGTAAAGACAGAAAGCACTTTAGGAGTTAAGGGGTTTTCATTACTACATTTCTTCACCTTCTTTCTAGTCTCCTGTGCTTTTCTGGTTACCATGGAGGCTGGAATCAACTCAGATTCTTTATAAAGACACTCAGGGTTGAGACTTAATGCTGGAAGGTTTACACTATGAAATTCCCTTTCCCTAGTGATTTTATGATTCCACAGCCTTTGTCTTTGGAATAAATTTGAAAGACCCTCCTGATTGCTCATGGTTTTGTTCCAAGCGGCAACCTTAGTTTCTCGTATAAACTGGAGCTGATAAAATTTGTAATTTCCTATTTATAACATTTTGCTTCTCTTAGACAAAAGGACAAGATAAGCAAGGTAATTATTGGATTCTGCTCTGCAGTTTAAAAATCACAGGCTTAAAAATTATGGGGCCATTTGCATCCCAGGAAGCAAAGAGGTTTTGACTGAGAATATACTCTGCTGTATACAGGACGATCAGTAACGCCAATCTTAAGAGCTTTTCCCCTAAACACAAAATCTTACTAAAAATCTGACTTTTACTCTTTCCAGTAAGATTCTACGGTTTTGACAGAAGTAAAAATGAGTCACATTGTCCCTGGAGGAGCAGCAGAGCATGGTGCTTCAGAACAAAGCTGGGAGCTAGTCTGTTTGGGTATGAGAACCACTACTTAGCAGCTCTGGGTCCCTGAGCAAATTACTTCATTTCTGTCCCCAGTCTCTTCATCTGTATGTAAAGTAACGATAATGGGAGTAACTACCATAAGAGATTGCTATGAGGGTTAAATGAGTTACTACTTATAAACTTATAAAGTCCTTAGAACAAAGCCTGGCACAGTAAGCACAATTTACGTGCAGGTTAAGTGATTTGAGAGAGTTGAGCTTGCTTGTACATTTCTGGAGCTAGTTTTAAGCTTCTCTTCAGTTAGAGGGATAAAAAAGTAAATATCTGAAATGTGAAGCCCTGGGATCTGAGGGTGGTGATTGAGGCACTGGTTAATTGATTAGTCATCTCTTACTGTAGAATGAGTCTTGATAAGAGCCCCCAAATCAGATTACTCCTCATGCTCAAGTCAGGGTAAAGAATTAATCTGTATATTTAACATTATGCTTGCAAGGAGTAAGACAGATATCCCGAGGCACAGCTCTTGGATATTTAAACATTCCTTTACATACCACTATTTGATTTAAGGCAGTGATTTGTTAACTGGGTCAACTATAACACATATCCCTTCCTTTTTTTGGAAATACACCTGTTTCTGGGATTTGATTTGGCTCTTAATTCAAACAAACCTCCAAGTGCTCTGAAACAAAATCAACCTAAAATTATACACTTATCTAGAGTTACATTTAGGCCATATGGTTTAAGTTGTCCAAATGTCACAGAAGCAACAGCAGCAGCCATCATCATACTTTACACTTATCCAGCATCTTTCCTGCCAGAATATTACATGTTATAAAAGTTTCATTAAGACAGAGGTGTTAACCTTAATTCTAAAAGGACAGTCACTTAACTGCTGTGTTTTGGTTTAGCTCTGTTTCAAAGTGAATTGCTACATAAGAGTTTCTCAAAGTCCGTTTTAGTTTCGTGTTGGTATTCCTATAACTGATAATATCTAAACTGTGAACTCCTATGATATGGAAAAGAGATGGGAGGCATATAGGACCAACACCTTTTTCTTGGGTCTGAGAAGATTCAACTATTGGACTCACTGTATTAGAGTCAGAACACTAACTGGGATGTCATTTCTAGAAACTCCTATAAAATGCATTGGAAAAATCTGGGCAGTGAGGACGTCAAAGTGTATCACCTTAAGTCTTTACCCATCAGAACCTGAAATTCTTTATCAGATGACCAGACCTTCTCCCTAGCATTCAGCACAGGCCGGATATATAGGATGTGCTCTATAAATAAATCTCAAGTGGACAAATAAATGCATTAGATGCATAATTAACCTGTTTGTAACAACCAAAGAATTTTACAGTTTATATTTGGAGTAGATGTGATGAATATAGGTAGTCAATAAGATGATGTCAGACAAGGAAGATGATGATTGGGGGCGGGGGCAGACGTGGACAGGTTGGACTGAAGGGAACCTAAGAGCTGTTAATGTTAAATTCTCTTAAGTGTTATAGTGTGACTCAAGGCAAAAGTCCATCATTTTTCCTAGGATTAGCTCAATGGTATTATCTCTGGAATTATCTAGGCTGGAATGCTGCAAGGATATATGCTTGCCTGCTCATTAACCAACTTAACCAATCAACCAACTGATCAGCCAAGCCATATGCTGAGTGCTAAAACACAGAAATGAATACTTTTCTCAGATGCCATCCCTGTAGTCAGTAAGCTCACAGTAAAAGGCAAGAGCTCAAAATTCAATCTTCTGAAACATGTCACAGATTTTACCCAGTACAGGTACTTGACCATCAACCCCAAGTCGTAGTCACTGCCTGAATATCCAGAAATTTTTAGAATCAACTGTAACCATGCCTTCGGGTAAATATCCCACTACTCCCAGATTCTGCTTTACCTGCTACCCCAGAATAGGACATTAAGGAGATGATGGACAATGAGAAGAAAATGCAAACAATATTAATAAGAAAGCAGGACAAAATTGAGAGGATATTAAGCCAATATGTAGTATTTTCCCTGTAGTCAAGTTTTCACCTGGAATAGCAAAAAAAATCTCCAGGGTCTACACGGCAGTTTGCTGAGGTTAGGCAGTGATGAGGCTAAGCAAGAAAGGAAACTTTTTTTAATTGGTAGTAATTTTTTAAAAAATATAAAGAAAATATTCCAGAATAGAATGGCTAAGTCATATTCATTTAAAAATAAGAGACTTCAAAAATAAATGTCTTGCCCAACATGGTCCCTCTCAGACTGGGCCAGCACAGGCCTCTTTAGAATGGATGGATGTTCACTCTGCACTACTGATGGGGCATCTGGAAAGCACTGAGATGCAAACCCAAATAGAGTTTGAAGCCCGGCTCTAGCACTAACTATGATCTTAGACAAATTTGTTTTTCAGAGTTCTGCTTTCCTCTTCCATGAAATGCTAAAATAACAGCACCTTCCTTAGATGATTATAAAGATCACATGATGACATTTGCACTCTGCCAGGCATTTAATATACGCTCAATATTTACTCTCCCTAATTGAAACCAATTCACACATATAATTCTAGGACTTTCTATGCCCTCAATAATTCTGTCCTCTGGTAATAATTAGAGATCTAGAGTAATGACCTCAGGCTAAGCACTAGAAATGACTGCATCTAACCACTACAGGGGATACAAAGCCAAGCCCTTTGAACAAAATTTGAATCCCCGTAAATGACTCCCATATGCTAAAACTGGGTTGGGTTCAAAGTGACACCCATCTTAAACTCAAATCATGTAGCTAGGAAAAATCCCCCTTTCCTCAACTCTCAGGGGGATTCTTGGAGCCATCGAAGTAAGTCTGATAGTAGAAGAAACAATAAGGAGAGAATGCAAACAGTATTAAGAAAGCAGGACAAAATTGAGAGAAGCTGAGAATAGAGAGAAACAGATGACAAACAGCATCCTTTTCCTTCCTTTCTCATTCTCTAGTTGCAACATTAGGGACCTGGGATGATGAGTGTGAGACAAGTTTTGCTTGGATCTTCCAAGAGATAAGCTTATAATGTAAGCATATTTTGACCCTATTAGGGCCATGTGACTGGGGCTCTTATCTCTTAGGCTACTCTAGATTTCTTAGGGCTCTCATCTTTTCCCTGTAACCCCTTTGTTTTTTACTTCATATTTCAGGTTGAGAGAGGGAGACACCTGGACTGATCAAGGCTTACTAGCCATGAACTATTATGCAAGTGATTTAAACTCACAGGACTCTGCTTCCACTTCTGAAATAGGAGTAGCACTATCACAGGATTCAAGTACTCTTGTAAGAGCAGAATAGTCTAATATCTGCAATGTAATCTAGATAGTAATACCTCCTAATTTCTAGAAAGGTGGTATTACCATCTGAAAGGTAGGTAGCTAGATTTGTTTTGAAGTATTTGAATATTAAACAAGCTGTTTTTACTGAACATCTATTTCATTTGAGGTGGCTTTGGGGCGGGGTGTGGGGGTTGTTGTTGATTGAGTATCACTCTTAGGTTTGGCCACTTCAGATAAGACATTTAAGTAGTTGGCACAGAGTAAGTGCTCAATATGGGAAGCATCTTTGACATTAAAGTGCTACAGGAGACAGAAAAACAGAGCTGGCTGTCTGGTGTGCATCCTGGGCTTAAAGGAGAGAAATAGATGGGTCCTTCCCTCATTCCTCTAGGATTGCCAGCCCAGTTCATTAGAGAATGGAGAAAGGCTTTTAAGGACACATCTCTGGAGTAGAAATTTTGACCTGAAAATAATGGTATTGCAAAGTACTTAATAGATTGGCAACCTCAGAAACAATGGTGGCAAAAGGTAATTTAAGTTCCAAATCTATAGTCAATCACGAAGATTGGCACTTAGATTGGAAAAACTCTTATTACATAACTTTTTTCCATGAAAATAGCTGGAAAGAAAAGCTGATTTTCTATGCTGTTGCTGCTCACCATTTCATAGTGGCACAACTCCCACCCCAAATGTTGTGGAACTGTATTCAGCATAGATTTGTTTTTCAGCTCTTCTACCCTGTCCATTTTCCAACAGCTGATTAGTCTCCCTGGGATGTAGACACATCTCTGATCAAGAGCTGCTTGGCTCTTGCCCGTTCTCACACATGCATCCCAATATCCACATTACGTATAATAGACATTCTTATATGTACATACATAAACATTGGTATGCATATATGTTCCCAATACTATGTTCAAAGACACATTCCAAATGGATGTATATATGCACTCATATACATATAGAAATCCAACTGGATTCCCAGAGGGAAATGTGGAACACATTGTTAAAATGTCTGTCATCCATGTAAGAGAAACAGAAATGAGCTGGGCATTAAATTTGCATACAGCCCCAAGCACAGAGGTTCCTGTATGTGTACTGTTCTCCTGTTCTTGATGATGGGCATATCTGACAGAAAGATTCTGTCAGGATTAGCTCAGGAAAAACACCCCCAAGGAGATAATTTGAAGACATACTGAGAATTTGCCTCAGTACATGAAAATAAACATGAAATCCTCAGCACTCTCTGCACATCGAGAAGTTCCCACCAACACTCGCTGCACACCGGGGGATAATCTACTGGAGCTAATTAACACACAGTCATACACAACGCTGTTAGAAGTGGTTGCCACTTAGGACTGATTTAGTTGCTGCAGTGCTTAAAAGAGACTTGAGAAGGTTTTTGTGTAAATGTGTGAGGAAAGGAGAGGAAATAGAAGTGTAAAAACAGCTGCAAAACTAAATGGTGCTAAGGCCTTTCCCTCCCCGCCCCCCCGGAAGACATTCAGGAAAGTTATTGAGAAACCATTAGCACTCCAGTAAAGAAAGCTTTTTACTTGATTTTATGTTACGCACACATTGCAGAGTCTATAGATTGTGGCTATGAAAAAGGGCGTTTTACTTCATAAGCAAACAAGCTCATTAAATGCTGACATATGGATCGTGTCACCTAAAAAAACAACAATCTTTTCTATGTCTACTTCTTGCTTTATTTTATCTTTCTGATTTATGTAAAATTTCAGCAGTTATTAAGTAGTAATAGGTCATGGAAAAAAATCAAGGAATAAAGGGTCACTAACAATTTCTTTTTATTAAACTTTGTGATATCATAAGGATAGAACAAATCTAACTTAAAAATGTTCTTCCTCAAAGTGAATGTTACAGATGCTATCTTATGAATAAACTATCTCTAATAATCGCAATAGTAAAATATCACAACTGAGTAAATAAAGAGCCTTTAGCAACCTGCTTTTTATTACTGAAACATGATGAAAATAATACAGAACAGACCATTAGTGTAAACTCCATTATTTCAGGGTTTGTGAAAATTTAGAGTTGCAATTGATTCTTTTGCCCTGATAAAAGGATTTACTAAAGAAAATTATAATAACGTAAAAAGGATTTCAGGGGATAGTATGTTTATTTTGGATTGGAGAATCTAACTTTTTTATTTTTAGCTATCCCATTTGTATCCAAAATAGCTAGAAATCATTCTTGATTAAGGGTAATTCTATTTGGCTGTGTTTTGCTATCCATTAGTTGAGACACTATTAAGAATAAAACCTATGTGAACAAAATTCTGTAAAATATATTTTTCCATCAGGTTAGATAAGCCTACAAAATAAAATACAACAAAAATGAGCTAACACTGAGTAGCTGCTATGTACAAAGCCCTCTACCACATCCTGAGTCGAATAGAAAAACAAATGCAACCTCGTCTCTATTCTCTGTAGGCTCAAACCCAGGAGGGCAGACAGACACATTTGCAAAGAATTAGAGAACGGCAAACAGGTTCATCTTGAGAATCAGCTGTAAATAACTGGTGGTGGTTACTTGGAGTGTTTTTGTTGAGATATGATATCTATGTGTGCTTAATTTATAATGTCTGCCAAGAGAAAGGGCATCAGAAGTAGTAAAATATAGGCAATGTCACTACCAACTCTGGCCTAGAAGACTGAATGTCAAGGTAGCATGCAACCATATGTAAGAAATAAGGTTATAATGGTTACTTTCTAAATCTTTCAAAAAACAACAAATTGTTAACAATGGTTTTGGGACCACTGATTGTGCTTCCTTGTATGAATTTTAGAGTGGTTTATATAGAAAATAAAAGCATAAACAAAATGTTCAATTCTAAAGCTGAAGGTACAAAAGCTTACAAAGTGTCATGTAAATGAAAGTGAGAAATTGCTTTGAATTGGATGCAATACTATGCAGGTCCTGGGAATTTGCCATTTGGGACCAGCATATCTGAATGAGGCAAACCAGCTGCTTATTAGGTAAAGAGAAAGGTTGTGTTTTAGCAAAAATAAAGATTTTTTTTTTTTTTTGCTATGTCTCTAAATGTTAAAAAAGATTAGCTAGAAGCAGCTGCTTCGTCTACTCTAAATAGAACAGATACCAAGTACCAAAAAGGACTAGGAAAGGACTCTTCCTATAATTCGCCTGTCTGCTTCTTGGATGTTTCCCCATTAACAGTGTCATAAAGTGACGTTAGGAAATAAGGTCACTCCAGTCTTTATAAGTTAAAGAAATAAGGAAAAAATTTTTAATATTTCAAGAAATATGTGGACCTTTCATTTGTTATTCATTCCACTGATTTACTTCTACGGCTACACTCATCTGCTCCAAGAGCACCCAAACCCTACGGATGCCACTTAGAGAGGCTACTTTTCCTTCTGGGTCTAAGGCGTAGAGATGCACGGAGAGAGAAAGATAGATGAATGTCAGGATGTCAGTCTCAATGAAATCTTGGCAGCTCCCCAAGTCCAGTTGTAGGAACATTTTTCTGAACCTCCTTCACTCACAAACTTTACTTTATATTGATGTTTAAAAAAAAAAAAATGACTCTTTACCATGTCGTTCTCCTCCTCCCACGGCAATTTCTGGTTGCTTTCTTCAGTCTTTTAAAACTCTGCCTCCTTTCCTCTTGGTTTTACTTCTTCCTTCTCCAATGTATTATATATCCTTTTGTGGCAGGATCCTATGGGTTTTCAATCCTGATTTCACATTAAAATAACCTGAGAGCAGCTGGATTTTACTCATTATACCTGAGCTCTATCCAAGACCAGTTAAATCGGAATCACTTAAGAGCAGAAACCGGTGTGTGTATACTTCTAATGCATCCCAGGTAATTCTAATGAGCATCCAGTAGAGTGTATTGTAGTAGACCAGTGGTTCTCAGAGTGTGGTCCCTACGTCATGAGCATCACCTGTAAACTTGTTAAAAATGCAAATACTCGAGCTTTACTTCCACAATACTACGTCAGAAACCTTGAGATCGGAGCCCAGGTTCATTTTTAAGAGCCTTGCAAGTGATTCTGAAACATACTAAACTTTGAAATACAGTGTGCTAGATCACTGACATTTGTATTGTCTAGATTAAGACTTTTCATAAGGCTTTATTTAAAGTGTGATCCCCAGCCAGTAGCATCAGGATCACCTAAGAGCTCTACCCTTGGCCTACTGAGGTTTTTAATCTGGTTTTTAACAAGATCTCCAGGTGACATCTATGTAGATCAAAGGTTAAGAAGCTCTGTTCTAAGAACTTATTCAAAGTTTCACACATTCCGTCAAGGAGTTGGCTGCTGATTTTATTTATAAATGTAATAGTAATCATGCCTCAAGAATGGAACCCTTTATTCTTTAGTTATTAAACGAGAAACAAAATTGTTTTTTCCAATGTGGTGACGAGTCTAAGCCTTTTTCTATACTTCTGTTTCTGTTCCAGATGTATTTTCACATCTCCTGAGAAAATGAAGAAATGAAAGATCAAAATTCCTTATGTTTTTCTTAGTTCTGAGATGTATCCATTTTATTTCCTTGGAAATAGGATCTCTGAGGTTCGACAGAGAAAGTTGGTTTCTTTGTTCTGCAACCTCTCCCACACACAAGAAGGGATCTCTGGTGACAAAATAAAAATATTTATTGATCATATTAAGAAGTAGCAATGTGTGGATTTGTATGTATAATGAGGGTGGATAAATTAGAGAGAGAAATGTCATTCCCATCAAGTCAAGTTCATCACCCCTTAAGGTCAGCCATGGTGTGAGGATGCCCCAGACTTCTCTATAACAGAGAGAGCTCTGTTGCTTCTTGTGATTATTCTAAAACTATGAGAACCAGTGTAATGGCAATAGCTCACAAACCCACCTGCTTAAGCACCTGTTTTTCCACTCTTCTATTTTCATCTGCAACTTCAGCTTCATTTAGCTCAGATAAGAACTGATCCCTTGAAATTGAAGGTCCTTCACCAGTTTGGTATCCTAGCTTAAGCCTTGATTTGGGAGGGGTAGTGAGCAAGTGGAGAGAAGGCGGGTCAGAGGATCTACATTTTTAGCTAACAGAAAGAACATTTTCAGAGTTGAAAAGAGCGCACTAAAAAATAATGATTTAAAATTATGCCCGAATCTGATTAAAATCAATATGTAAATCAACTACACTTAATAAAGGATTATGTCATTGAATCTTACATCCAGAAAGTCTTAGAAGAATAAAGGATTCAAAATCAAATGTGTAACACTAAGAAATGAAAAAGCCTCCCTACCACATTAAAGTTAGTTTTCTCATCCCAGTTTCACCAGTAGGTTCGAAACTCCTTCATCACTTAAATTATTTCTTTCTGAGCGTTCCTCCCGCCTTTCCCCCGCCCCCAGATCTGAGGGGTTACCCTGTGAGAAAATGACTTCTCTATCTGATCACTTAAGATGTGAATATTTGTTGTGAACCAGCTGCAGCTCTAATAACCACTGATCCATGGAATCAAAGGCTACTCCTCACAAACAATAAGCTCTTCTTGTTCCTGAAACTGCACTCTGTAACCTTTGCAAGTATTAGAAAAAGTGGGCATGACAGGTCCAAAATGCCATCACAGCCATAAGTTTCTTATGATTGGATTAATTTCAGACTTTACAAAAATAAGTAGTTGAAGTTTTATCAACAAAGGTGATAACTAATGATATACAATTTCTAGTACTATGGAGCAATTTTTGCCAAATAAGATGTATTGCCAATTTGGTTAACAGCGGACACTTAAAATGCTGACAGTTTAAAATATGTTTCCATTTAAATCTAATATTCCATATTAAGAAACACAATCATTCAGAAACAATTTGTTCTAAGGATCCCTCAAATAAACCAAGCTTCGTTTTCTAAAATCCAATGAGTTCCTTGGTAGCAAAGGAATATATATGAGGATAAGGGTTTATAATTTTTTTTGAACACCACAAAAACAGCATGGAATTAGACATTCACAAGTATGAAATATTAACTTAAAAGTAAAATACACTGATGAGATTTCAGTGTAATTAAAATCCATTCTGCTCCTCAACAAGCTGTTACTTTAATAAAATATGTTTTCACAGTCAGGTCCTAACCAACTTGGATTCCTAATCTAAAATAGGGCCTGGACACTTAGTGGGTGCAGCCAGTGCAAGGAAAGAATGAAGGAATGAAAGTAGATCAAAACTGGACATGTAGCCCTGTTAACAAAAAAGAGAATTACCCTTCTAAAATAAATCAAAAGCTATACTTTTAAATATTTTTCAATATTTTGAGTTTAAAAACATAATATATTATTTTCAACCCACGGATTAGAAATAAAAGTAAATTTTGGTATGAAACACATGCTCTGCAACTGTGAATTAGTACACTGTTATCAATGATTCCAATAAAACAGCTGAGAACAAAAAAAAGAAAATGATCTTTGCCATTTAAAGAATATATATGCGATGGTACTTTGTAGTATTTAAAAATAACAAATCAATAATAATGCTTTTTTTGGCTTTTAACTATTCTTAATAGAAACAAGATTAAGTAGGTCTAAACTGTTAAAGGTTCTCAATTACTTAACAGCAATTGCTTCATTGCATGTGAGAGTACCTGACTTCAGAGGCACTTTCTTGTAATCTTTGCTCATAGGTACTAAAGCATTATTCTCCATTTTAGAAGACTTGTGGATTTCTCTTTTATCCGAAGGGTTGTATGGGAAACAAAACATTATTTTTCAGGCATGAGGCCTTAAGATTTTTAAGATTCCAGGTTATGCGCCCAACCATTTGGCTGTTTGCCACCTACATGGGGTCACGATGGAAAGTAAAGTCACCTCTGAACAATTTCATGAACTTCAAGACCAAAAAACTGCATAAATAATTTGTAGGCCACAGACCATCATCAAAGTCTGGAATTTATGCAAATAACATTGCTTACATTTAATAGATCTGTAATGCTGTAAGCTTTTCCAGCCTAAATAAATGAGTAAACGGAGAGCTTTTTATGGTGCAAGATTGCTACCTACAGGCCAAACTGCAGAATGACATATAAGACAATTGGGGAGGAAGGGAAAAAGGTAAACAATTTTTTATAATGGCTTGTAAGTTATTTGCTGACAAGTAGATAAAGCCAGGAGCATGTAAGATTGCATAATAAACTCTGGGATATGTATTGACAGTTTTCATTTTAAAATACTACAATCCAGTTTGAGAGTTTTCCATTATTTTCCACTTTTTTCTTTTGAGTGTTTTGTTACCTTCTGAAAAATGTAAATTGCTTTTCTGATGGGGAAAAAGTTCTCTTTTAATAATGTATTCTAATGCTGTGGAATGTACACTGATTCTGTACGTAGGTTCTATGTAACATTTATATTAATAATGTCGATTATTTTTAGTAGAACAATCAATTACAAAATTTGGAATTAGTTTCCGTGGTTTGAATAAATCTGGTCAGAGGCAGTGGTAGGGGAGGGGACTGTTTATATTATGTATACCCTGACTCTATATAGGTTTTAAAATTTATTTGTTCTAAAACTATCTATTTTCAATATTTAGAGTAATTTAAAGATTGTGTATATTTTAAACTGTATATCTTTGTTAAGAAAATATCAAATACGTTAGTTATAAACCTCAGATAATAGTTCATCTTACAATACAGCAATCTTATTTTTACTTGAAAAGAAGTATGAAATTCATACTGAATTCTCAGTAATTTATACGGCAGCCAAAATTTTCTGAAATACAGAGAGTGATTTTAAAAATGCAGATCTTTAAAACGATAAGGCAAATTATTAGAAATGCATTTCCCCTCTCAACTATAAAGAAATTCCAACTCTAAAGAGAGGTTTCAAAACTGAATAATATATTATGGTTAAAACACATCAACAATCTGTCACACCATATGCACAAATAAACATATCCCACTATCACTGCGCATGCCATGAGGCAACAAAACATCTGAAAAGGTACAGCAAATTCTTTCTTATAGTGTTATAGACCCTAAATAACATTGTCAACATTTTCTAAGATATGCATAAAGTTATCATTCTTTAACTCTGCTATTTATATAGTTCAAACATTTTGCTTGCCCATCTGATGAAGATGTTCCACACATCTTTAATTTTAAACAGAATTTAGAACATATTTAGGTGAGTAAGGAAAGAATACTATATTTATAAATGGATATTGATTTTGAATAATAAAATCTTATTTACAATGTATCATTGAACTATTTAGACATAATCTTAGGTGAGATTCAATTATGTGAAGAGTTCAAATATAACAAAATCATCGATGTAAAGGTGTTGCACTAGTAATATGCTAGTTTATTCTGATTTATAGCCAACTGTATATTGTTTAGCATTTCCCCCCAACTTAAAGTATGAATTTTAAACAATAAATATCATAGAATCTATAAATTTAAAAATGGAAGTGGTGAAGGCATTAACCTACTTTTTTCCTACTGTTAGAGTCTCCTGAAGAGCAAATGTTTTCTATATGGTGTTTAATTGTATATAATCATAATATAATTATGTAATGATTAAATGCTCCCTTTAATTTAAATTTAAATTTTATTTTATTTAAGTAGATAATCTCTTTTAGAAATAGTTTTCAATAATTAAATTGTTCAGGAGACATTTTAATAAAGATTGAGGGTGAACCATCTAATTTCTAAAAGCAGATTCACAACAAATTTTCTGTGAAATTAATATTTAATTCATTTAACAATATTCTTCCTCTTATATAGTTCTCAGTAGACTGGGTTGTTACTTGCCAACTGATTTATACTTTGTCAGTCAGTATAATTGTGAACAGAATCAGTGAAAGTATTCAGGATGTGTGAGAGAATTGTTAAAGGGTAAGAAAAAGTTTTTAATATTGCCCTCTTAGGCAAAATAGATTTTAAAGGTCTTATTATCACTTACCTGGGGCAAATAAATTCATATGTAGTCCTAATTCTACCATAACATAATTATAAACCACGATAAATGGTAAGACTTTCTCTATTTGCACTTAAGAAGATTTAAGAGACAAAATATAAAGCCGAATAGTAAAGATTATATCATGGTTGTTGGATACTTCTCCTAAGGCTATCTATGAAAATCACTTAAAATTATTGATCATAAAAAATAGTGTCATTATTCTATGGCATAAAAGTAATGCTCATAGGAAGGTAGCCTACTGCATTTGTGTACTGTTTAATGTGGATGGTTTATAGGAAAAATTACTCATGTTATTTTTTCTTAGCTCACAAAACTGTAGTTAACATTTTTTTATTTGTGTATTTTCATTATTCTCATGCTAAACATGAATGAATTCTAAAACTAAATTCACATTATCAATATGAATTGTAAACCCATCAGGTCTCTTTCTAGCAAGGGATGTTACTTTTATCTTTGTTACATTCTCTACAAAACTTACTGGTAACATACTTTCAGAAAATGCCAGCCAATAAAGTACACTAAAATAATTTTCTTTATAAAAGCACAGTGATCTTTGGCATCGTTCACTATTTTCAAAGCCATAAAAGAACAGATAACAAATATATGACTCACGAATTATCAATTATGAAAAATAATCTGGTTCAGAAAGCTGCACTAATGTAAAAAGATGAATCACTTGTCACAAACCAATAAAGGCTATTGTTTGTGAATCCAATATTTGATTTTATCATTTATGTTGGGCAACTTAAAATGATTTTTAAACCACATTAGTTTTGGAAAAAAAAATTGCTATAAAGGTGAACACAAGGGTTGGGGGGAGAAGAAACCAGATGTGTAATCTGTCATCTTCGAAACAATTTATATTCTTACATTGAGTCCCGCCTACAAATCTAAGTTGCAAAGACCTAGTCAGCAATGGTGGATGCATGAGAAAGGACCCTACCATGTTCCAGGGAACAGACAGTAGCGAGAATGGTAGCATGACTTTGATTCTCTTTCCTTTTGATATGCCATTCCGATGGCTGAACATTTGCAGCTATCATGCTTCATTATGCAGGGAAGTTCAACCCTTGTTTTTTTCCTTTTTTAAGCTAGTGTAGTTTGTTACACTTTTTATGAGGGTACCTGCTTTTGCTTATTTTGTATAACACAGAAAAGAGCATGTTGAGGCTACCAAGCTCAGAAAACCTTTATGACCAATTATCTTCCAGATTGTTTCATAGAACAAAGAGGTACTATTCACACCAACGAAGAAGAGCATCTGCGTGAGTGACGAGGGCCAGAAATTTCCTACGTGGTATTATCTGGGGGCTATTTTCATGCTCTACCTGCTCTCTGATATCCCAATTATAGCCTTTTATATCTGCTTGTGAAAAAGGGCATGGATGGCAAGGAAAATCAGAAATATTTTATCCACAAGGCCAGTGATCCAATGTGTATATGTTATCTAGGGATGGCCCCATTCTCACCCCTAGATAACAGATTTGACCATCGGATAATACAGGGTGCAGGTGAATTTCAGTGGCATGAAATATGGCAGACACAGGCAAAGGGTAGCAGAGACCACAATGAACATGAACATGATGGGGAATAGTCCCAGGATAATGGTATGTCCAGATGGGTATCTGGTGGGGAGACTGGAGGCTGGTGAAAGAAGAAGTGGGTTTAAAGGTAGAAAGATAGTCACATCCTAGAGACATTATTGCACAATGGGCTTTTACCATAGAAGACTTCTGTCCTCTACTCAGGGAAGAAACACTAGAAATCAGAAAAAGGGAGAGCCCAAGGGCCTACTTATCTATGCCAAAACACAGCAAGAAAAATTAAGTATTAAACCCTGGATCAACCTCTAACAGCTTATTTGAGGTGTGGGTCATGAATTTTGCTTGAAGTGGGGCTCGTGAATGTTTTTGGATATATTCCTACTTGGACTCTGTAAAGAGGTGAAAATGAGGTGGGGGACGAACATAATTGAGTAACTATTCAATTATGGCAACTGCTAGCTAATGAAGACCTATTACAACTAAGTTTTTAATATAAAATGTGCTAATTGACTAGGTTGGAGCTCAGAACAAGCATATGGCTAAGATGTTTGATTACCTAGTCTGGTTCCATGTCAGCGATCAACTATCACATGGTAAAAAATAAGTGTTTCTATGACAACTACTGAACTTGCTGACTAAGGAGTGGGTGACCAACTTGAGGGATGAGTTTCTCCAAATAATATATGATCCATTAATCCCCACACTGTGTGACCTGGAAGCTCATCAGCTGATGCATGTTTTTTCTTGTCCCTTACTCAAAATGTTCATCTTGCTCTCAGCCTTGGCAAAACTTGAATCAGACTCATAGGTGAAGAACATTGCATAGAATTTTTTTTTTTTAATTGGAAAGGGTATGTAAACCTATGAATCTAACCTTATAAAAACAAAACAAGTCAACATATTCCAACCAGCTCTGAGTCTGACATTCAACCTTATGAAGAGTGATTATAATAATTTCTGAAGTTTCTGGATAGGGCCAGCCTCTAAGTCAAAGAGAACCTGTATAGCAACTTTTAGGAGTTGGGTATTTCATCATCTTCAATTTTAGACAAAAACTTTCTTTTCCAATGTCATTCTAAACTAAAAATTCAAAACAGGTGTTTGATGCTCAGGCTGTAACCAAAATATTCCCCTTTATAACCTGCAACTCTGATAAGACTTCCCTCGGAAATATAATGGTTACATAGCCCTTGTATGGCTTTAACAAACCCCTATTTTCTTCTTTCTGCACCATACAATGTGCAGTCTATTTGCACCCATTCAGGACTAAATTACAGATAAAGTTACTGCAAATTTGTTTTCTCAAAAAAGCAGTCAGCCCTAATATCCCTCGAGTAATAAAAGCCTTGTCTTTCATTCAGAACTAGAACTGGCATAATTTTCTCTAAGAAACAAACTCTACTTCCTGCGACAATGGACCTGTTCTTAAAATTCTGAATGGGATACAGCTCAATTTGCAGGTGTTCAGGTATAAAGGTAAAAGGGCATTTGACCCCCCAACTGGCAATTGTTGCTGTGGTAGGTAACTTCAGTCTCCTAGTTATATCATTCTATTAGATAAGCTGCCAGAGTTTTCAGCTCTGAATTACAGAGGTAGGCTCAAGTGAATCAATAATTTATACAGATATATCTCATTCATTCTGATGGTAGAAAGATACATACTAACAGCCTGCTGCAGCCACGGAACAAAGCCAGAGAGACATTATTTAAAAAGAAAGAGAGGAAAAGGAACCCATTTATCTATGTGAGCAAAAACATTATGTAATAATGACCTAATGGCTTATTAATTTTACTTTTTAACTGTTTTAGCAAATACTGTGGTGAGATAAATAAGCTCTTTATGAATCTCAATAAGGTTGCTCTGACGAATGTTAAGCTAACATTTAAAACTTTCAGCTTGATTTTAAAATAGAATATTTTACATAGCAATGTAATACAAATCATTTGAAAAGATTCATGCATCTAAGAAGTTTACATTAACTAGCTTACTAAATCTCTCAAACATTTTATTACTGAATTTCAGTGTAAAATTACCCTCTAAAGGATGAGAATCAAATATATTTAGGGACTGTATACTAAGAGTATTGTTAATATAGCCTTATGCTATTAATCATTACCTGGGGAAAATTACATAGGGTTTTATTCACTAATACTATGACACTTTTATTAACTCATAATCCCTGTGCTAACAGTGGTGCCTCAAACAAGTTATAATTAAGAGGTAGCAAATATTAAAAATGCCTTCTTCAAAATTCTTCAATCATGTTAAAGGAAATCTTTTAACACACGAGTTCCTCTAAAGGAAAGTAGTACCGAAAACTGTGTGGTTACAATGTATATTAATAATTAATAGCCCAGATGGCTTAAATAATACTTCCATAAGTTCCTGTTGTCTTGTCCTTAAGGATAAAGGAAATCGTGATTTAAAAACATGATAAAAAATATCTCCTAGCAACTTTAATTATAAACCATGACTGTTTCTTGACAGATCTGGAAATTTATTTGAGGATAAGATGTATTAGAAGTTGGTCCTTTGTCCATTTTACCTCTTTCAGACTTGTGTCCAGCTTGGACACATGAACCAATAGCATTCAGACTTGGTATAGGAAGACTGTGTGCAATGTTAATTAGGGCAATAGATCTAATGAGAAGGGGATAGCAATTAGAGGTAATACTTAGGTACCATATTTTCCTCCACGTAGAGAAATTATATTTTCCCTTCTTTTCCAAGAAAACCCCTTGGGAAATAGGGCAGGTGATAAAAGTCTGGAAAAAAAAAAAGTACATGCAGGAGAGAAAAAGAATAAGAGCAAGGAGAGAGAGAGAGAGAGACTAACAAACACTGTGGTCTCTACCTAAAGTCCTTAAGCCTTTTTTTATGCAATACTCTGGGGCTGCCTGCTGTAACCAGTTAACATTTCTGGCCAAGAAAATATTACTAGTTTCTTAAAAGTAGAGAGAGGAAGGAGAAATAATGGAGTGCCCCATTTCTGACAGTCAAGAGGGAGAGGAAAGAAATGTTCCCACACTGATCTCATTAAGATGACGAGAATAATGAGTGTGAATCTTATGTATGAATCTCATAGTAGATAGAGGAGAGCGTAAATGTATCCCACATTTTCCCTTTTATGACACCTGATATACTACATTTATTCTCAGCTTCATCTGATACCACTGTTGGGGGTTTCCGTTACAATATTACAGCTTTAACTTTAAGTTTTGCCGCCGAAGTCATCTGAGTCAGTCATTCAACACAGTTTTATTGAGTGTGCATGAAAACGGGGAAGATCTGTTAATGGCAACTGAAATGCATCTCAAGCAGAACAGCCTGAATTTATTTCCTGTCACTGGTTCTAGTAATGGATTAGAAATACTGACAAATAGCATTTTTCAGTTTACAATCTATTTTATTTCCTAGTTTCTTAAACTTAGGTTAAACATTCCAATCAATTAGAAATAGACCCAGGTATTATTAACTATGTCTCCACTGTATTTTTGGAGGAAGAATCATGCATTTTCAGCAAACACTGATGGGATAGTTTTTCTTGTGATTTATCTCTCTTTCTTAGGTCAAATATAGAATATTTTTAAATAATAATTTTAAGCTAAATAATTTTTCAAGGTTGATACAAATTTGGAAAAGACCACGTAGCTCTCAGGAACAAAAACCTGTGTTATGATCACAGACATCATTCAAGCCTAAATGGTCCACAAGCTCTCATGCTTAAGGACTTCAAAGCATTTCATATAGATGATTTAACTTAGCTTTCTTCACTTCAGTAACTCCAATCAAAATAAACTGGTGCACCACATTTATAGTAAACTATACCTCACATAATTTATGCAACGAAGTGGACAACACCCAACAAATTCTACTAGTATCTCAAAACATGCTGAAGTTAGTATTATTTCAGTACTTCCACCATTTTGTAAAGGAATATACTATTCTATTATATTGCTTAATTGTAAGCTAGAAAAATTTTGATCTATATGATTTTAAAAGAAATTTAGAATGAGAGCAATACATTGAAGGTGGATCACCAGCTTTTCTAAATAATTCAGAATACATACACTTTTTTCCTTGGCATTTATTTAGTCTAATGGAAATTTAGGCCATGGGTAAGTTCATCTTAGCTACCATTAAATCAATATGGATCAATATAGATGGTTTAAACTGTTTAAGCAACTCTGAAAATATATGTTTGAAATCTGGGAAATATATTCTTAATGAGTCTACATTTACTTTGGGGAATAAGTAATTTATACTTAGAGGCCAAATGACATTTCTTTACTTGTCTAAAGTGTAGCTCCCTTAAACACACAGTGAACTCTTTTAAGAGTTCTTTATACCACACACACATCTCTGCACAGTGTTTTGGGGAGCTATAGTGTGATATGACCTCAACTAACAGCATAGTTCATCAAAATAGAAGATATACACATTACTTAAACCACAGGAATAATACTAAGCCAAGTGAGCACAGATTTAATATTTCAAGTAGGTGATTCCAGCCCTCCCAGATCAACACATTCCTTAAAAGGAAATATCAACGATCAGGGTCCAATTTTACGTTCTAAAAACTTTACAGAACAATGTCAGATACTTAGTTTCTCCTAATTAAGGACAACTTGACTTATAAACTTCAGGATTTAGAGATCGATGTCTTCCTGTTTCTCTGTTTCTTTCTCTCTCTGCCTTTCTTATCTTCTCAATGCTGCTGTCTTCGAAGCATCCATTACCAGCAAGTGGGGGAGATGGAGAGCTGGTATCTCGGTAAGTCTACTGTTAGCATTTTAATTCCCTCTACTGTAAGATGATCCCTAAGTTCCCTTCCAACTGTAGCATTTTATGACTTTATCTGTACCCTTTGGAGTCCACACAATCTCCACCTTTGCATGCCCCATGCCTTTGCCATTAGGGAGATGCTCTATCCTGAAGGTGAGGCTGGAATAGATGTGTTCCTGGCATCCTGAGCACTCAGTCATGATTCCACTGAATCTACTTCCCACACATAACGTTACTATTCTACAACTAGTATTCGATGAAAGTCTCGACAGGCTTTGTGAGTGGTTCTACGTCATTACCTATGACAGTGCTACTATGGGGAAATGTGTTCCAAGGTCTAAGCAATGGTCTTATAAAACAGATTTTTACATCTTGTTTAAAGGTTGGGAGCCTATATGAAAAAGATTTAGTTTTAACTACACATCAACTGAGATTTAGGAATTAAAAATAAAAATGTGGTAGAAGGCTCATAGTCTGAGAATTTAAAAAATGAAGGAAACAGTGCACACCCAGACAAACTAGTAGACCATAGGTTTAAAGTTCTCTTTTATAAATATCAGCTTCCTGGTTGAAGGATGCAATAGGCTCTTGCAATAGAAGAACCAAATTCTATTTAAAATAATTTAAACAAAACCATATAAGTTTTCAGTACTGCTGCCTAACTAGAAAAAGTGAACTCAGCAATCTGAACTTCTATGTTTATGAATTAATTTTCTCTGAGTAGCAGCTATCACTTTATTAATATCACTTCAAAAATGTAACACCTCTTTTATACAACCTTAGTATACCAATTTGTAGATAATTAATGGACTCATTTAAACCTTGGTAATCTATTATTTTAAATTAAATCCAAAAGATTTCTCTAATTGACTAGGGGAAATACTATTTAATTCACTAACATTTTATGACAAAATGGGATGCTATGTTCTTGCTTCAAACATGTAAGCATTGCCTGAAGTCCACTTGGCAGGAACTGTGTAGGATGCTAACTACGGAAAATACAGCAGAATTACTTGTATATAGCTAAGTGGGATATAAAACATCATTTATTTATGTAGTATTGATAAATTACAATAGCAGAAGTTTTTTGATTCCTGTGAGAGAACTGGGGGACTTGCCATGCAGAACAGCCAGTAGAACATGTATCTCATTGTTTCAAGTGACTTTCCTATTCCACGACCTTTTTTTCCCTGCCCTTCCAATGAAGATCTAATAGATAATCGAGCTTAATGAAGTATGCTTTTATACATAATGATATTCTCTGACATAATGATATTCATTTAAGAATATAAAGATTATCTATTAGTCATAAATATAGTGCAAAGTATGGACAAAACCCATCAAACCCTCATAATGAGAGAGGTTATATTACTTAGGCCAGAATCGATGCTCACCCCACTTCTCCATTTCAGTGAAGCACAACAATGCACCCTTAGAATTGTTGTAGAGAAGAAAATTCTTACATAGGTTTTCATAAGGGGAAGATTCAATTCTTCTATCTCTACAAAGCCAAACAAAATTTTCTTTTAATTGGACTCCAATTTAATTGGAGTTAATGATTTTGTACAGAGATTACAAATTCTTATTCTCCAGACTGATTATCTACTGGGATAATTTGCACTGTAGGCGAACTACAAAAAATCCAAACTAGACTCTAACACTAAGAGCATGAAAGTAAACGTAGTTAAACTCACATTAAACTTCATATAAAGCATGCATTCTCAACAGGAGCCATACGGCACCTAAGGGAGCAAAATCTGGTTCTTTAAGCAAAAAAAAAAAAAAAAAAATTACATATCACAATGATTTGTGGTCCTCCGAAACTCACTACTCCCTGACAAAATTGTATTCCTTAGTATTTAATATCACTCATAAAATTAAACGAAATTCTTCTCCTTAGGGAGTGAATATGGAAATGAGAGTTGAGAAACATTGTTTAACCAATGTACTGTATACCTGAAACTAATAAAATAAAATTTAAAAAAAAGAAAAAAAGACAAGTTTTATCTCTAAAATTTTTTATTCCATACTTAAAATCAAGGCTGACTTTCATTTTTATCCAAATATCTGTTGACGCTTTGATATAATTTCCATCTTTTCTTGCTTCTTAGCTTTTCTCTAATTTTCTCTTCATTACTTTCCTTTGAGCCAGTAGCTGATGACTGGTGCGAACACGAGTAAATGGTCACTCTTTCATCTTTACTCTGTTACTGATCTTTAATGTTACCACTTGCTGAGTGTTGGACCTCTGTCATCACAGCAAAGTAGAAGATGCAATGCAGAGTCATAATGCACAGACCAAATGTGGCAGGACTGACTATTGTGTCTGTATTCAATTCTGACTATCATGTTAAAATGTAGTAAAATGGCAAACAAAGGGTAATGAAAAACAGGAACAACCTCCTTAGCAACATTTCAGGTTAGCTTCTCACTGGGTAAATTAACTGTAATATATTCATAATTCTAAAGTATATCTTCATAACTGGCCCAATAGAAAAAAAGGACAACAGAAAGCATGCTACTCCTATTTCTTAATATTTACTGATACAAAGGGCATGAAAATATGTAGAAAGTAAACTTACTGACTAAAGGATATTAATGACTGCACTTCCGTTATAATTTACAATCTTTCAGAAGAGTTATTATCCTTACTCTTCAAAATTTTACTAAAATAAGTTATATAATTATCTTATTCATTTAAACATTTTTCTTTGCAGAACACTTTATATAATATTTTGCAATGGAACATGGCTTGCTTTTTTGTTCCGAATTCATGTTCCTAACAATTTAAATTAAAGCTGGAAGGTAAAAAATTCATCAGAAGTCAAGAACACTGGTTTAGGAATCTGGAAACAGAGTGGGACCCCTCTGATTTCAATATTTTATAATTTTTGATGCTCAATCAACTCTGTTGAAAAATCTGGACTATGTAACCTAGTTTTTAAAGGTCTCATGAAGGTTTTGAGGTTGAAACCACCTGGTAAGTAATGCAAAGAGGCTGCTTGAGGTAAAGTGGGACAGCAGCCATACAGCAAGAAGGGGACTACACTGAAGCATTGCTTTTCCCCCGCCCCACGCCAGCTTTCACTGCACATACCATTAAGGTTCGTGAAAAGGCTAATTCCTATATTCAATACGGTATCATAATACTTTTGATAATATTTGTGGTTTATGTTTAATTGTAATATAGCACAACAGCACTACACCTGAGAAAAGGTGAAATGATTTTATTCTCCCCAAATCACTCACAGAAGAAAATATCCCCACATTAAAGCACCTTACTAGTTCCTATTTTAGAAGACAAAGGAAGGAGAGTAGAGATAATAGAACATGTCATATGCTATAAGAATTAAATTCTTCTTATTATAAATATGAAATAAAATTTAATAGGAATAAGCTTTTCCGAGAGTAGTAGACTCTGTGGCTTATGTGATTATCTCCCTCCAAAGACCAGGAGGCCCTTTTGCTGCCATCTATTAAAATAAACAAAAAAAGGGCACTGGCAGCATTTAAGGAGAACTAAGCACTGATTTGAGAAAGTGCTGTGTTTGTATATGTATCAGCTATAGGAACAAAACAAAAAGACTATACATTTACGTAGACCTACAAACTGAACTACAGCATCACTCCTCGAGAAGAATTAGAGACATCTAGTCCAAATGCTTTGTTCGATTAATATCTGATTTGCTACCTGTCCTAAGATTCAGGGTTGATTTTAGCTAATTGTGATGAATTCTAAAACTCAATTCACTTCTAAATTGTGGTCTTTAATGCAATTGTAAGAATTTATATGCAATGCTTTATGAAAGGCACCACTTAAGAAAACCTAATTTTTCATAGGTCAATGTTTGAAAAAATTATTCTTCCTTGGAATTCAGATAAATCTGGGGGGAAATGTATATTTTGAGTATCAACTTGAAGTGTCAGTATGTCCATATGAATTGAGCACACATCTATTTACCGAAAAGAAAATCGTAGTACTACAATCTTCTATGTATCAATAATCTGTGACTTTGTAAAATGAATTTTAGGCAACTTTGGAGGTATACAATCTTCTAAATCAATGAAATTCCAAAGAGGCTTTCTCCTTTCCTCGCGTATTTACAAAGGAAAAATTTAATGTACTTTTAAAATTTGTATAAGTTAAATTGAAAGTATTGTTTAGTAAACTTAGTATATGTTTTTATCAGAGGAAAGCATAAATGAAGGAGGATGGGTAGAAGGGTTTTGAAGTTTAGATTTATATAATTTTAGGAAAAATCAAGAATATAGGGGCAGGACCATCAGTTATAAATCATTTTGTTTTAGTACTTGTTTCTTTGATTTTGGGGAGTCCTTCTGTTTTGCTGTTGTAGGGAAAGTAACAAAAATTACCTCTGGAACATTTCCAGTTTTTCTGCTTCCATTAAAATGAAATTGTAGCAACAACAATAAAAAGCTTCAATAAAAGTCATTTAAAAATTGCCATGGACTCGAAGCATAATTTTGTTGGTGTGGTATTACTGCTATCTCTGAAATTTTTAAAATAGAAATTTCTGTTAGAAACTTAAAGTTACATTCCATATGTGGTACAAGCACCCTATATTGTTCCGTAATATGAAGGCAAAGACTTGAACTGTAGGTGAAGTAGACATGCTTTTGTTTTTGCATTGATATTTCTCCTTACGCAATGTTCCCTATTCATTCCTTGAACACGAAGGCCACTTAAAATGTCCTTATTGTTTATAATAACTTTTAGAAAAACCCATATGCTGTTTTATAGCAGCCGGCTTTCTACCCAGGAAGTACTTGATAAGGTATCCTCCAGAGCCTATTGTCTTCAGATCATTGTCTACCCCATCGCCTCTGCAAGTTCAGTTCTGCCTCCCTCGCCTGTGCTTCCTCCATTTTTTAAAAAATCATTTGGCTACACAGAGCTGCCTCATGTCATTCTTTGCATACATCATCTCTGTTTTTCTCTTCTCCTGCATAATGCCCAGCTTTTCTGAGAGTAGCTGTTGTCCCGAGTGTGATCCTTTAGTAAAATGGGGACTGAATGAAGGTGGAGCACAAATTATCTGGAAGCAAAGAAAAACCAGCCATTTGAAAGGACCCAGAAAGGAACAAGTAATGAACCAGAGTGGCTTCGATGAATTGCTGTAGAGGGAATTCTCAGTTTTGACAGACACAAAAGGAACACATGGATACCAAGGAAAACCTAAGGAGAGAATCTCAGTTGGAAGTCTGCCTCATAGGCTGGTCAGGATAGAGGGTTGAAGCCAGAAGCCCTTCCGATATGAACAAAAACAAATGCATTTTATGAGTAACGGTTAAACATTTAAACATGCCACTTTGGAACACAAGGTACTTTTGAGAAGTCGACATCCCTTCATAATTCATGTTCATTGTTCCTCTAAGTAAAATATGTGTCTCCCTGTAGTTATTCTGTTAGGAATTGTACTTTAAAGGCAAGAGGACATTTTTGATAATGCACATCTTAAACTTTTCATTAAACTACCAAATTTAAATTCTACCTTTTTGTGCACTCTGACATTTTTGTCTGGCATTTTCATTAATTTTGCGACATACATAAATGTAGCTGAAATGTTAACTGATCAATACTTTGTCTCTCTCATGTAGCACTAGCACTCCGTTCCCTAAGGACCACACAGCAGAACAGAAATTAAATGTGTAAAATATCAAATGTTAATGTTAAACACAGCGGCACTTACTGTATAACGACAGAAAAGGCTAAAACAATTCCAAATGGACAGATGGTACCACAAATTATCTACAATCACATTTAAAGATTAAAGTTTGTCCTGTAAAATAATTCTTTGATGCACACTGAAGTGTGTCCTTTTACTGATAGCTCAGTTGTCCAATTATTTTTGTGCTCATTACAGTGAGAAATGACAGTACTGAAAAGAAAGAAAGAATGTGCACTCTTTTTTCCCCCATGTTGCACCCACTGACATCCATGAGAACACAAATGTCTGGTCAAGAGCCTGATGAAAATTAGGCCCAATTTATGAGACATTTCCACGTCTACAAAAGATGATTCCAAAAGACAAGCAATGCCTTCTGCACCACATACGTCTGTTCGCTCTCAGGCATACAATATTCACAGTAAAATTTAAAAACCTAATTCACAGCACATGAAAACAAGGACATTCCCAGGAATATGTTTGCTTATATTTTATCCATCACCATCCTGGCTGATTTCAGCTTCTAATATCGTCAGCCAGCTTTGAATCTTCCCCACAGCACACAGGTATAGTGCTAAAGAGGCCAGAGCAGCCCTAATTCTGCATTTCTTGTTCTTTCCATTTTATCTGACATTGGGACAACAAAATTATTGGTTTTTTTTTTTTTCATTTTGATTTCATCATTCTACATTTATTTTTGGATAGTAAATTAGAAAAGAAGTAAAACAGAACAGAAAAAGGGCACTTAAACATTATAAAGTTTACTGATCTGGGCCTAAAACCAAGCCACATAATGGTACAAATGCACATGCTCCACGAGGCAGCTGCATTTATGAAAAAGTGGGCCAAGTGTAACCAACATTATAATAATAGACCCATGATCCATCAACAGGGGATGATGGGAACAATATGCTTGTAACAATGGGGTGCTACTCATACTCTTCTCCTAATGGAAAGTTCTTTTCAATAAACTGGCCTAAAAAGGCTCTGGTTATGCAATGAGATCTTTAAAACACTTCATTTTTAAATACCCACACCATTTAATATTTACAAGATAAATAAAAACCTTACAACAGTTTTTTTTTTTTTTTCGGAATTGTTATGATATTAAGATTACAGGGTACATATTTAAAAGCTCTTTTAGAAAGGAAATAATATCTGCTGTGTGGCTGTAGCCAAGGTGCTTAACTTTCTGTGCCTTCGTTTTTTTCTTTGTATATTGGAAAATAATAGTATCGACCTCATAATAAGGTTGTTGGGAATATTAAATTCATTAATGCGTGAAAAGCCCTTTCATTCATTAGTGCCTGAGAAACACTTCCCTGGCAAACAAATGCTTAATATATATTAGTTGTTGTTATTATTAAATAAAGATATTTTTGTATCAGAATTTACTCTGAGGTTTAAATAGATGATTGGTAGAAGATTATGAAATAATTTAGAATGGAAATGAAACATCTAGGGAAAATTGCTACAACAGCATTAATCTATGTCCATCATCATTTAATAACTAGCTTTATTAGAGCAAACCCTTATTTATCTGGCATCATTAAATAGTTTCTCCACATTAAAAAAATTCAGATTGATTGACTGGTTCATTCATTGGTCTATTGATTTAGATAGCCATTTATATTAGAAGCCTACTAAGGGCCAGATACTCTGTAGGTAATATTGGAATACAAGTGAAAAAGGTAGGGTTTGCATTCTTGTGGAACTCTCAGTTCGGGTCTAGGTAAGTGAAGTTTGGCTTTGTCATTCAGTTTCATCACATTCAATAGTATGTAATTTGGTACTTTTTTTTTTTTCAGCGAAACAGTTAATTATTGTTTCTTCTCAAAAGTACTCTTAATGTATGTTTACATATTAGTTTGTGGCCTGTTTTTCACCGTCAGTGTCTCCCTTTTCATATCTTTATTGTGACCTCCCTCCCTTTTCTCCAAGCATCTTGCATTCAGGTTGTTTCACGGGACTGACTCTGACAGAAGCTGACCATCAGCTAAGAGAGATATTACATTTCTTACCCAGTGAACTTTAACTCTCTTACAGTGAAATCACTCAAGTATTATCATGTACATGTACCTACGCTTCTCAGAATTTTGGTGCCTGTTTTTTTGTTTTGTTTTGTTTTGTTTTAATTAGAAGGAAATTTTGAACAAAGTCTACCATCTTGAATTCACTTTACATGAGTGACATCTAGAAGCCAGATGAACTTTATAAAGACTTACACAACACAAATAACACTAAAACATTAAAAATGAATGTTCCTGAACAAATGACATAATTATATAGATTTCTCTCTTTTCAAATTTCACAAACAGCTATGGGAGATGACTTTGGAAGAAATGATTCAAAGACAGCAGCATTACCTTTTTGGTAGAATATCATTGTGTCTGTCATAAAGCCCCATGGAACTTAGAAGTAATGGAATAAAATATACAAAGAAACTCAAAATCAATTTTTCCTCATTAACATCAAAGTGTCTCTATGATAGTAAAAAATCATAATAAAGTTTGCTTAACAGTACCCCAATGTATTTATTATGTGAAAGAACTAAATAAAAGAATATTAAAAGAGGCAGATTTTCTTTTCTAAAACTTAATGATGATGACAATCGCTTTCTTTAAGGAGATAACGGCATGTCTATGGGAAGCAGGCTGCCTAACTTTCTGGTAACTTACAACACAAAGGGACATACACATTCTTTGTTCCATGTGCTCAAACATTAATGAAAGTCCCATACAAGGCATGAGAGGAGGACAGAGCTCAAAGTACTAAACAGATGTGCGTATACTCATTTGAATAGAAATACTAAAATGTTGATTTGCTACTGTAATTAGGCCCTTCTTGTAAGCCCCCAAAATAAAGCCACCTTCTACTATAAAAGCATAAGGCAATCATATTCTAACAAATATGACAATAAAATAAAGGATTTCAAAAGAAGGATTCCACTTAAACTTCAAAATGAAATCTTGAATAAGCAAAAATAGTGTGAAAGCAGAAAATTCCAGCTGAAGCTCAGAGGAAAGTATTATTTCGGATTTTCTAGCTTTGCAAGTTGGTCTCCTCAGCAGTTTTTAAATAACCAAAGTAAAAGGGTACACGATGAACATTGTCAGAAGACTATTTGGATCTATCAAATTCTCACTTGTGCCTTTTTTAAAAACTGGAAATCTCAGAAATAATAAAATGCCTCTTAAATAGGTCACATCCACTTCCAATTGATTCATATATTAAACTATTACCAGCTAGCATTCTACTGCCAATGATTTTCATATTTTGAAAATTGTATAGAATGAATAAAACTAAAATAAGGATGGTCAAGATTATTAATTTTTTTTTAACACTAAAGACTTCTCTTGGCTCTGCTATTGGGATTTGGGATTATGCAATATACAAAATTTTACTTTTTAACTGTCACTTGAGAAAATTATACATTGGCGAAGATGTCTTGCATTCCGGAAGTCTGGTAGGGTGGGGGGTGGATGTATTCTTAGACTCAGACCTTGAACAATCCATCAGGTTCCTGCCCACGGCAAATCTGTCCAGTCAAGTCTTAAAATAGGAGTTTTAAAATGGCCACATCAACATAACTGTTACTATAGCCACAGAAACACGCAGCTATGATTACTGAATTTAATGAATAACAATAAGTAATACAGTATGATCATACCACAAAGGCAGCAAGGCTCCTTGGGGGCGAGTCCCAATCAAAGCAACTGTTAACGTAGTATGCAGCATTTACGAGCACCATGACACAACGCTTAGTCCTGATAAAGTTTCTTAGTAGCAGCTGAAAGGAAGATAAAATATTATTAGAATTTGCAGGACTAAGAGCCATCAGATATGCTACAAAATTCTTCAAGCTTAGTGTGATTTTAAAAGGATTCAGAAAGTTAATAAAGTTGTAAGAATATACCAAGCAATTTGGTTCACAAGTTAAAGGGAAAGAAGTATCTCTGGAGAAACTGGATTATAAGAGCAATTTCTTAGCTAAATATATTTTCTTAAATAACATTATCAGGTAAGTTGGGCTATCTTTGTTCAAAAGAAAAAAAATCTCCAAAGGATTAAAAACTTTTTTTTTTATCTACATATTATGAACCTTAAATATATTTTTTAACTCAAATATTATTGAGGTTTTAAAATGCTTTAATTTCAAGATATTTTAAAGTGAAATAGATAATTTAGAATGTTTTTAGAAAAACCTGTCAAGCGTTGCTTTATTATAGAAAACATTCTTTTTCACTATTTTAGTAGGATTCTCCCTTTCTTACTATCACTTTTCTCATTCTCTCTTTCCCTCTCCTTCTCTATCTCTCTTTCCAACAATAAATTTAACCTACATTTTTTCCTTATTTTTTCATAATTTTGAAATTAGGAAAAAATATATAGTAACCAAATACTTTACAAAATTTTTTACTAAAACTTGCATATGAGAATTGATATAATTTAAACTTAAAATTTAAAACTAAGACATGAATACAGCTATAAAAATAGCACATGTACTAGATGATGGTTCAAAAACTTACCTACAGCTATGTAATAATTAAAATAATAGGTCTGCAGGTAAATATTTTGTTACTTCCAAATATACTTCAATGTTGATCTGATATTTTAAAGAAGTAGCTATGTAAAGTTTACTAAGGTTGTATGAAAAAAATACATACGTGTAAATGTAGATACAAGTACATGTATACCAGTTTAAATAAGTCGTTAAAAATAAAATTCCTTTCAGGAAAAGTTAAGAGTCTCCCTGTATGTTTTCTTTCTTGACCCCTGATCACTCCCTTTAAGAACTACTTTGATTACTTTTTCTTTAATTGTGGAAAAATGTAATCTGTATTTCTATTTAGATATTGCATTTGTAACTCACATACTATCTTTAAACAACCAAAGATCCCACTGTTTATAGTGAATTGATTGGATTAAAAATAAAAAGATTTTTAGTCTTCTAATAGCCCAGAAAATTATTAGATATTTTAGTATACACACACGAGTTCTATAAACTTAATAATCATAACAAATACATTTCTTTTTAGCTGTGTTAATTAGAAGTAAACATTTTAAAAGGAGTAGCTTAGTACTCTTAACTTGATTTAAACCTAATTTAAAACTACAAGTCTAATTACAAGATATCAAGCCTAATTTAAAATTCCTTCATGACAGAAAAATCAGAGTTCCTGATTTTCTATTTTCTTAGCTAAAAATGCCAATAAAAGTTCACTTCTCAAAGATCATCGTCAAAATTTAATTAAGGTTTCCCTTAAAAGATGGAGCCCCCTCTCTTGTGGATTAGAGGGAAGAGCTTTATGCTGGGCTCGCTTTACACACACCTGCATCATACCTGTGGGTGGTCTGGACATATATTTGAACCTCAGGTTTTGGTGTTCTCATTTACACATTCCATGGCAATCAAATTGTATTTTATGTTCAAATGATCACTCTTTTGCTAATGCATGAATACATATCCATTCTATGCAGCCTCTACAGTATCCCCTTTCTTTTCTGACCACCCCCATCCAATTTAATAGTTTGGTATTGTCCTTGTTTGATCATTTAAGGAAAGGAAGGGAAGAGAGAAAAAGAAAGAAAAAAAGAAAAAGCCATTTTACACAAGTAGACCCCCCTCCACGCCTCGAAAGTTTATTTGAATTTAAGTAGATGTTTTACAGATATAATCAGGTCTTCCCAGAGGGAGTAATTTTTCCTTGCTTTTTTACCTGTTTAGAGAGTCTGTTTTCCTCTTCAATGTACTTCTGTTCTTTGGGTATTAATGTTCGTAAGCTGGCTTTCACCTATACATCAACATATGTGTCTGTTATGGATTAATATATTACAAATGTTTACAAGTTTTTCACGCAGTTCAATTTGCAATAATTTCTAAAGTTTCAAAGTCCTGGCTGCTGTGCTCATAAAATATAAATGTATACAGTTGCACATGCATGCGCTTCCATTTCTTAAGCAGGCAGACAGCGGCCGGAGCACAGCCGCAGCGGCAGCCGCCAACTATAACAGAAAGTGTGGGTGTGCCAGGCAGTGGCAGAAGCGTATTCTCCAGGATACATCAAGGTTTAGAGAAAATGAGGAATGACAGAAATTCTCTACAAATCAGGAACAAAAGCTTTCATGAAACTGAACTCTTTAGCAGTACAAAAAAGCCAAAGTTAAGACTTACAGCATTAAAAATCACATCTATTTCAAGATAGATGACCCCCTTTGTTGGCCCTGTCAGCTGCTTGTTTTTCAAGACGTAGGCTTTCTGTTCACCATTTTGAATCTGCGGGAAAAGGACATGACAGCCGTCTGTCTCGCGGTCTCCACTGAATACACTCCCTCAGTGACCTTTGACCCCCAGCTGCTGAAACTGACAGAGAACCCAAAACAACTGTGGCAATTCTGACAAGTACCTGTTCATTACCAGGATCAAGTCTGTCAGGAAAAATTAACTATCATGGGATTCAACATGGCCGTGAATTGAGTATGTTAAAATTTTTAGTGTTCTTATTACAGACCTTGGTTGAGAAATGACAGATATAGAGCTGAGGGTTTTTTTTTTTTCCTTGAGCAAAAGCAACACAGAGCAGTGTGTCAGGTGAATAAAACTTACAGACAGCAATGGTATAGCAACTTTGCCCAGAAAGTCAGCACTTCGATCTCGATCTTCATCATAAACTGTCACTTCAAGAACTGAATGGATATCTTTAATGTTGCTGCATAATAAGCATACGTAAGGGAAAAAAAAAGACTTCATCAGTGGGGAACAAGAACAAAAATGTTTTTGAAAATTTGGATAGCTCCACTGATTTTGTGTGTATGAGTTTTTATGTATGCTATTTGCATATACACATATACAAGGTAGCTTCGTATCTGACAGTATTTCCCACAGTTCACCTTAGTAGACCACAGTGATGGTTCCATAACTGGAACTTTAAATGCTATCATAATTTCAAGTTATAATTTTTTAATCAAATATAATTTTCCATCTGGATGGACACAGAAGTTATTGTAAAAACAAAACAAAACAAAACACCAAAGTGGCACTGATGTTTTTAGACTTTTCCTTCTTCTCATTATCACAATAATTCCTATCTTCCTATTACCCCGAATAAAACATCATCGGGTTTGATATCAGCAAGAGTCACGTTATATTTAATATATTTTTTCTTTTTTATTATAATAGGACATCTCCTTTTTGCTTACAGCTCCCATGAAAACATTGACTTATTTCTTTCTGGTTTTTAGTAAAAATTAACTAAAACAGAAAACAGAACAGAGAAAATGTAACATTGATAGCTACTGTACCACCCTAGGATTTAGAAATTAAGTAGTGTTCCATTATGTTCCAAAGACAACATATGTTAATAAACAACTGTGCAAGCTCTTCATATTTTTGTTTCTGGAAAAATAAACCCCAATTGTTGAAAGGATTTATTCTTTGATCAAACTGTTTACCAAGAAAACATGAATTAAGAGGAGACAAAAAAATGAATATATCCATTACTGAAAGGCTGCATCCACATGTGAGAAGAGGATTTATCAGGGCACAATCAATTAATGGCTTTGATAATAATCAAACCTATTCATTCAATTATGCATTCCAGAGAAAAACACTCTCCACAACCTTCTTAGGAGTGCAAGTCTCCTGACCAGGCTTTCATCTCTTATAAAAATGTGGAATTCCTTAAAGATAAATTGGTCAGATAATTAAATCTGATTAGTTACTGGCTCTTAAGTAGAGACATTATAAGAAATTAATGAGGAATTTAGCAGTTTTCATACATACACAAAAAAACTATGTTAGAAAACTTTTAAGAATCACTTCTGTTTGGAGTTTTCTTTTGTTCAGAATTCATTACCAAAGACTAGTTTAAAAAAAATAAAAACTAACTCAGTAGATACCACAGTGTAGCATCAGCAGCTTTTATAGCGTATGATCAAAATAGTTTACAAACTTTTTAAAACAAAAGGAAAATTAACTCACAGAGTGTTTTGGTAACTAGGACAATACTTAATATTCTTATTGTGCTAAAATGCAACAAACCAAAACTAAAGCATCTGCCGAATTCGAGACCGAATTGTTTGCTGATTTCAGCAATGGAACAAATAGAGCTTTGTCCTCCTTGGTATCAATGCAATTGGGGAGAATTTCAATAGAAAGTATAAAAGGAAGAAGCAGTATGGCAATTCAGTTAATAGGAGCAAAATCCTTAGAGAAATCATAAAGAAAGCACGATTTAAAAAAAATATCTATGAAAACAACAAAAAGGCATACCCTTGCCCCAGGTTTTCACTATCAGGAAGGTAATGCAATTACGATATTCATTGTTGCTAGCAAAGGCAGCCCAGATGCATTGAGTTGTTAATCAGTTAAGACTAAACGGACACACAAAATCTCAAAAATAATATCATTTAGCACCATTTTTGAAATGAGCTGAATGTAATTACTACTTACAATGTGAAGACTTTGTTCCAGTCAGGATTGAGATTTTTGTAGACAGTATGTGTTAGCAGTCTATCGTTGTTCAGTTCTACTACACAAAATGGGTCACTTTTACCTACAAGAGATTTGGGGGAACATTTTTTAGGTTATAGCATCCACAGCTTAGAGTGTCATGAGTATGATCACATCTTGTTTCTAAAAAGTTTTATAAAAAGCAAAAAGGGAAGTACAATTTAAAAAACATAAACATAGAAAACAACATCAAAATAGACTTAGCTGTAACTGGATGATGTTAATAATCATTGTGATTCACTGAAATTTAGAACCACAAAAAAGTAAAAGAAAGCAAATTATACAGCTAGTATTTCAATTTGCATTTTTTTACAAAAATAATAATATAACTGCCAATTATGAAGAAAAATGTGTTGCATGTCCATTCTTAAATGAGTTTTTATTTAATTCTATAATGACCATTTGAAAGGTTCAGCCTCTTTTACGCATATATTTTCCAACTCATCTGACTCACTTGTAACTTGTAACAGAAATTTCTAAACAAGTTGATTTGGCGAAAACTCCTATATTGCAAAATTACATTTTAATCTGACTTAAGATTCTCTTCTGAAATATCTAAGGCATCACAAAAAGGTAAATCAGACTCTCTGAGGCAGAAAAAATTCTTCCATTCGAAACAACCTCAACAACCAATCTGCATGTTAAAGAGTAGTATTTTTTTTTTTTTTTTTTGGTCCACTGAGAGTAAAGGATTGGAAGTTATCTGTTTACAGCGACTCCGTTCTGCGATAGTCAAATCTCATCCATTCAGCAATTATATTTTGTGATGTCCTCAATATTTTGTAATGTCATGTCCTATGTTATAAGAACCCATAAAGTCAGAGGCTCTAAGGGGGCATCATTAATGATATTAGTGCAGCATGTAATTTGTTTGATACCTTATACAAATGACAATGAAATCAATATTTAGACAAAGCTGTCCAGAGGTCATATCTTTTAAACTACAATATTGATTTAGACTACATAAGAGGTTAATGTGCATATTATTAACTTTAATGATAAAGAATAATTGTTTTAAATGCATTGTGAATTGTAGTCACAGTAGTTTACACTTCTGTGAAAGCTTAAATATCATTGAAGATTTTCAATTAAATTTTAATAGGAAGGAATTCATTAGCTATCAGTGACAGATAATCTATGTATTCCCACACAGCAGTGTATTTATTTTCCATATTGTAATTCTTAAAATAAGCTGTACAAATTTTGACTCACCTTTAATTTAATTTATTAATTTTATTTTTAAAAAGAGATTTAATATGTGTGTGTTAGTGCAGTGGCCTCATATACCCTACGATAATTATATAATTTAACATTATAGTAGTCTTCTCAATTTTTGGTCTTGGGGAATAATTTTCAATAAAGAATAGAGGATAGTATGTCTTTGAGGTCTGGTGAAAATTTTACCTATGGCTTAGAATCTGTGTTGTCTTTCTTCCCCGATCTTCATTCCCCTTGCTCTACCTGCTATCATCCTCACAACTCACACACACCATGGAAGAGAGTATTCAAAAAAGATTATTTTGTTCATTAAAACACATTGTAATATATTTTATTCGCCACATCAACAACTTAATTTTCTCCCTTTGAATTCATATACAAGCACTGAAAGTTGATTCACACAGGTTTCAAAACCTTATTTATTCTTATAGCTCATATTGAGTATCTCCCACCTATTGTTGAGCTGAGTGCTGTGGTATGGACGAAAGAACATAGGACATTAACTACAGCCTGGAACAGTTTATAAAAGTGTTGGAGAAATAAAACATATGTACTGTAGTGATGAGAGAAAAAATTAAAGCCATATTTATGACAGAATTCCATGTCCAAAGAGTAACTACTCTGCTTTCACTTTAGACAGAACTTTAGATTAAATGATTGATTACCTTGGGAAACATTTACTTAAAAGACAAGTGTAACTCTCACACTCTTCCTTGGACCTCCTTTTAATTTTTCTCATACTGTCATACATGTACATTCATGTTAATCTTCATTTAGTGAAATAAGAAGACTACATAAAGACTCCACTTTTCGGTATTTTTGTTCCCATATTTTCATTTGCTTTACTTCTATTACTATTTTATTTCGATTGACTTGGCTTTACTTGCCCTCAAGTGATCAACAATGTGTAATAGATTCAGTCAAAATTGCACCACCTCTCCAACAGCAAAACACAAGAACTAAATCTAGAAACCAATATCTATGGGGTGAGGTGAGGGGGAATGTACTTTAAACTTCTATAAGCAATAAATGAAAATCTTTACTTGATTTTTTTTTTTTTACAGAATTATATTAAGTTATGTAAGAGTTTCCAATAATTTTAACTAGCTCAATGGGAAGTCTCTTAAATCACCATCTTTTTTGTTACTATATCTTTTTTTGCTGACAATAAAAGATCTAGAGTCAGTGATTGGCTGAAAGATCTTAAAGAAACAAAATCTGTTCTCAATGTTTAGCACTTCCTATATCTTGTTAAGAAACTAATACATTTATCAAACTCTATGCTCATGACACAGTGTCGACTCATAATTTCTTAGGTGATCATTTCTCAAGACTGGGGAAAACCAACATCAGCCATCTATCATCACATTACTTACTTTTGCAGTCACTCTTTTCTACTGGAATAAAGATGTTAAAGATCAGAGACCAAAATAACAGTTTGAGCACATTTCTCAGTCATTTTGCTATTCTAAATTCCAGTGGCATACCATCATTTTAAAAAATATTGTTCTACTGCACTTACTTTGTAATTTGAAATAGGTAAGCAATATAATTTTTAAGAGACCACGTTATTAGACACTGTGTGGAATGTAATGGCACTTACATTTTTTTTAAAGAGCTTTTGCTTAGGATAGACCAAACTCGTACTTAACATGGCTTTAATTTATTCTGATTTTTCCCAATCTAAAATCTATTATTCTTAATGTGTTTACAGTCATAATAAAGACTGAACTGTAGTAAATGACACAAACCAATCCTTGAAAATTCTGTCATTTTATACTTCTCTGAAACCTTATTCTCAAGTTTAACACCTTTGATGTCTTCCCAGAGCCTGTAGGTTAAAATCCACACTGTATTGCATGGAATATAGTCTTTCAGTCTCATCTTCAATCTCAAGACCTCTTAAGTCCCTTACTTGAGCTGCACCACACCTTTCGAATCCTCAAATATTTGAGTTACTTCAAGAGCGCTGAAGTTCAAAGTGAGAGACCAGTGGTCTGTGGGGAAAAGGCCAAAACTTCAGAGGCTGAGCAAGCTGAGATAGAACCCTTACTCCATGATCCTAGGCTTGCTCCCTTATGTAAAAAATAGTGACAGTAATGGCCCCTTGCAGAGATAATAGTATATAACTAGCAGAATGTCTGGCACAGTAGCAGGGCATCAATAAATGCTAGCTTTACGTAATATATTTTCAAGCAGAAATATTTAAAACATTGTAATGTGCTTTAGAGCATAAAAATAACAGCAAACAATTCACATCTTGAGTTAAATTTCCTAGTCAAAAAAGTGAACATTTATAAAATATTTTATTTAAAAAATTAGCATATAAATGGCAATTACAAACATTGAGTTTTTACTGAAAGCCCAACATTAGGTTTTATGTTCATTTGCTTGAAAATTTTATGACTACTCTACTACCCCATTTTATAGATGAGGAAACTGAGGTAAGAGATTATATAACTCACCAGGTCACACAATTTGTAATCAGTGGAGTTGGTATTCAAACCCAGGTTTATCTGACCTTTAGAGCTTTTGCTCTGCCCCTATGGTCCATGCTCTCTTCAATAAAATATATTTAAATGCAAGCCACTAGGCAAGACTTTTCCCAATAACTATGTCATATCTTAGTAGTTAGTAAGTCACACACGAGGAGAACTAGCTAACATTTTGACTGTAGATTCATTCATTCGACAGATGTTTATTACTTATCATATACCAGGCAGTGTTCTATGTGTTAGGGAGACATAAGTGCATAAAACAAACAACAAAAAACCCAATCCTGAATTCTTGGAATTTACATTGAGGAATAAAATAGATAATGAAGAACACTTTCTATTATTTTAGAAGGTGGTGCTATGGAAAAAATAAAAAAATGGAAAAAGTGATGAGGAATGCTAGTATGTATGCACGATTTTTAAAAGGGCTGCAAGAGAAGTTCTCATTAACAAAGTGACATTTGGGCAAAGGTGTTAAAGAGGCAAGGGAGTGAGCCTTGGGTTACCTGGAGGAATAGATCATGGAAAGGTCAGAGAAATGAGTGTGTCTGGTGTTTCTAGGAATATCCTGGAAGCCAGTTATGGGAAGAATGGATTGCGGCAGGGAAAGCATTAGATGACATAGTCAGAGAGGTACAGGGAGGGTGGTAGGGCTCTGTAGGATTTGGCTTTCACCTTAAGTGGGAGGGGAAGCTTTTGGAGGGATCTGAGCTGACATGTGACAATCTGATGAGTGCTATTTAAAGAAAAGGTAGAGAGAAGGCTATGGAGGAATTAGGGAGAAAAGTTATCAGGCTATTGCAGTAATTCAGGTGTTATAAAGTAGTTAGAGTCTGGATATATGTTGAAGGTAAAATCAACAGGATTTGAATGTGTCAATATTAATCTATTATGCCGGATATTATCTGGAGATTAAAAAAAAATTCATCGAGTTTAGCCAAGCCTGTCTTTTTTTCCCAAGATCAAGAAGCATTCAACATAGTGCACAGATTGGATATCTAAAATCTGGCAAAGAAGAAATTTTAAGGAAGGAAAGAGCAGGCAATTTTACATTTAACTTCTAGTCATTTTATCCTCCTAAAAAGTTATCTTTTTACAGGTATCACTAATGGATGCCAAGATCAGGTCATTACACACTGTGTTATTTTTGACTAATTTAGAAACTATCCTTCTGCCAATGCATGATTCAAGGGCAATTAAAAATTAACAGCAATTTCAATCAAAATAACAGTACATGTACAATATCGAATACTATAAACTTACTACTAAAAAGCATACACTTTAGTTTTATTTTAAAGAAGTGGCTACACACAGTTAATGTGCTTATCTGGTTTGCTAAGTGATGCTTTAAATGACTGGCTTTTCAGTTCCTAAATTTTGCAGCTCTGATTATGTGCCACTTAAACAAATGCAAACAATCACAGAAATACCAATGATGGACTTAACCATTAATTATCTCCTTAATTATTCCTTCCTTTCATCCTTTTTTCATTCCAGTTAGACCCTGTACTATGCCGCTTTGCTTGCTGATAGTATTTGAGGAGTGAATTTGACTACAGCATGGAGTGTTGATGTCTATGAAGTGCACTATTCATTGCAAAGCTTTAGAGAGGGATGCAATGCTGACCCCTGTATGTTTTTACTCAGTAGTGTAGATGGAAGTTCAAAGAATAAAGGCAGCATCCAAAATTGAAGTGTTTTTTGTTTCTGATAATTTGGAGCCATTTAAAGAGCCTAAATGTATGGGAACAGATGACATAATCTCTCATCTCTCTTTAACTCATTCTTATAAGACTAAAGCAGACCTGTGAGTAGCAACTAGTTCTTCCTTAACATCCACCTTTTTGCCCAAAAAGTGCCTATCCATGTCCTTCGCAGGAAACTGAGTATTCTGGTTTTGGATGCGAGATAAGAATTGCAGCGGTGCTAAGTGAGGACAAGGCCAGTGGGGTCAACCGCATTAAGCACCATGACAGCTAGAAGAGAGTCTCCCCCTTGCTGGGGAACACGGTAATTTTCCATGTTGACAGTTTTCTGGGAAGAAATAGGAATACCTTCTGAAGCATTAATTACTTATTGAGTGTCTGCTCTTCTCACCCTGGAATTATAAGTATGATTAAGACATAGTCCAGTTCTCAAGGCATGCACAATTTAGTGGACATGATACATGTAAATGCACTATTATAATGCAGGGCTGTAATCACTGTAATAAAGGGAAGTGAAGGGTTTAATAGGAGCAATGAGAAGGAAGCATATCACGCTCTAATACTAGAACAGGAAGGGGAAAAGGAAGGGAAGAATTTTCCCCAGTGGAGATGTCTCTGGTGATCTGTGGTGATTACACAACGCTATCACCAGCAATTTTAGAAGTGAAGGACAATTAAACAAAAAAAAAGAATAACAATTAATGACCAGAAATAGGTAGCTTAAATCTATTTGTGTATCCTTTTAATAGGGTCTCTATAACACAAAAATCTAGATATATGTTACATAATTACTACAAAATACTTAAAAAGATTATGTGATAACTGATGCATTTATACATAATCTAGTTAAATACTAAGGACTATTTTTTTCCTAGATTCTTATAGGGAAAAAAATCTCCCAAGGGAACTAAAATTAGAAAGAGACTCTTTTACTCTAGCTCATAAAACTACATCTATAACAGATTTTAAAGCATATACTCTACTACCTCAATTCTTTTCATGTTGAAAAGCCATTCCTACAACAATAAAAACAAACATCAGAATTGTCTCCAATGGGCATCTTTTCTGACAATCTTCAAAACAGCAGTGAGGATTAAATGGGGTGCATGAACTGGCTAATTCTCGCTCACTCTTTAGCCCTTAATCTTCGAGGTCACAACACTGACATATTTATAAAGAACTGTGAGAAAGTCTGTTCCACCCCTGCCTGCTTGCTACCTGTTTTGTGGGCAAGTGAACGACTTCAGTTTGTGCAAACTACTGGTTTGAGCATTAAAGTCGCTCAAAGATACTGAATGATATTCTTGCTCCCAGAATAGAAAGTTAATCCTGATCCATCAGTGGTGGGCTTTGTCCATGGTCACTTTGCAGCTGACAAGTAGCACAGACTGCTGGATGTGATGTGTTATAAAAATGTACGTGTCAGGGGGAACCCAGTGACCACCTCTTTGTTGCCATGTCTCTATAAACACAGAAGGCTTTCAATAGCATGGAAAGCAATTCATACCCATTGGAGGCCTTTTATTTTGGGCCTACCTTGCACATATTAAACTCTCTGGTTTAATTTCCTCAGTTGCCACAGTTTGAAATGGCTATACTTTAATCTTTTTAAAAAACTATAATCAAGGTTGCCATCTGTCCTTCCTACAAACTGAAATTTCAATCATAACATAACAATGTTATAGTTGAAGGAAATCCATAAGGTCCACCAGCACAAAAAGCAGTGTATGTAGGAGACATCTTCCAATCTTCCCCTTATCACTGTAATGGGGGCTTTGACCTTAGCCTTTTTCATTGACTGACCTAAACATATTTTAAATGTCTGATTGGTAGAATTACATTAACTGACATTCTTCACTAGGTTCCCACTGGATCTGATTCAGAGACTGAATAATAATAATAGGGCTTCTCTTTTCTCATTAAGTCATGAAGCAGGTTTCATTGTGGCAGGAAAATTGACCCCCTAGAGCTGTAGCTCTTTGCTCACTAGATCTAATATGTCTTTTTCATATTGATTTTGCAATTTCATTCTTACCATAATGAAATAAAATAAAACCGATATATGATTTTAAAATTTAACATAATGCCTTAATGCTATTATAAAGGAAGACTAAATAAAAAGTTATTTATAATAAAAACCATATGTTGATTTATTTAACAAATATTTATTGAGAGTCTACTATGTGCCAGGCCATATGAATGGAAAAGGAAAGGCCTCAATTTCTTGGAGCTTACTAACAGTAGGTAGGGAAGAGAAAGAGAATAAATATTAGATATAAATAATAAGTAGATTATATTGTATGTTAGAGAGTGATATATGTTAATAAGAAACAGAAAAAAATAGAACAGGATAAGGGGTTTGAAGAGTGTGAAGGAGAGGCACAGTTTCTAAATTTAATTAGAGTTGTTGGAGTAGGCCTTAATTAAAACGTGAGGTCTGAGCACAGAACTAAAGGAAATGAAAGAGTAATCAAATGCATATCTGAAGAAAAATGTTCTAGGCAGAGGGAAGAGCTAGACCAAAGCCTGGTGTGCTCAGGGTCCCTGATAATGGGGCCCAGGGAGCAATGGGAGGGGCAGGAGAACACGCCAGAGAAGTAATGGGGAACACGCCCATGAACTGCCTTGGAGGAGATCCTAAAAGTCTTTGGTGTTTAGGGTGTAAAATGGCAGCCATTTGCAACGCTTAAGTAATATGTATTTTAGGAAGCAATCTAGGCTCAGATAATCATGAAACAGAATTTAAAACTATTTCAGTTTCCATATTTAGTCATGTAAGACATGGGACAATTTTCACGATTTGAGACTAATGCTTTGTAAGACATTTAGCATCCCTAACCCCCTATCATCAAAAGCAGTAGGACTCCCTAATCATTGTGATAATTAAATTTCCCCACAAATCTCTAAAATGCCCAGTAGGGCAATACTGCCCTCCCCCAACTGAGAATCACTGCCCTATAATAACAGTTCTTACTCATTTTGGTCTTAGGAACACTTAAAAACTATCGAGAATCTCAAAAGGCTTTTGTTTAGGTTATATCTATCAAAATTTACCATTTTAGAAATTGAAAATGAAAATATGTAAAACTACTAATTATTCATTCAAAAATAATAAATTCATGACATGTTAACATCAAAGCAATTAAATATTATGTAGCCTTCAAAAAATTCCATTGTACACTTATGAAAGAATAAGAGTGAAAGAAAGCAAATACCATCTTAGTATTATTATAGAAGTAGTTGTGACTTCATAGAAACTTGAAAGGGTCTTGGGGATCCCCAGAGGTTCCTGGGCCACACTTTGAGAACCATGACAAAGAGCAATGAAAACAAAGCTTAATGTAAATATGAGTTTATTTCTCCTGGGATCTAGAACTAGGTGTAAAAGAATATTTACAGTATTGTGTATAATTAGATGTATTCTTGAGTCCTGGTATTGAACCATCTTGGTATATGCTGGGAAACTTGAAATTTATGACAGAAGAATGAGAAATAAAATGAAACAGATAAAAAACTAGAAAAGGAAGAAAAGCTTTTAAGAGTCTAGATAAATTATGGTAAAAATGTTTAAATATTTTCAATTAATATTTAATATAGAAATGATATGCAACTGACTTGTTATAAGATTAGGGATACAGAAGTTGTTTGGTCTAAAATGAGTTTAACAATATATTATAAGCTCCTTTGTTTTTGCAAGCTCTTGTAGATAGATACTTTAGGACTTACAGTAAATATATATTCAGTCAGATGCTTCACAGAAAAGCATGAGGTTTCAGACCATCTTCCCTGTAACTGAGCTAACTGGAGAGATCTTTTGCAGTGGAATAAATTCTTTAGACTTAAAAAATTAAGTACTGCATCAAGTGATTAAACCATTTTTATATTTCTAGGCCATAAAACTGAAAATTGCCATCTGTCAAGACTTTGTCTTTAGAATGATACCTTTGTCTTTTTATTTCTCTTCTACAAAATATCTACTCATTCAGGAGTCTGTTATTCATCTTGGCATCTACTGCAAGATCTCAGATTCTGAGGCTGGAAGAGAAGCCTTTAAAGGTCAAGTTCAAAAGCTCGTCTAGGGCTTAAATCTCTGAAACCAAGTAGTCAGACGGCTAGGCTTCAGCAGCTCCAGTGATGGGGAAATCACCACCTCCACAGAAATATTCTCATCAATTTTTTGGCAATTATAATTTTTGAGAAATGTCTCCCTTCATTGTGCACAAAACTATGTCTCTATAGCTTTTATCTATTTTATGACTTGCCCACTGCAGTAATTTTTAAGTTTAAATGAATTAGAGGGTATAAAGTAGGGGCACAGAATCTGCCACTTAGAGAGTATCTCATTAATGTTCGTTACCTGCCCTCTTGTACTAGATAGAGTGGAGGGCTTGCTGAGCATCTATTCTAACTCCCTTCTAGGGTTTCTTCCTGAACTAGAGAGGCCACAAAGGTCAAAGTGACATTTGTACTCTTTCTTGCAGCTGGGTTTGCAGATATAATTTAGGTTGTACCAATCAGATATACTTGCCTAAGATTTGACATCAGAACTCAGTTAACTGAGAGTGTGTGGAGTCCATTTTGCTGCTGTAGACTGCAAGCAGGAACAGCATAAGCAATTGTCACAGCATCTTCCCAACATCCTGATGTAGACAAGTTACTTAACCTCTCCACACCTCAGTTTTCTAATTTGTAAAGTGGGGATAACAGGATTAGGTTGTTGGGAGATTAATCGTAATAATGATTTTAACAAGCTTGGGTAGTGTCTGACATGTGATAAGGACTCAATAAATGTTAGTTATCATTTTCTTCTTCATCATCATCTTCATCATCATCATCATCATCATCATCATCATCATCATCATCATTATTATCATCATCACTTTCCTTGAGCTATTCTTTATTGACTTGATTTTAAACACCAGATATCCCAAATGAGAAATTATTCTGGTTAGTTTGTCAATTTCCTTCTTTAAAGAATAGCTTCCAAAACTGAATTCGTACCCCTGTGTGTCTGATGAGTCCAGAAGAAAATATCATTCTTAACACTTCTCTTTTATTCAATGTTACAAAATTGATGTATGCATAATTCACTCTTATGAAATTTAAACGCAATTCAAACTCTAAAATTTTTTCTATAATACCTACTGTTAAAGCAAGACATTACTGTTTTGTACCAAGGTAAGGCTTTGATTTATATTTTTCCATGCTTATCTTGTTTAACTTAGCTTATTTACTTCAGTCTGAACTAAGCCTATTATACAATTTATACACGCACATGCAAACACACAACACATGTATATGTTTTATATACATATAGATTGGTCTCATAGAAAATGAATTAACTATTCCTCTTAGCAAGTCTGATAAGGAGGCAGTCAATTATCTCCTTAAAGTCATTGGTAAATAGGTTGAACAGGTTAGACCAAGGACAGGTCGCTGTATTCCTCTACTTGGCATCCCCACTGACATCAATCTTTTAATATAATCATTCTTTGGGCTTGACCATTTAGTCATTTATGTGTTTAACTACATTATCATATAACCCAAATATTCCTGTAGTAAGAATTTTTTTCAGATCCTCTCTGCAGCATTTCCCAAATCCATCGTTCTGGTAGACACACTGCTTATTTATACAAATACGTTATAATGCAACAAAATATAAGTAATAATTTAATTTTAAAAAATGATTCTAGCATCTGAAAGCATTTCTTAAAGCACTGAATGAAATCCTGGATCTAGCCCTCCAAGCCAAATCAGCAATTCTCTATTTCTTTACTCAAAGGATCATTTTGTAATCTTAGTTCCACAGAACTCAATTAATTATTTTACAGTATTTCTCTTCTCCTCATTTCCCATTGATAGTGGGTCCACCACTTTCTCAGCCCATAGTCCTTCACCTCTAGAGCATATCAAACCCAATTATTAATCTCTTTTGTCATCCCACCTATTCTTCCAGAGCAGTATCTTCTAACCATGTGACCTGCATATGAATCACACATGATTTCTGTAATTCCCTGTTAAACACTAGTTCAGACTCAGGCCTCACCAGTCTTTGTGTTAAATTATCATTTTAATTCTCCTTTTCACAAATATTTGATATCAATTGTTTAGTTTTAGAAGAATACTTTTGCATTTCTATAATTAGAATATGATTTTTTTTAAATGCGATTACTAAAAGGAAGCAACTTTTATATGTCTGTGAGATATGGTGATATAAAAGATGAAAATCAATTATTTGCATTCTTTCTGTGTGATGCCTTTGTTTAGCCATTTTTAAGAAAAAGATTTATATAGTATTAAACCATTTAACGTGTATGTATATAATATTGTTTTCTAAATTAGGTATATCATAATGATAAGAATGTCAGGTGTTGGATATTTTTGATGCATTATAAATTAGATGAAATTACTTCTCAAAGTATACTATCTGCTTAATAGTCTTCAACAAGCTTAATTTATTAAAAAGCAAATAGGGATAATGTTAGGTTATATAATGGAAATAAAGCATACTTTGGAAATCTTTCAATGTATTTGTGTTAAGATAGGTTTTTTGCTTTGAGCGATGTAATTTTAAGATTTTAAAATAGTAAAAGTTAAAAAATTAAGTGACATCCACACATAACCTCTTTTATTTGGTAAATGATTTTAGCCTTGATAAGTTATAAATATGAAGGATGTCCACTATATTTTATATATTATAATACTTTCAATGGACCTATGTAGAGTTTACAGGATACACATTCTCTCTTCTTCCAACACAGTTTTTAAAATTATAATCATAAAATCTAAGGTTGCAGTTATCAGACATAATCAATGTTATTGAATGTGATGCTGGCAATTCAAGGCACGAGCTATTAAAAATTGAAATTCCTACAATTCCACAAAAGAAGCAACATAGCTACTTCTTCCAGTAGACCTATTGTGTTCTAAGGGCCACTCAAGCAATAATTGCATATATCTTATGCAATTTGTTTCAGAAACTCACAAAAAGTTATTTTTTTAAAGGACAATATCTTATATATGTTATGTATATGTGCTTGGCTTCTTCCAACTGTATATAAAACTTTCAAAGAACGGACTCACCTTTTTCTATACAGCTACCTTTTCATTTTCTTTCTCTGAATAGACCCATAATATTCAGGGAAAATACCAAGAATAATAAATCCAAATCTCGGTATAAAATATACTTTCATGACACACTCAAGCTGGAAATCACAGGAACCAATAAAAATGCAGGCAGCCTACTGATAATGAGGTCAGAAATACAAATAAATTTACTTTTAATGAAGACTGGAGGCATAGTAATCAAAGTGTTAAAATTCATTTCATGCATATCTCATTTGCTTCTTAGCTGATATTTACCACGCAACTCTGTGAGAAAGTAGAGGCCTAAGATGCTCCAGATAAATGGCTCAATTAATTGTACAGAGGTAGACCTCTTTGAGCTGAGCCAGAGCTGTGAGCTCTTTATTAAAAGCACTATTCTGTAGCCCATAACCTTGTTCCTTGACTCCTCTCTGGTTTCCAATTTAAACAAGTCCCCATGCGGCCTGCTCTAAAGGGCTTTGTCTCCCTGTCATTGTTAAGAGAGCTGAGGCATCCTGGAAGTGTGAAATCAGACCTCATGAGTTGAACGGTTCCCCAGGGAACGCCGGACTGCATAGAAGGTCAAAGTCATGGGCCGGACCATCTAAAAGTGTCTGATCGCCGGTCTGTGACACAGCAAGTTGGAGGGGGGAGGCTAGACTGAGAGGACTGAAATTGAACACATCTTAATTAAAGCCCACAGACAGCAAAACAAAATGTTTTCTAGGCAGCTTGTCAAATGGGGCTTAAATTTAGCTCTGCTAATGAATCTGAACTACTAACTGTTATTTCTTAAGATAATAAGACTCTCAAGGAAGCTGATAAAAAAAAAAAAAAAAACTGCAGCATGCCTTTTTCTGCTGTTTTGTTACTTAAATATTTTCTGACAATAAAGACAGTTTTCCTAAAGAAAAACATGAGAAAAATCTCTGCAAATAAAGGGGTAGTAAACATCTCTCTTAATAACTAGCAGGTTTCCAGACTATGGGAATGGTGAGTCACAAATCTATATGCAGAGCCTTGCTTTAGAAAAAGATGTGCTCATTTAAATGGGACTATTTTGGTGACAGATTATGTTAATTGCAAAATTCCCCTCTCTTCCTTTTTCTCTCCCTCTTTTGTTTCCTGAGATGATGTATCAATTTGAGATATCAATTCACCTGGGGTGCAGAAGTTTCACGTTAGTGTAACTTTTAACACAGTGAAAAAGGTAGGGCATCTTTTGAAAGGGTTTCAAGTGCTCCCATATCACTGTTTCAGAAACTGAGTGGCTGGTATCTCTGGGGAGGCTGTGACCTCTTCCTTGGGAGCTCAAAAAAAAAAAAAAAAAAAAAAAAAACCTACTCTGGAAAATGTAGGGGAGGGGCTAAGGAGAAGAACTCTTTTCTCTTCTCTTAGAACTTGAAAGAACCAATAGGCCAGGTCTAAGTACTCTGCAAAGAAAGCCTCGCTCAGTACGGAAGACTTTAAATGTTCTGCTGAAGCAGAAATTTGGCCCTGTCTAAGGAAAAGAATAATTAGAAGCTAGGGAAGACAAATCTCAACATGAACTGTTTCCTACCACCAAAAAAATAAAAAATAAAAATTTTGCCTCCATTGTTCTTTCTCTTCTCACAATCTATCCAGTTTTAGAATCACTTGGTTTAGCGGTAGAGAGAATCTTCCCCAGTGAACACAGGGCCAGACAGTCTTTGATGGCATAGAGACATTAACCTTTTCACTGGTTAGTTGAAAGGTAAGTAAGTTGTACTGCACAGTATTTTTCAGTTAATCAAGCTTTTTCCCTCATGAAGAATTTTGCTGGCCAATTTTGAAAACTAGAGTGCCAGTTTCTCAGGCTGTGAAAGGCTCCCCACAATTTGACTGAAATTTCAATCCACTCTTGTGCTTTGCTCAATGCATGTGTATGTGTGGGAGTTGTAAATTGAGGCCTTAACCACCGAGTTAATCTCTTTTTAAAATCTGTATTAACCTTAATGATTTGAAGTGCACTGTCCAACACTGGGCTATTGAAACTGAAGAAAAAACTACCCTCAACTATCAACAGTTTATTAGGGGCTTAACTGAAGTGACCTACTGTAGTAGTGTTCAGCTGAACAAGCCTATAGGCTTTTTGTAGAAAGGGAAAGAATTGAGGGTTTCATTAAAAAGTAATTTGTGCTTTATACTCACTCATTCAAAGAGAGTCTCAATTGCTCTTTATTCACACAGAGTTAATACAGTATCACAATGTTTCTCAATGAATGTGTTGTAACAAAAGAAAAATTTTACATTTTGAAAGGAAAAATTTCTTTGTAACTGCAGTAAGATTGATGGCTACTTAAAAGATTACAGAATCTCTTTTTCCTGTGTTCATGTTTAAATGATGAAATACTATAATTTAAAATTATTTGCTTAAACTATGGAAATTTAACTTTATGTTCTGATCATTAAAAATATTTAAAAAATAGAGCAAAGTTGGTCAAAAATAAGTTTATCTTCTTAGGCTTGTATAGAAAAAAAGCATTCTGAAGCCGACCAAGCATCTTATAGTATCATTTATATCAGGTGGGAAAATATTCTTCACTTAACACAGAGAGTTATCGGTGATTTAAAGTCTCTCCTCTCCACCCACAATACTTCTAAATGGATGCTAATTTGAAGATTGATGACAGCATCATCGACTCAATTACCTTTCCCCCACCAAATTGTTGCTGAATATCTTGTAGAGTCTGACTGTGATTATCTCTAAGATGTACAACATATTTTAAAAGTATTTCTTTGAACGAGTAAGAGATAAAGTATACAAAGAGCTTATTTGTGCCCCAAATTTAATGATAAAGACCAGGAAGGGTCAGTATACATATAAATATTTATGTTTTCAGAAGTAAAAATTATTTTAAAAATTGGTAGTATATTCAGATATTGCTGACTTAAATATATACTCATCATTTTCTGCCACTATCACGAATGTCATGAAGACCACAAAAGGTCCAAGAGTGAGCAAGGCCAAAGACTGAATTATCCTCTTGCCCCTGAATAGTTCAACATCTCTCTTGATCAGTTCAGAGCATATTAGATTATAAGGTCAGCGTGGAATGAGGAAGCACCAGATTTACATCCCTAAACCTAGAAAGAAAGAATGGAGAATCTGCTATTTAGTATTCCCTGAACTAAAGTTCATTTCATCAGATCGAAATTACGTCTCATTGAATCCCTAGGGAAAAGGCTATTGTTATTCACATTAATTTACATATTAAGAAATTACAACCATTGGAAAGAAATATATCTGTTTTCTTCAGCTTTAAAAGAACATGTACTTTAACTTCCACAGTGGCATATAGGCCAACTAGGTTAATATAGTTTGCATATTCATGCGGTTTTAAAAGTAATAATAGCTTCTCTCCAAGAAACAAACTTATATAATAACATTCAACTTGTGTAATGGACAGGTATCCAAGCTTCTGAAGTAAATAGGACTTGAATTTTTCTATAAGAAATAATTGTGCCCACTATAAATGTCCAGTGATACTTCTGAGCACTTAAGTGCCCCATGAGATACTGATTATTTTAGGCTTTTGTCCCTTTCTTCAGATGTTTTCAGTTTAACACTGGGCGCTCCCTTCTCTTACAGGAAATTCTGAAGAAAAGTGGAGGTGTCTCCCAAGAGTGAATGTCACTGACGTGAATTCTACCTGCTGCTAGGAATGACAGGATAGGTGTAGTCTCTGATAGTATCTATCAATTTTATAGATACTCCAGACCTCAAGTTAATGTCCAAAGTGAACAACAATGAAAAGTGGTTAATCATTTACTGTTGACTATAGGTTCTAATAACATATGCAGCATAATAATAATAAATTGTTGTGTCAAGATTAATCTGATTATAACCGCCCCAGAAATAAAAAAGAAAATGAATAATAAACTTAACATTCACTAATTGTTTAGTACAAGGAGCCAAGTCAGCATATATCCTGAAAGATTACAAACTACCTTCTCTCCCACTATCTTCAAGTATACCTATTTTGAAAGAATACTTGATATTTATTATACTCTTGGTTATAAATGAGTTGATAATTACCTCCTTAAAGAAACCGTCAAGTCTCAATATTCATTTTTGTCACACAATAGTCACTTGATACTATGCAAATATTAAAATTTTAAAAATATTGCTATATTGGAGCAGCCATCTGCTATTTTGATTTTAAGGCATGTGACCTTTTAATTTGGTTTTGACTGGATGAATTAAAAAAGGGTACCAGTGATCACAAAATGGATTTGCAAGCCCTTACGTGAGGAAAAGTACACTTGTTCTCTTCAAATAAGTCAGCTAACTTTTTAGGGTCAACTTGCTAAGCACTCACAATGATAAGCACATTTCCACAAATAATACATGGACACTTTTCTTTAGAAACAGTGAAATTTGCACATATTGGTCAGGTCAGTCCTGTTATGGATCTTGAGATGGACAATTTAAGAAATGGTGAAAACATCCCCCAAATGCAATGGAATTAAACAATAAGTGAATGGTCACATAGTTACAAATTTAAAACAATGATTTAATTCTGGAAATTGATGAAATAATTACCATTAGCCAATTAATTAACATGTTATAGAAACAGTGATACCCAAATCAAAAAGGTTAAAGAGGTAAGACTAATTTTGGCATTTTTACAGGCCTATTTCTTTTTTAAAAAAATTTAGAACAACGTGCATGCTTAATTTGGATCTAAAATTACCTCTGGGATGTGCTAAGGAATTTGAAAAACTAAGGAACTGGATCAGCAACCCAAATGCCAAGAGTTCATACCAAGTATTTGAGTATTGTGCATCTAAACTTTTCAATGAACTATGCAACAGATTACATGCATGTGTGAATTATAAGTGTTGAAGCTATGATACCACCTGAGAGCAACTGATTCCATTTGAGAAGATACAGCATTACTCCAAAATGCCCAAATGACAAAACCAAAAAGAAAAATTCCCATTATGTTGACTGAACCTTGGAGAAGGCAACAATTCAAGTTATTTTATTTTTTATTATTTATTTTTAATATAGTACCCTTCTTTTTTTTAAAAAAAAAGCAGTAACAATATAAAAATTGGATAATTGGCAAATCTCTGTAAGATCAACCATGAAACTTATATTTATATAATTTACTTTGATAATTTAGTCAGGTGAAATGAAGAGTTCAGTCATTAAATGGTGTGTATCTTGCATGCTGTTTGATATATCAATATATCTAGATAGATAGAAAGACAGATGGTTATTGTATCATTACTTACCTGTGACATCGGCAGCCATTAATCCTTCTGCTCTGATTACTTTCACCTGGAGAAATCCTACATCTTTCAGGTTGTGAAATATCCGCAATGGGCTCTAAAAGACCCAAACATCAGTATTAGAAAAGAAAGGTCCTAAAGGGTCTTTAAGAGTGTGCTGAAAAACACTAAGTTTTTATGGTTGATCTCAGGATGCTGTTTAAGTGATTCAAAGGATATTTGTGTTTCTTCAATACAGATTATCCTTCCACCATCATGAATGTGTACACACACACACACACACACACACACAATTTATGTAGATAATCATTGCTATGTAAGTAGATTTTTTTGAAAGAATAAAAAAATACCACAAATCCCATAAATAATTATCAGTAGGTGGTGAATAGAATGTCTGCTTTTTTCCTTCAATCGCCTTTACAAAGCACTGCAAGAAAGCTTTCATCTACGAGTATGATGGCTTGGAGACTCATGATTCTTAACATTAAAATGTAAGTTGTTGCTTATATAATTCTTCAGACTTTGGGAAAGTCAACGTTAATTATTTTTTTCTACTATTTTCTCTTGGTGAGCATTGGAAATTGCATGTGCTAGATAAAAGTTACATTATTAAGACTTTTCTATATTTAAAATACTTATGTAGTTCTAGAAACCTTTTAGATAAAAGACATAATATCTTCTAAAATAAATCAAATTGATCATTAAAAATAAATTCAAAAGTGATGAGTAATTTTTCCTAAAATTACAAATTTTTCCTAAATTTGTAATTTTATTTACCATTGTAGTATGTATAGAAGTAGAAGTAGAGAAATTTTGATAAACAAAATCAGATCCAAATGGTAGTGTTTTAATAATGTAGTACTGGAAGGAATTAAAAGAGAGATACCAATACAATAATTCAAAGCTCCAATTAATGGGCGCAAATACTTACAGAGTAAAATGAACCCATAGAACTTTATCCATTTTTTAATTTATAAATCATAGCATTTTTCTTATGACAAGATCAGCATTTCTACTCAGTAAATCAAAAGTACTTCTTTATCATAATCTGCAAAATGCTTTAACACCACGGAGCATAACGTGCTTCTGCATAATAAAGTTATCTATTAAAATATTATTAAAGAACATCCCCATCCTTGTATTATTAAGCATGTGAGAATACTGAGGAGCAAAAGCTTATGGCGATATTAACTTTATCCGTCCCATAAGACTAGTCATTGTTTACACTGAAGCTATGACCTTGGTATATTGAGAGGAAGAAATGCAGATATATGTGTAATCTCATAACCTAACTTTAAAAAAAAGTGTTTAGAGCAAGGATTAGCTCTTAATCTTTTATTGTTTTTAAACAGTTGTTTATCACCAAAAATCTGTTTAAACTATCCAGATAATAGGATTCAGCAAAAATGCACTTCTCTCTCCATCTAAATTCCTGTAAATTAAGGGTTTAACAGCGAGAACTTTAGACAGCAGTATTAGAATTCAGAGGTTTGTAGGCATGTTGACTCCCTAATGATCAGGTGTGGGAAGCTTCATATCGCAGAGCTTTCTGAGTGCTATAAACCAGGTAAGTCTCCTATTCTAATGACAGAGAGGAGTTTTCTGAAAAGGGTTCTGTCCTTTAATTTTCAAGAGCAATATAGACCAAGTTTCATTGTGGCAAAAACAAATATCATCAGTCCTCATGTCTGAGAATCATTTCATATTGCTAACTCACTGCACAGAAATATAGCTTCCGGTGCTTCAGCCTTGGTGTTCTGCTTCCTATTTGGAGGGGTAATTATTGTTTGAAGGTTTCATTTCCTCGAATCAGCTGACACTCAGTCATTTATTGTGAACTTCAACTGTTTAAGCCAGTGACACATCAATTATAAGAATTCCCAAAAAGCAAGAAACTTATATCGGTTAAAAGATATACAACTTTAAGTAATTCTTCATCAAGAGGCATTCCCACCTTGTTATTTATGGTTATTTTAGAAGGCTTCAAAACCTGGGTGGCTTCTGAAGCCAGAAATTTCCATAGCAGAGGAATCTATGATTTGCTGTGAATCCTTTCAGCCCTCAATAGATGGGAAAAGATTGAAATGCTCTGGAGAGGAGTCCTCTTTATTTTTTTTAATGAAAGGCTGTATAATATATTTTCTCTATGGCTGCAGCAGCTGTCAGGGAGAGCATCTCAGTTCAGCTCTATTACAGGAGAGGCAATACCCCATCCGATGGCACCGAGATGCTCTGAGGGGCCAGAGCTGATTGACAGCTTGTCACCATGACGTCTTATTCCATCTCTGTTATGGAGAAAATTAATGTCACACCACCAGCCTTATGACTCGCTGTCATCTTAGAACCGCTCACCTTTTATCAATGCTCTAAATAACATTTCAAGCCCATCGTCTCACGGTGGACAATCCGGTCAAGGGACATTAAATCAGATGACTGTGAAATGTCATAATAAAAATGGAATGCTAACAACTTCTTCTCTAAACTAGCTCCTCTGGTTTTTAAACTGTGACAAGGGGGAGCAGAGGTTCACCATACCCGTTCTGAAAAGGTCATACAATCGCTCTTGGTCTACTACCCATTACTACCCGCCCCCTATTGACCTTCCCTGCTTTCCTCCCCACAAGAGAAGAAAAAAAAAGAAAAATGGAATTAGCCATCTTTTCAGAATGTGGTGATCAAATAATGGCTCACACAGTAATGTCTGTTTAATTTGTGGGGCTTCAATGCTTCGCAATGAACAGCTGAACGGCAGCAATGGAGAGCCTTTTCAGGCCTCTTTCCCTGAGAGCGGGGCAACTCATTCACTTTCCTCACCAAATTCTTAAGTTTAACCTAACCTTTAAAAAATACACATGTTCTCACAGGTAAACATATATAAATAATTTTCCAAATAACCTCCTTTATGTGTTCCTGCAAAACAAGTGAGATTTCAGACATGATACAGCAATTATTTCATAATCTATATAATAAAAAGTAAATACACTGAAGCCTTAAAATATAGGTCTTTGTCCTTGTATTGCTATGAGTAATTATAACACGTGTGAAATATTGCCTACAGTAGCTTCTTAGCAAGTTTGTCTGTAGAGGGAGATACAGGCCTATGCTTAAAATTCAGGGCTAATAAAAAAGTATACTTAAATATGGTTCATTTTTAAATATATTGAGCAAAATATAATCTGAGAATTAGCTGGGACATTCACATAATATTTTACATTTTATTGAAATAATAACTAATATTTTGAAAAAAGGTATGGAAACAAATATTCAAATTCTAAGTGAAAATGGCTAGGGAAAGGAAGCCGATCCAGAAAAAAGAAAAAAAGAATCAATAATAGTTGAATAACTTCTAATTACCTAGCCTGCAGTATCATTCTAACATATGGGATAGTATCAAATATTAATTCATGAAAGACAGTATTATATTACCAAGAGTAATTTTTATATTAATATACTAATTAATTCCTTTAAATTGTTCTAATTCATGAGGCTCATTTCTGGTAACAGGAGACTATGTTTTGGTAGGTACCAAAATGTGAAATAATTTTCATAATTGCAATTATATATTAGAAGATGCCACACAATATCTTAGGCTTTTAGGTAGTTTAAAAATATATACTATTTAGCCTTGCTAAGTCACCTCTATTAAACTGTTTATGATAACACCATTGGTGGATGAGTTGTACAAGCATTAGCAGACAGCTGATTCAGTGGAGATAGCCAGAATAAATTTGCTGAAGCGCACATCCTGCTAATCTGTTTGAAGAATATTGTAGAGCATTAGTACCAGCACTTTATGTTATCTGTGCAGCCTGATAAGGTACATCTTTATTAAATTCAGTTATTGAAAGGATGTCAGTCAGCAAATAGGAATATTTAAAATCTAAAAAAAAAAAAAAATTAAGCAGTTCTTTGTTACTCAGAGCTTGGTTTCATAGCTGAGTGTCTAGAGGAGCCTTCTAAACACCTGGCAGCATCGTACAATACAAGCTTTGTGATTTTAAGTGGGTGCGCTTTTTCCCTAGCTTCATGGTACTGAGGCATTCACTTTTTCCGAGCCTCTATTGAGAGAGAATGGTGGAGTAAGAGCTCCCCTCTCTGTTGGTTCAAGAAAACTACATGGTGGGAAATGCATAGTGTGAGGATGCTGGGAAATAGGTAGATTTGTTTGTGAATATTTTGGTTTGGCAAAAATTGAGAAAGGTACTTATTTTAGTGACTCACTATTCCACTCCATCACTCTACATTTGATCAAAAGGTAAAGAGGCTTCTTTTTAATTATATTTCACAATCAATTTTAAAAAATTTAGGGAATAAAGTGAGGCTTTTTTAAAGTCAAAAATAAAAATTGTTTCTATGAATATGCTCTGGTTACCAAGCTACTGGTGAATGTAAGTGTCATTAACTCCATTTCAAACTTAAAAAGACAAAGAAATATGAACTGCAATTACAAAGAGTCAATGAATTAATTTTAAAGCAATGTCATGTAAACGACTTTCTTTCATGGAAAGTTTTCATGCATGATAATTTTGCTGCACGATAAAATCACTGAGGAGAATCTCAGAATCTAGAACTTGCTGTGGCTGGAAGAGGCTCTAAAGGAAACCAGGTGTCTAGACATCAGTGGGTAAGGCAAGCGCATCGGAAAAGATACAGATGGCATTTGCATTTGCATTTGCCCAGCTTTCTGCTTCTACTGATTGATCTGTCAGACAGCTTTTCAGATGTACTTCTGTCACTCCAGGTAAATTATTTACAACCTCATCTAGTCACACATGACCCTGAGGGGGGAGGGTTACATACGTACATATCTCTTTAATATTTCCTCCCGTTCTTTCTGGTCCTCCAGGGAGTTGACGGAGAGGTCAGAGATACTGACTGTGGCCGAAGCTGTCAGGGTGACCAGAAGCACCAGGTGTCCCTCACCCTCTTCCAGCTGCAATTCCAACTTGTGTGTCTGTTCCCTACTGAGGGCTGACAGGTCAACCTGGCACCTAGAAACAAATGTTTTGAATTAGCAAGTGGCTTTTCTTTTTTCTTTCTTCCTTTCTTTCTTTCTTTCTTTCTTTTTTTTTTTTTTTGCCACATCAAACAGTAGAAGTACAGGCTGCTCAGAGCTATGAAAACTATGAAAAGTAAATCAACAGAAATATTATTTGGACCATTGGAAAAATATATCTGTCATTTCAGCTGATTTTCTTCCCAAAATTCAGACCCTGATTATTTTGGTGTCTAATTGCTTATTTCCTGTAAAATACAAAAAAAAAAATATGCTTATCTGATTCAATTACTAACCCATTGTTACCCATAAATCGGCAGGGACTTCCAATTCCCCTAAGTCAGTGGTGTGCTTATAGAGACTACTGTGAGCTGTCTAAAGAGGCAAACTACTGAGAGTCTAAATTTTTGTGTCACTTTTAAACCAATGGGTGTTTTTTCCTCATTCATAAATGTTATTAAGCAGTGAATAGAATATGTACTCTGGTGATGCCATAACTTTTCATTTTTAAAACCATGCCTATTTATTCACAGAACATCCATAAATTTAAATAAAAAACAAATCCTTGAAAACATTATAGCTCAATTGTTACATACCAGACTTGTCCTGAGAGGTGGCAGCCCATGCTTGACATGCCACTCTTCAGAGCTAAACACCTGGCAAACTTTTTTCATAAAAAATGTCAATTGATTTAGAAGAAAAAGATACTATGATAACCACAAGGCCAATAAACTGAAAGTAAGGGGGCAGGTATGAATAAAAGACATTTAAAACAGGAAACAGGCAAATGACAAGAATAAATGTGGTAACATACCGTAAACAGGGTGGTCAGCTATCAGGAGCAGATTAAATTTTTGTTCCTTCTTCACCCTACTTATTGTTTATTATTTTGCTTTTAAATTAAACTCCTATGAAAAGGGCCTGAAAACTAATAGTTGGGCTCAAACATCTCTGTAGTGCGAGTGATTTTAAGAATTGAACCAAAGTCTGACATTTACCTTTTCTTTTCACCTTTCAAAAGTGACATGAGAGATGGCTGGGACTAGAAACAGTTGGGAGGAAGAGGAATATAGATGCAAGAAATTAAAAAGAAACGCCCTGGTCAATGACAGAAAAATGTGTGTGTGCTAAATGCTAACTCTTGAGTAGAAAATGACAGTTTGTGCCCAGTCTGGAAAACATCTTCTTAAAGTTAGAATGTATATCAAATAGCCTCATTGTTTCTGTGAACACAACATCTATTTCAAAGTACTCTCATGCTGCCTCCTTAAATTCTAAAAGATAAAAAACTGTATCGAATGCCTTATCTAATATTCTAATTTTAATTGGAATTAAGTTCTTGTCAACAAACTGAGGGTAAAAAAATGCAGCAATGAAAAACAACCAATCAAACGCATTCTCTAGTAAAAAGGAAAAACATCAATATGATTTTCTACAGCTCTTTCCAGCAACCGACGCGGTGTCTACCCTGTAGTTTGTTGACTGTGAATGAATCTTTGGATTACATTGAGAGTACAATACTAGAGAATTGAATAGAGATTACTATTCAGATAGTACTTTTCATAAAAAATTGGTTGGATAAACTTGGGACCAAGAGGATCTTTCACTTACTTCTATCATATGCATTTCCTAGTCCTGTCTGTCCTTGCCTTGTTCTTTTGCATGACACTGCATCACTCTTAAAACACCAAAACACATCGATGCTTTCTGGAGGATTTCCTTTTATGCTTATTACCATTTCACACTGATCATATAGATGCTGGGCTACTCCACATGCATATTAGAGTCATTGCATTTAATGCTTTAGAGTTGAGGAAGGTGTTTGAAAGATGATCTGGTCCAGGCATTGCAAATTGGCAACTTTCAGATCAAATCTGGCCCATCGATTTGTTGATTTTCCTTGTAGTGTTAAAAAAAAAAAAGTTTTGAATTTAAATAATTTTAAAGACAGTGCAAATATCTTCTGACTTAGTTACAGCCCCCAATACAGTCTATTACTTACTGGCCTATTTCACTTAATTCTCTACCTGGTTCCAATAGGCATAAGGATTTCGGTGCTAGATGCCTGCCCTCAAGGCATCTCAGAATATTGACAGAGAAAGATAACCGCAGGTTATTTCAATGAGAATAGGCAAAAATTAGCCAAGCAAACTTAGGTAGATACATCATCTCAGGCAGAGGGGTTGCCTTGTCCAAACACAAAGAAACAGTTGAGCCCTAGCATGGATGGTAAAAGTATTACAAGCTGTCTGGAATAACGTAAGCAGTAACTGTGAGTCAGCAAGTGACACAGAAGCTGATGGTAGGTTGTGGAGGGCACTGTTGCCTTGTTAAAGATATTTCACAGGTGGTGAGGAGCCAGGGGACAGGCACCGTCAGGTTTGTATTTTAGGCATATGTATAAAGGGGTTGAATTTTATCAATGGTTTTTGCCTTAGCCCAGTTTCCCTAGGAAACAGAGCTTGAGGCAATGATTAAGTGCTGATGCTTTACTGAGAGGTATAATCCCAGGCACTGAGAATGAGAGAGAAAGAATTTGAGGCAGAGAACACTAGGAAACAATGCTAGGTGATAGGTTACTGTGCTGGCCACTGTTTCCTGTGCTTCAGTGACACAGCTGATTACTCAGCAGGTGCACCTGGAATATGGTTGGTCCTCTGAAAGTATTAAAGTACTTATGAACAAGGAGGTAGAGGTTCAGAGAGGCCGAAATTTACCCATGGGGACAGTGACAGAGCAAAACTAGCGTGTAATGTGCTTGTTCCACCACTTCTATATTATCTCCCTAGAAAATGGGTTTGATTTCTTTCCAACACTCATTTCACTCACTCACTCATTCATTCATTCATTAAGTATTAATTAAGTACCTTATGTGTCAGGTCTCTGTTAGATTTAGGGAATTCAGTCCTTTCTAAGCTTTTGTTTTTCATATTCTTATTTTCAGAACTACCACAGACTCAGTGTGTTATAATTTTATTATTGCATATGCCTTACTAGTTTAATATTGGAAAATTAAAAACTTACTACTTATACTGAACCCAACTCATTAATCAATCAACCAATAGAAGAATCAAAACAAACTTAAAACTGAAGATTCCAGAGCTACTATAATCTGTAATCACAAAAGGGGAAATTGAGGCTCAAAGAAATTAAGTGATGCCAAGAACTCAAACCACATTTCCTGACTTCTATATCAAAGCTTGAAGTTCTTCACACTTTTAAAAAACTATATGTATTTACTTAGCCACATGAAAGAAATATGTCACATTCATTTGGTGACATTTCCCCCTAAGAGTTCAAGGAGAAAAACTTCAGAGTTTCTATCACTTTTTTTTCTCCCCTGCCTTTCTATATGCCATGCCTGAAACCATGACCAATAATATTCCTACCAGATAAAACGATCTCATGATTAGCACCCTAGATGTATGTATATGCGAGTCTACTGGGGTGCAGAAGCAAATGTTAGGACTATTTGGATTTTTTAAAAAAATAAATATAGGACAGAATTACAGTGTTACAAATATTTTATATATTCATTA
>NW_011888792.1:12501004-12505605 GCF_000151845.1 Pteropus vampyrus
TCTTTCGGGAATTGCTTTATTAGGACATACTTCTGTAAACCTGTGATATTTCCATTCATTGACTCAAAAATAAACTAATATACACATGGTAGTACATGGAAACTGTCTTTGGAAACTTTGCTCATTGTGTAAGAAATACTGCAGTTAAGCATAAACTTTCTGAGAGAATCTTCAGAAGAAAAAATAGTAACACATGAAAGAAAATGAAATAAAATCTTAATATACTTGGCTTAAGTTGAATTTTTGAAAAACCAAGAGAAGAATCAATGATATATTTCGTTCTTAAAAATTGTCTATCTTCTCAATAAAATATTTCACTCAATCCTTAGTAAAAAAAAAAAAAAAGTAAAATATAATGATTTCATAAAAAAATACTCTCCTCAGTATAGAATTTTCTGACGAACTATCTTTGTGCTTTCAAATTAATAATGCAGCAGGATTGCTCCTGCCCTTATTTATAGAGGAAGTAAAAGAATCATTGTAGTATTTGTGTCACAAATAAGAAACTCTGCACATTGGAATCTTTAGAAAGTCAAATACTCAAATGCATTAACCTTCAACCTTCAGAAAACATTAGTTTGGTTAATATCCAATATCGAAGGCTGTTTTCCTCATTCACCACAATACATCTGAACACACCTCTATATGTACCTACACATTCCATTCTCCATTCTTCGCATTCTCTTTCTCTCAGCATTAAGTTCAGAGGTATAGATTTATTTTTATGGCTGTAGAATTTGAAAGCTTTTGTTCTTCACCCACAACTTGCCCATTTGGGTTAAGTTTTTCTTATCATATGTCATTAATAAAAATGTTGTTGACATAGAGCTCTCTACTCAAGCTTACATCTATAGCACTTTGTTGTCAAGGGCAGTGTTGGCCTTGATAACAATGGAACAAATAAAGTCAGTAGCAACTCCCCAGCCTAAAATATATGTACCCCAAATCAATGCCACTTTACAGATAAACAAGCATTTTGCACACTAATAAATAATGCTATAAATCTTGCTATATTGGATTGCAAATAACTCCAACTGAATAAAATTGCTTGACACAGGATTTACTTATTCTGCACGTTCATAAAAACAACTTGTTCTCTGACAGCACTCATTCTTGGCAATTTACCGCAGCTGTCAGCAGCCAATTTGTTCAGATTACTGCTCTGCATAAAAGTGTAACAATCATGAGGATTTATTAGCTGATTATCGTAAAGGTGGCAGTCCGTCTTGCCTGCCAAAATGCAGGTGATCAGAAAGTTAAATAATTACATGCAGATTAACATTATTTCACCTGTACTTGAAATCTGTAGTTCAATGACAGGTAAAATTTGTTCAAACTTGCAGTGTGGTGCACACCACCTAAGTTGGTTTATTGACTACTCAGCATTTTATTGAGCACTTAATGGCTTTGGAACAGAACACACTGAATATCAGACTGAGATGCAAGGAGCATGGACTTGAGTCAGGAGTCCTGGATATGAGCCCCAGATCAATCACCCCAGTTTCATACTAGCGGAGCAACCTCTAAACCTCCTGCCTCACTTTTTGCATCTGTAAAATTGGTAGATGAACCTCCTTTGTTATCTCCTAATGTTGAACTAATGGATACAATAGTGTCCTTTAAGTTACAAAGCATTATTATTATAGTTTCTTTCTATATGTAGTAAATTTATTTTTGTGTAAAATTTAAGAACCAGATGGCATTAACTTCCTAGATGTCATAATGATGAAAAAGTTATAAGTATCTTGATAAATGCATTGGCTATTTTTTCAAATACAACAATTTTTTAAGTATAAAGATTACTCAGACACATTTACTCTCTAACTCATTAATCCTCCCCCTTTGAATTATACACAAATATTTTTCCTCAATTACACTGAAACTTTGTAACTTGCACTAAGGCATGGTGTTTTAATCACCTTTGCATCAATGCCTGGTGTCAAATTCTGTATTTATTTGAAGAAAGAACCATAATTTCCAGTATTAAATTAAGCTTCGGGTACTTAAATTAAACAACAGCAAATATTTATTGAGCACTTATTATGTACCAAACACTTTTCTAGGCACCGAGGATGCCACAGAGAACAAAACACTCAAAATTCCTCATGGAACAAAACCCACATGGAGCTTACAATCTAGTGATGAGAAATAAATGATAATGTAAGTAAGTAAAATGCACCATATGTCAAATGGTGATTATTTCAATGGAGAAAAAGCAAGAGAAAGGGAAAGAAATATCAAGGAAAGGGGGTTTCAGTTATAAATAGGGTTGGTACGAATACCTCCCTGATGTAACAGTTGTGCACAGATCTAAAGAAAGTAAAGAAGCAAAGCAGGTAGACACCTGAAGAAAGACTGTTACAGACTGAGAAATAGCAGAGGCTGGAAGAGTGTGGAGAGAGGGAGGAAAAGAATAGCAGAAGTTCAAGGCAAAGAGGTCCCAGAGTCAGATTATGGAACAGAATAGCAGAAGTTCAAGGCAAAGAGGTCCCAGGGGCAGATTGTAAACCACTGTAAGGACTTGGATTTTACTCAGATTAATATGGGAAGCAATTGAAGAGTTTTAAGCAGAGGAGTCAAATTACTTTATTAAAGTTATGTGGAATGAAGAATAGGAGGCCTTTGCTATTGTCTACGTGAAAGCTGATGCCAGCTTCAACCAGCATCATAATGATGGAGAGATGAGAGGATTGAATTCTGAATATATTTTGAAGGAAAAGTCAGCAGTTTGCTGATGGATTTGATGAGAGTGAGAGAAAGAAAGGAATCAAAAATGACTCTAAGATTTTTGATGTTAGCAACAAACAAGGGAGAATCCTGAAGGAAGAGCAGATTTGGGGGGCTGGGGTGAAGGTTTGGCTTTGGACCTGCTAAACTGGAGAAGCCTATTAAACACTGAAGTGGAGATATCAAGTAGGCAGTTAGATGTGAGAATCTACAGTTCAGAGAAGAGTTACGGAGTGGAGCTGTATGTTTGTCATTGTCGATCTTAGATGGTATGAAAAGCACGACAGTGAGTAAAGTCACAATGGGAGCAAATATAGACAGAGGAGATGCAGAAGGATTAAGTTCTAAGGCTCCCCAGAACTAAAACAGAAGGAAGAGGAGGAAAAATCTGCAGAGGAGAACAAGAAATTGTGTTCAGTGAGGCAAGAGGAAAACAGAGTCTGGTGTCCCGGAAACAGAGTGAAAAACATGTTTTAAGGTAAGGAAGTCCAATCACTGGATCAGCTAAGTCCAGCACTGCTGCTGGGTCAGTTAAGATGAAGGTTGAATACTGCCCATTGGATTTCATAAGTTGGTGGTCATAGGAGACCCTGACGAGAGCAGTTTTGTGGATCATAGAGGGCAAAAGCCTGACTTTTTGGGTTCAAAACGGGAGCGAGTAATGTTCAGTGTTAAAATAGTTTTCACGGTACTGACACTTCAGATTTGTAAGTGGCTCTTTCAGTCATAGCCAATCTTTTCTTTGTTATGAAAAGCCCTGTCATCGAGTAGACATTTAAAAAATTTATTTTTAAAAATAATTATATGTGACCAAAACTGGAAAATAAAGTAGACAATAACAAAATTATAACACAATAAACTAGTCTATGTAGATAATCTTATTTTTGCAAGTGTTCTCAAATTTGGGACTGAATTTAGACAGTGTCCTTTAAAAAAATTATTAAGCAATAAAGAGTATTACCCTCCATGGCCAACTTTAAATTTACTCATCAGCCACTAACCAACTCCTAGAATAGTCACTAATTTTCAAGTTAATAAAGATAAATCTTAATTATTCCCACCATAAAAGAAATAATTATGTAATGTGATATAGGTGGTAACTATAGCTATAATGGCAATCATTTTACAATATGTAAACATGTCAAATCAAGATGTTGTACATCTTAAATTTACACATGTTATATGTTGAATATATTTCAATAAAAAATAAATAAAAATTAATACAGATATAAAATGTTGCAATGATAGTTTGCAAAAGAAGACAGAAGACCACAATAATAGTTTTATTCCTGTTACTTAATTCTTAAAACTCAAATTTGATTGGGAGGTAAATCGATTCTCTTCTAAACTATTCTAGGAACTACAAATTCTATTATAATCTGCATTATTTCCATGTAAGCATACAACCTTCACTCGAACACAAGCAATTTTACTTGCCTACCACTTAGGTATAATAATATGTTGTTTTTCAGTGTCAGAATGTGTTTAAAGCACAATTTAAGAAGCATAACATAACATACCTAGAGTTTCTGGTACTATCTGGACACTAAATAGGTTTGAAGTGATGATTTACCATAGTCATTTCCTTTCTCTGCAACTGATATCTCTGTTAAATTAGCAGAGTGTACAACAAGTTCCCATTGACCATTTTTGATTATCTCAAAATTCAACAATAGCTCCCTTTACTGTTTACTGTAAAGTGGTTTAAACTGATACTTGGATGCTGTCCTAGGAGTCATCTTATCTACATCTGGTCTCTTGTTTTTTTCTTTTTAATTTTTATTTTTAAATTAAGGTTGACATTCAATGTTATTTTATATTAGTTTCAGGCATACAGCATAGTGATTAGGAGTTTATACAATTTACGAAGTGAT
>NW_011888792.1:12506697-12534712 GCF_000151845.1 Pteropus vampyrus
CAGAAACTGTAGGTGGATGGTAAACACCTCCAACAGTTAGAAAAAAGAAGGGAGGATACACTTCAAGTAGATTACTAGTTTTTATAAAAGGATATAACTCAGGAATGGCCAGATGGAAGAGATGCAGAGGGCAAGGTGCGTGGGAATGGTCGTGGAGCTGCCATGCCATCTCAGTGTGTGCCACTCTCCCAGCACTTCCACATGTTCAGCAACCCAGAAACTCCAAAAATGAATTTCTTCTTTTTTCCCCCAAACTTCATAAGACTATCTTAGCTCCCTCTGTTACCTAGAGCAATCTCTATGACCTTCAGATCAGCCATTTGTCACTGTTTTCTCAAAATTTGCCAAAATATGGATAAACCCATAGAAACAAGGTAAAGTAAGATAAACAGGCCCACCTCTCTGCCAAGCATTTCTGTAATATAATTAGACATGCCCCTGAAGAATGCATATTATCAAGCAAGCAAAAGGGAAATCCAGTACCAAATGGGCTAAGAAATGTTCCTAATTCCCAAATTTGGAATTCAATTCAAAGAAAGAAAAAAAAAATACATATAAGGATATCTGTCATTATGGGAAAAAATAGAAAAAGGAATAAGAAGGACTTTATGTAATACGGACCCAGAAGTACAGGAAACCAGTACATCTTACCAATTACTTCATTATTTTACCAATAGAAGAAAGTTTGAATATAAAGTAATGAGACTGAGGTAGTGAGTTACACATGGTAGTCATTCTGATTATCTTTTGGTCACTAAATATACCTAATGTTGCTATAAATTATAAAAATGAATTAATTATTCAAGGAACAGCTAGATAGTACCTACTTGAAAGAGCTCGTAGCCTATTGAGGGAGACAAACACAGACATATAATCATAATAAAATGCATGCAGTGTATTAACAGATGTACACTGCTACTTAAATTGGTGGTGTATCTATCCAAAGAGAATAAGCTGAATTTTTTTTAAAAAACTCCAAAAATCATGTTATTACAGGAAAAAATACTCATTGAAGTCTTTTTCTTTTAAAGGGATTGAAATGTAACATACTATTAGATTACAGTGGTGTTTTTGTCATTTCGCTTTATAAGTAAAATATTAAAGGTTAGCAGAAGCTAATCTTTGACCTCTCACGTTATAATCCTATGAAGAAAATCATTATTTAAAACTTATATCAGAATAACAAAAAGCAAAGAGATAAATATATTGGATTGGATTCCTGTTCTTTTTTTTCTAGCATAAAATTCCCTTTATTAGTATGTATGAATTTCTTCATGCTGTATGTTTAAAGACTTGGAATCACATGAACTACGACGAAGAAAGAATTTTCTGAACTAACAAATTCTTTTGTACAGCATGCTTTTTTTCAGTATTGGCAGGTTTCAATGTTTTGCTACAAAGACACGTATATAACTATCAAAAAATATAAAAACAGGCTTTAAAGTAAGAAAACAATTCATATAATCAAACAGTCATTCAAAATAACTGTCTTTGTGGAGGAATGTCATGTAAGACTCAGAATAGTCCTTTCTTCACTGCGTTATCAGATTAACAGAGCTCTGCCTCACTTAATGCTTCTTTCACTAAAACTTGTGAACTCTACTGATTTATGAACTCCTACGAGATTATAAAAATTCTTTACCTTGTGACGAGTTGTAGGAAACAATGCATTTTACAGCCACGATATGCTTTATGAAAAGTAATGTTATCTCAGATCACTTTACAGACTATGAATATGCTCTTTGTTCCTTTAAGCATCTTATATCAAGTGAGATTCCTCTTTCTCAACTCCCATTTTTATGCGCAATGTTTCTGACATCTGGAGAAAATTTCTGGATATCAAATTTGGATAGTCTTTCCATCAACTGGTCAAAACTGCCACCTACTGGTCAGTCTTCAAATTTATTTTTCACTTCACCCAAGTATGGCCTTAGCATGGTAAGATCCCTTTCCTCAAAACAGCAAAGATCACTTATAATAACCAGACTTTAAGCAAAAATGTTTTAACAAAATTCCCTCTCTCCAGGTGAACCAAAAGTGCCAAATTGTACAAACCTGCCAATAAAATCATCCCTTTTCCCAGCATCTTTGTCCCATGCAGTGATATCAATTATTCCGCCTCTTTCTTCATAGAGATGAAAATCAAATTGTTCCCTCCACTGAGGATTCAAAGTTTTGGGCATAATCTGGAAAACCAAAAAGTCATTATTGTCTCATAAAAAACAATCTTAAAAAAAATGTTAACTTTAGATATTAAATCAAACTTTAGGTACTGTCTTGGAAAGCATGTAGTGAGATTTGAACAAATACTTCCAGAAATGATGAAAATGAACCATTAGATCTCTAGTACCTTTACTGCACTTTATCTGAAAGAACGCTAAAGGATGTGTCCTGAAAACCAAAGTCACTCCCTTATCATCCTGAATAACAACTGAAAGATATGAATCATATACAAAAAGCAAATCATCTATAAGTGAAATAGCTCACTCAGTTACTAGCATTTATTTTACATAACCAGTTAATAATTCATAGTCTTTCATCTCATAATAAAGAAGGATGAGGATTCCCAGAGTTTCATTTTTTTACTTACTTCCTCACACATGGGAATTCCAAACTAATTACATGGAAATAAAACAAAGTTCTGTGGGAATAGGAGAAAAAAACAAGTAACTTCGGCGTGGTCAAGTAAATTTTCACCTTAGAATTATAGCATTGATGTATCATCCCCATTTTATATATGGAGAAACCAAGACCTAGAGTTTAAGTGACACACCCAAGGCCATTACGTTTTAGTATTTAGACTCTAACTCAAGTCTTTCATTAGAGCTTCAATTCTCTTTCCCCAAAACAATATGTCAAAAATGTTTGTGAATTAATGTGAATGTGTGTATGTATGTAATCGCAAAATTACATATACAAGAAATATATCTTAACAGAAGGAAATTCTATAACTTCAAGTTTTCAGATATGACACGATAGAATCAATGAATAAAGCTATCCATATGCTTTAAAATTTTGTGCTTTAAAATTTTGTTCACCATTGGGTTAAACAACATTCATATTTGTTTCTCTATTCTTTCTTTTCAACAGGAGGGCATGCAGTGGCCTTTTCTCTGTTTAATAGATGAAAGACAGATCTTCGGATGTAAAGACTTTGAAAGCAATGAAGTATGTTATGTGCAAAGGTAATGCAAATGAATCACAATTTTTAAAGTTCATAATCTGAAATTAATCAGCAATAGATCATGGAGAGAAAGAGCAAAGAGAGACACGTGTCCATAGTTGGGTTTCATATTTCATACCTAAAGAGCAGAACTATAAAAATAAGTAATGTTTTAAGGCTACCAGAACATGGAAATGATGTTAATTGATAAAGGACAAGAAAGAAGTGGTCATAGGTATCTATTTTTGGAATTGGCAGTTGGTCTAAAATGTTATTAAGCCCATGCAGAAAAAAAAGATAGCACTGGATGGATGCTATGATAATTCAAATGTCTCATAATTAGGCTCAGATGAACTCCTACAATATTTTGGAGAGTGGTCTGTCTTACTTATTTGGTTATAAAGAGTCTAATTTTTCAGTTTTCTTTTTTCAGGATTGTCTTTCCTGCATGATTTCCTTCAGTTCAGAAATGATGCTTTCCCCTTCCATGTGGGCACTCAATAAGTTAACCAACCAGCCTGCTAACAGTTCTAAGTACCTGCTAATGAATCAGCTCTGTGATATTTTTGGGTATTGATGAAAACTTTCTGGGCCAGAAGGAGCCTAGGCAGGCTGTTTATCAAAAATTCATGAAAATAATGATGTCAAGGCCAAGACATTCTGATCAGAGTAGAATGTGGTTTTTAATACGAGGTGGATATGATCAGCTTTCCCAAGCTGTCTATGAATACTAGCTGTATAAGGTGACCATTATAGAGGCTGAATTGGGATACAAAACAGATAATACATGTGCCCCAAATATAACTGACTACTATAACATTTGCTAATTATCATTATTTCTACCAATAATATGATAATGATTATTTAATGTTATTACTACTAATATAATTGTTATTGCACAATATACTTATTACTACTGCTGCTGCTGTTCTTCCTTCTGCTACTATCATTATCGAGTATTTATTATGGGCAAGGCAGTATTCCAAGCCCTTTGCATGCATAACATATTCATTCAATCTTCTCAATAATTTTATTAGGTAGGCATTAATTTAATTCTCATTTTTACAGATGGGAATATTGGGGCGTGGAGAGGTGAAGTAACTTGCCCCATGGCACACTGCTAGTAGTGGCAACAGAAATTTGGCCCTTTGTTTTCTAAATAAGTATTAAAGCAACTTGCAATTTCTACTGGTGCAAGTCAGTTTGAAGAAAATGGTTTAGAGTAGTGTATACAGATTTTTATGGCATGTAAAATAATGCTATTTGTAGTACTGATACTAGTATTAGTTGTACTAATAATAGTAACCAACACTCTATGAGCGTTTTTATGTGCCAGGAATCAGTTTAGGTTTGTTCTAAACTTTTTTTTTTCTTTTGAAAGATAGTTACTACTATTATTCCTATGTTATAGATGAAGAAATTGAGACATGGAGAAGTTAAGCAGTATTCCTACCTTGGAATACTGCCTTGCCCATAATAAAGGTCATATAGCACATAAAGTAAGAGACGCAATATCAATTGTTGGTCTTGTTTGCTGTCATAATGTTCAAAAGAAGTTCTGTTGAAGATACTCAGGGACATGGACTATAGACTAGTGGTTACTAGAGGGTAGAAGGTGGGGGAGGAGGGAGGGAGGTAGACAGGGTAAAGGTGGTGACATATGGGGGGTAGGGGAAGGGTGACGTGGGTAAAGGGGATCAAATATAGGTAGCTGAAGGAAACTGGACGTTGGGTGGTAAACACACAATAGAATATACAAATGTCAAATTATAACGTACACCTGAAAATTATATAATTGTATTAACCAATGTTACCCCAATAAACATTGTTTAAAAAGTTAAAAGAAAGAAGTTCTGTTGAGCATTTTAAAAAGTATCTAGCATTTCTTTCTTCCAAATCATGTCTATTAACCAACAGATGTCTTCCAAATACTGACAGGAACACAAAAGAAGTATGGTCACCTTGCTCTTGTACTTCTGATGCCCAAGCCGGAACTTCACATAGGGGTCACTCAACCCATTTGAATCCATTGCCTTGAGGTCTCGCCCTTCAATCAGTGTAATACTGACTATTCCGCGCCAAAGATGTGATTTTCTGTGTACGTCTGACAGACGTAAACTTTGGGTCTGAAACTTTGGGCAAAGGAAAAGAGAGTTAGCTTAATGTTTTAAACCAGAAGACTTCATTTGGCATAGCCCTTTCTTCGCTGTTATAATGTTTCAAAAGTAAAAAATAGGCAGTTACAATTTTAAAATAAAAATAACATGGATTATCATTTATTAATCATAAAGTTATCAATAGGTATGAAATTATCATCTTATGATAAATTTAAGGTTGTTGTGTAAAAGAGAGGAGTGCTCAAAATAAAGTCTAATTTTTCAACTCTTAAAATTACAAGATGTAGATTCCTCAAGAATATAAGAGAACATTTGCATATGCCTGGGTCAAAATTAGAATAAATATTATAAATATCAAAGCCCTCATCCACACTGTGCTATTTAATTTTTAATTACTTATAGATTTTTGAAAAAAAATTTTCATGTTACAAATGAATATTACAGGTGGTTTCTAGTTGCAAGATGAGTTGCAAGTTCTATTCGGGCAATTCAAAAATATCTTTATTGCTGTATTATTAAAAAATAACTGAGTTTCAGCTCACTAAAGAACTATTTAGATACCACAGAACAGAAAACAAAATCAATATGTCCATCTGAAATGTCTTGCTTATGTTTGAAACTTGCATCACAAATTTTATAAATTACACATGTGATTTATTATGACAGGTATGTTTCTGGATTCTTCGTTCTAGTATTTAAACATTTTCTTTAATAATTTTTATTATGGTCAATTCTAAGTCACAATATTCAAGTCAGTGAATCAAATCAGAAATTTTAAAAATTAGCAAGTCTACTAAAAATGGCCATGTAATCTTTTTGAACTAAATAGTACATAAAACAAGCCAGAGAAAGTAGCTAAAATGTTAAACACCTTACAATCTGGATTCAGAACCAGGCAGTACTATAAAAATTGCTGTTTCAGATTGTCGAGCACATTTTCTTCACTTACAGTCATTTCATGAAAAAATTCAACATTTCTCTCAACGTCAATTTACTCCATTTCTAAATTATGGATTAGCTCTATTTTTGGTCTCATTCCATATATATTAACGTTATAAAGTTATAGCTTATTTGCTATAACTCCCCTTCCCACTTTGATTTCCTACCTGTTTTCCATACCGTAGTAATGTCCTAACCATTTTTATCTGTCATCATCAAAATTCATGCATTTCAGGGTGCATTTATTAGGAAAATGAAAACCACATTCTTCAAAAGATAATACTTTTAATATTTGAAGATTTCAATGAATATCTCTCTTCATTACATCACGTATTTCCCTGCCTTGGTGATCAGTGATCAGCAAATTTTGAATAATATTGCTTGGTGTTTCTGCCTTTTTAATATTAATGCAGGACTTAAGTGTACACACTCCTCACCTCTCTGAGGGCCAAGGGCAGGTTCAGCCATGCTCTGAAGTCCAAAAGAGGTTTCATGGAGCACCTATTAGTTTCACAGGACTCCATGGCCCACTTCAACCACAGCCCCGCTGTTCCCATCTGTTTTACACATTGGGTTTCCACATTGGGTTTTCTTTGAACCAAGGATTTCTTAGATTAAAATAATTGTTTAGAATTCATTGTACCAAGTAATCTTTAAAGTTTTTTTTCATTTTTTTCAGTTCTAAGATTTCATACTACTTATAATTATATAATGCAGCAATAGATTGCAGTTCTATCTATCATCTATCTATCTACTATCTATCTATCTATCTATCTATCTATCTATCTATCTATCTATCTATCTATCTATCTATCATCTATCTATCTAATCACTTCTGCTGCTGCTGAGACTGCCTCTAACAGCAGACTCTAGAGAATCATGTTTCAAACTTTGAGTATGAAATTTTTGTTAAGAAATATGAGTGGCAATGAAAGAAAAAAAGAAAAAATTGGAAGGACAGGTAATAAATAATTAGCAAAGACCAAAGAGTTAATAACTACCCATTTATGCAGAGCTTTAGAACTTAAAAGTATGTATGTGTATATTATATCATTTGGTTTCCACTAAACCCCTATGAATTAGAAAGGCAAGGACTGCAATTTCCATTTTACTGATGAGGAATTTGAGGCTCAGAGTAGTTGGGCTAATAAATGGCAGGTGTGTAACTAGAACCCAGAATTTCTACCCTTTATTCCTGGCTTCTCCCAATATTGTTCTTTAGGGCAGGGACTCTCCCTTAGGTTTAAAAGTAATCATTTACGTATAATGTTGCTAAAGGGTACTCTCCAGTTAAGTGAGCTGATTATATCTGAAATGACATTCTAGGCTAGATTTTCCTCCACGGTTAATACATGAAATCACTACCTACTTTTCTGTTACATAAGCACATGTATTCATACTTACAATATTTCAGCTTGCTAATGGATATATTTAATGACATTTTCTATGCACTCTAGAAGCAGAAGTCATATACAGCACTCAGTCAAATAATAGGTGCAAACTAGGTTACACAGTGTCTTCAGTCAGCTGCTGTTAGGTTCTTGAATGGGACCATGTCTGAAACTCTTATTTGCTTGCTCCTCTTCTCATTTTTCACATGAGAACAAGAACTTGACTTACAGGTGGGAAAGACAAAAAATGCTTTCCATAGGATTCTTCATGATTTCGCAGAAATAAAATGAACTTAATGGAGGCTTTACCTACTGTCATTAGCTGTTACAAAATGCATTTCTATGACCCAAAAGAACATATCCAAAATGACTTCAGTCTAATGAGGAGGAGGAGAAAGAGTTTCTACACAAAAATAGGGCTAATGAATGTGGGCATTAAAGTTATCTACATGAAAGGTTTAAAGTAAAAAGGGGAGCTTCAAAGAAATACTAGTCAGATATCATTTTTTTAAAACTTTCCTTCCTCAATATTTCTTTTTGTTAAAACAGCACTCTTCTAAAAAAGGAACTCCATTAATTTAGCATTGATTTGATTAACTGTATAGTCATGAAACAGTTAAATATTTAGTCTGAGTGTGAAATATAGGAACTCGAAATAAATTATAAGGTAAAGAGGGGAAGGGATTAACTTAGGCTACCATAGTAGAAAAGATAGGAGTTTAACATAAGCATCCACTTGCATCTTTCTAGCATTTTCTAACCATGTGACTTGTGCGTGTATTCCTATATATGGCTTCCCAGACTTTACTCCAGGGCTCCAGGTGTACTAAGAGCACTAATCTGTCTCTGTGTGTTGGGGGTAGTGGTGGTTAGGGGTGTCTGTGTATTGAGGGGCCTGCATAGAAAAAAAAATATTCCATAAACAAAGATTTAACCTGCTTAAGATAGTCATTTGTTACTTTTACTTATGTTTTAAATCAAAGTTTTGGGGAGCTCATTGAAGAGGTGGTGACACAATAAAAAAAAAAAGAGAATAAATAGCTTTGAAAACCACTAGCTTTAATATCCTCCACGGGACCTTCTGAATCACTTGCTTCTTTGTTTAAAGTTTCCTTCCTCTGTACAGCAAAATTCTCAAAGGTTATCCACAGACCAATGGCATCACTGTCACTTGGGAACTCGTTAGAAATTCAAATTCTTTAGCCCCATCTCGGACCAACAAAATCCGAAACTCTGGGGGTAGGGCCCAGCACTCCAGTTTAACCAGCCTTCACTCAAGGTGGTTCTGATGCATGCTCAAGTGTGAGAACCCTTGCTTTAAAAGTTCTAAGGTGAATGCACTTTGGCCCTCTCCTATGTTCTAATATCTATCATCAGTTACTATAATTATAACATTATTCACTTTCTGGCGTGGATACAATATATGCTAATTAAAGTTCTTCATTAGTTCTGCCTCTAAATTTATTGATTAGGGAAGCATATTTGCCTGGCTATTTGGAGCATTTAGAGAGAGAAGCAGGGACCCACTGAAAAATTGTGCAAAGTTTGTTTATTATTTCTTTCCTTTGTTAATGTTATTTTTTTCTCATAGAATGTGTCTAAATAATACATAATAATTGAAGTATCGATCAGTCAACCAAAAACTACTTATTGAGCACCTAAAGGGCAAGCAGTGTTAAACAAATCCAAGATTTTCCTCACTAAAATTAACATATTACAGCTGATACTTAGTTAACTAAGGTAATGGGTTCAAATGTGTCTTTGTTGAAACAGAATTCTATTTGAGGAGAAAAAAAGATAGAAAGAAGGGAAGAATAATAAAGAAAATCAACCTAGCTTCAGAGCAAAGAACCAAGTCTGCAAAAGGAAAAAGTCATCTTTAAACTTTTCAAGCAGTAGTTCTCAAGTCTTAGTGGACAGTTGGTAGACATCACCGGCCAGACCCTCCTGGGCGTGACCCAGTTGCTGGAGCAGAGCTGTGTGTGTATTTCCAACACATGTCCCATGTGATTCTCATGCACACCAGTTTGAGATCTTCTCTCAAAAGGAATATTCATCCAAGTTCAAATTTAATAAAGAATATCAAGATACCAATAAAAATATAAATTTATGCAAAAAAATTTATATTTAGCGACATAAATTTCAAAGTCTGAGGCAATTAGTCAATGATATTTATCTTTAGTAAGATTTTAGAATTAGTGAGCTGGCATTTTAGAGAGAATATTAGTTTATATATATTATTCCTTGACAAGGAATTCAAGATTTCAATTCCTTTTCATATGTATAAAAGAAGTTAGGCTAGGGGATGGGTTTTCAGAGCAGTAAGTCAGCCATGAGAGTTTCACAGCTCATGCAAGCTCAGAAAAAATAAACTGAATGGTTGAACTTACTTGTGCATTTTGGAAATAAGCACTCTGAAGCTCTGCTCTGCAGAAGCCCAGGACAGGAAAAGCAGGCCTGCTGCACGTCTGGATGGAAATGAACGATCAGATATGTATGGGAAAATTCCCTCCCACTATCAACACCTCATTTCAACCAGTTTAGCAATATTCTTCAAAACACATTGTTTGAAGAAAATATGTATTTGCTTCTTAAGTCACTGTCAGAAAATGTCTCCCTGAACAATGAAGATAAATGCCAATGCAACGATATAGTTTCCAGCCATTGTTTTCTTTAGGAGCATAATGCTGCAGTGGTCAAGAAAATAAAGGACAGAGATTATATGGTGATGAATCCTGCTTGAGTGGTTTCAGGTTTTTGTTGGTAGATATAGCAGGAAAAAAAAAAAGAAACATAGCAAGAGAAATCTTGGAAAGACTCATTTTCCCATTTTCCCAAGCCTTCTGCTTCAAAAATTTTTGGTGACTGTTTCCCATGTCAAAAAAGTGATAAGGCTCTAGAAGAATAAATGTTACATGGACAGAAAATTACTACGATCATGTTAACTGCATCCCACATATGAATATTTTGTAATGATTAAAGAGATATCTCTAAAGTAACAGAGAAATTTTGCTACCATAACACTTGTATTTGTTGCCTTTGCTACTATACAAAGCAACCCAAAGGTCTTTTCACTAATACAACCAAGAGCAGCAAGGAATAGACTAAGATACAGCTAAACTAGAAACTGGAAAGAAATTATCATGTTAGAGCTAAGAGTTTGTATTAAATGACTTCTAGAGCAGCTAGACAAAATTTCCAAATAACAGTATGATGAGATGTGAGTCATCAGTTTTAATAACAATAGGATTAGATTAGGCCCGTGTGAAAGATAGATTAGATCAAACAGAAAGAAATAAACATCTACTAAACAGCTATTATGTGCTGGAGTTTTCATACTCCAGTGTTTTTCAAAACAACTTTTTTTTTTTAAAGGAAAAAAACTGAGGCTCAGAGAAGATAAATACCCTGCTGAAAGCCTAACGCTAGAGATTGGGAAGCTAAAATTTGAATCTGAGGTTGCTGGTACCTAGCTGATAATTTTTCCCACTGTGTCTAATTTTTTAGACAGAGCCTAAGTTAATAATACAAAAAAAAGTTAATTTGTACAGGATTTGTTGAAGCATTTTCATCCTGAGTCTCCCAGCTCAGTTCTGTGACCATACTAGGCACTGGATAAATCTTTTTTAGAATGAATAAAAAAGCCTATGCTATATAGATTTCAAGCCATTTTATTCCAAGATTTTCTGAATGTGCTTTCACAGCCCAGAGTAGATGAACTATATTCTTGGGTATTGATTATTGAGAAAGGCTAATCAGGGGCTTAGAGGAATTAAAAGTTGGCAAGTGGTAATAACTAGCATATATTTTTCATTAAAGCATTTGAGCATTAACTGTACGCTAGAAGAAATTACAGTCTAATATCTATTAATAAGGTGGTGAATTTATTATATAAATTGAGAATTTGTTATATAATAAATTACAATCTAATATCTATTAATAAGGTGGTGAATTTGTTATATAAATTGAGAATTTTGCATATAAATTGAGCACATTTCTATATTACAATTCTATTCAATAAAGCTTATTAATTCCATTTCTTGAAAAATTGGATCACTAATGACAGGAGATGTTCTATTATTCTAGATCTGGATTAAAAAAAACAGATCAAAAATTTAAAAAATATGTTTAGACTAAACACGTGGCTAGAGGAACACTCAATCATACCAATCTCCTCATATGTGCAAATAATCCCTGGCTTTTGTTATTTGGACTTTATTACCTGTGTACAATCTAATCCTTCCAAATGAGACCTAGGCACTATAAAGCTGTAAAGAAAGACATTGCTTGTTTCTTTACAATAGGTGTGTGTAGAGTCAGCCCTTTCTTCTATTTTTAGAATAGAGGTGCACATGCTTTTATTTAATCAAATGATTCATGAGACACTACAAAGAAGAGATAATGACAGCCTAGAATGACTGTTTTGTGTGGCAAAGCCTGGAGCATGGAGCAATTATTAGCTCAATCCCAGGCACAGGCATGTTCTATCTTTTTCTTTTCCTGCTGAGTTTATTCCAGTGAATTGCACCTGGATGATGAAGTCCAAGTAGATTTGTTCTTCAGCCATCCACCCTCTCAAAGCACGATTGCCTTTACAGAAAACCCTCTCAGTGCTTTGTACAGCCTAGTCTAAAGTGTATCATCTAATAATAAAGCTTTGATCCCTTTTTTCTTAGAAGATGATTCACTGGCACTATAATCTTTAGAGAAATTTTCCTGGTTTTTAGCCTTAAACTCTTTCCTGTTTCTATTGCCTCTTGATACAACTTACGGTGTCAGAAAGGTGTATATATATATTCACTTAAGATGTTTTAACTGCCTTCTCTAAAGTTAATTGTGGTCAAAAAAAGTTTTTGAGCTTTCACTATATTTGTTCAGAATATATATTAGTAAAAAAATCATCATATATGTTGTAATCTTGTTGGTCTGCTAAAGTAATTAAAGTTTTTACCAATAACGTGGTAAAGAAACAATGGGTTCTGGGGTTGATTTACAGAGACTTTTTTTTGAGACTTTCAATTAAAAGTTACAAATATATTTTTCTGAGGCTTCTCCTTGGTCTGCAGGGTTTTCCTTCAACCACACTTTTGTTTGATTCTACCATAAGGAGGTGCTCTGACATAACTCCAAATTCCCCTACAGTCTATGTACTACTGTTTGCCTATTTCATATTATGATCTATTTGTCCATTTTTTGTAGGGGTAAATTGGCATAGCCCAGCCTTCTTCATTTAAACAATACTAAAATTTTTCTTTAATTCACCACAATGTTCTCATAAGATGCTTTATTTAATTAACTCTGTCAGAATCTAAATGTCTAGTTAATGGAGATAACTAGGAAGAAACTTAAATATACTAAATATTTGAAAGAACTATACTAACTTACCATCTTTTAATGGAAAGTTAAAAGGCTTTAGTGAAATTCTGATATGCAATCTCACTGGCTTCAAATAATTTTTATTACTTTCATAAGTAACATGGTAATTGCCATACCTATTGCTTAATGTTTTGTATCCTAAGATATTTTGATGAATTATAAATGTTATGTTTTTAGAAAATTAAAATATCCCTGTATCACTTCAGTCTTTTCTTTCTATTATTTTGTTCTCAAGAAAATTAAGAAAGTAGCACTGACAACCACTAAGTTCTCACCAGGATTTGGTTCTACTCAGTGTAACTTAATTGCTATCTCCTGGACATATGTATTGGTCCTTACAAAAAAAGCAGATAAAATTTTCTTTCAATTCACAACTTGTTTAACTCACAAAGCACATATACACTCTTCATGTAAGGTTTTACCTGAGCTATTTAGGTTTTCTGCTATCTGAAAATATCTATGGGAAACCTCTCATAAGCATCTCTAAAAGTTCATCAGAATACAAATATTACTTGGGCAAAGAGCAATGAGGTCAGTTACTGGAGTGACCTTTGATGAATATGAAAGATCATATTCATTCAAAGCAGACTTGGTCACCGTTTTGGTAAAATGGGACCTCAAACATAGCAACATCACAGCCATCCATCCATCAGTGACTTAAAGAGCCATGGAGGAGGAGGGTCACATAATGCAAGAAAAATTTGAAAGGGTGTCAATAAAGACAAACTAAGGGGCAGCTCTATTTATACATCACATCTCTATTCATCATCAATCCAAAAAGGAACTCCGCTGCTTTAAGATATCACCAAAACATTTATTTCTATGGCATTCAGAGAGAGAAAAATATTGGTCCTGCTCACACCATTTAGGTACTTCAGGGCAATTGATTCTCTGGGCCTTAGTTTCCTTGTTAATAAAATAAATGAACCCTAAAGGTTCTGCCTTTATGACTCAATTTGTTTGTCACTAAACATATGCTCAGAAAAAAAAGACATTAGACCAATGTACCTCAGATACAAAAAAAAAAAGCTATCTTTCAAGTTTGCATATTTGTTATTTGAAAATAAGACAGTTGAAGTGATTGGGAAAGTTTAATAAAGAATACTTAAGGATAAATACAACCAAATGAAAGTACTGATAAGTGGAAGACTAATTTGGAAGTAGCAAAGTGTACAGAAGATGTTGAAAGACTCATCTGAAAGGGAAATCCTAAAAAGTATTACTTAAGGAGTTGGTCCTGGTGACAAGTCTTCATTCATAATGATCAGTCTGCACATTTGCAACATACAGAACAAACTCAACACCCCTGAATTCTGCTTTCTTGACAAAGGAATGTATCATATGAATTCACCATATTTGTAGGTCTTAAGATAATAAGACAAAATTTTTGCAAAAAGCCATTTACCATTTAAAGTAATGGAACAATTCAGAAGCAGTCACTCTGTGTGTACATGGATAATGCATGACCATATAAAAGAAATTATTATTATTTTAGCAAAGATACAGAATAAAATCAGTGAAGGCAGCCATCAGTAGACTAAAAGAAGAAGCTATGATAATTAAAATAAACTAACAATAAAAGGCTGCTGAAAAAAAAAATGTGCCTGGCAGGTATAGAGGATAAAGAGATGGGGTTTATATTTGCTCCTTGTTCAAGTCAATGCATGATTTAATCTAGTAGTTGTCGGTCTGTTTAAGAGACACTGCAATGAATCTTAAAATTCTAAAGGAGAAGTATAGTTTTCAGTCATGAGCAGTTTAAGAATCAAGAAAAGAAAATGGCAAAGTCCTACATTTTCATTGCAATATCTATTGCTAGGGAATCATGTACCAAGTGTGAATTTTCAAAGAAAGAGAGAAACTCTTGATGGCAAAGTATTAAGTACATTAGTAATAAATCATGCTGTATATAATGAAGAACTATAGCAGAGAAAAAAAAGATAACAGAGCTTATTATGTTTAAGTCATGAAAGAGTAAATAATATTAAATTGCAATGACATTTAACACAAATTCTCTGTGGAATTTTCACTTTTTTCTTTATAGAAATCTAAAGTAGAGTTGCTGTTTTCTAATTCATAAGATTTTTTTCAAAGAACACTGATTATCTAGTATATTTGTAGTATAAGATCACTGTAGTAGAAAATCCTTCTCAGGTAGATGAAGCTGATTTTACACGAAGGGAAAAAGGAAATTTTAATGGATCCTCTAGACAACACCATGATATTCCTGGAAGGGCCGTGGGCCTCCAGCTGTTAAGAATTTGGAATAAACTTGGTCCCAAAAGGAATAGACACCAAAGCAAAATACTAAATACATGAAGTTTTTAGTTTTTACAAATGAAGAAATGAGTGTCACCTAAATGACTTAGAATGAAAGCTAATAAAGAAGGTAAATGAATACATTTCTCTGAGAGCCTATTTTGAAAAGTGAATTTTTTAATTCACATTTAACTTTCAAAATTATTATTCAGAATCAAAAATCAAGAATATTATTATAAAGGTTGTAGACATTACCCTCCAAAAGAAAGACTTCACAGAGAAATAAGATCCAACCACTTCATTTTCTGAGAATTCCTAAAAACAAACAAATATTTAGCTAAATTTTGAGGTGTTTCTGAGAATACTTAGATCAACAAAATAAAAACAAAAACCTTAAAATTACATATCCTAGAGACACTTTGGATCTTTATAAACTCTATTTTCTTCCCTCGAAACCAATTAAAGTTTTTATCTTACCCATATCTGATATCAATAGTAATAAAGCATAAAAGGATTATTTCTATAATGTTTAAGTCTACTTACCTCTTAATTCCCAATTATTAATATATCTGAGAGTCTAACCTTTTATTTTAGAAAATAGAACTGTTTAAAAATATTTTAAGATTTTGAAATAAGCCAGATAATATCTGTTCCTTTTAACAATTTAACACCACAGACCTTCAGAACACTTTTATAGACTAATAGCAGCAATATTATTTATAAACACATGCCTAATTTGATATAATTCCTTACTAAAAACTTTCTAGTTTTCTTGCATAATGTAAAACATATATAATATAAATGACTTCGTTAACTTGAGTGCCCCAAAAATATTTTTAAAAAGAAGTGAATATTAAGAAAGGTTTCTATTGAGCTGAAAATAAAGCAACAGATTCATGTTGGATATTTTATTACTTAATCCTCAGACTTTTATAAAGTGAAACCAATTAGACTTTAGGAAATTAAAAACATAGTTACTCACTTTTAAATAGAACATTTAAATTACATGCATCCTTTAAACCTTAATGTTTTGCACCCTGTCTCTGGGTGTCAGTTATGGTAAAATTATGGAAAATTGATGACAGTTATGAGAAAGTATCAACCTCTGACACTGTGATGAAGAGGAAGCAGTTTTGTAACTTAATTGATTATTCCATGATTTTGTGTTAGCAGCTAATATGGTAGCAGTCCAGCACCTCAAATGAATGATGCCTAATGTATAGTAGGTGATCAATAAATATTTGTTGACTGTTGGTCACTTGGCGTTTCATTTGATTAAGGCTACATATTCCTTCCAAATGTGATACCAAAACTCATATTAGAAAATAATAATGAACTAAAGTACTTTAGGGTATGCGGCAATTTGAATAATTTAAGTTTAGAACTAGGATTACATCAGAGATGATCTATGCAATCTACCTGTGCTTCCTACAAGAAATCCATTTCTTAACAAAACTAACTGCATTTTCCCAAGTTACTTGCATAGGGTTTGGTCAGGTAGCTTAACTAATGTCAGAGGTCATAGGGAAACAGTCTTGAGTTTAAGACATTGTTTTACCATCACTACAGGGTTACAATTCATTTACATTTACAGTTATGGTTCTCATCTATCACACTTAGCACACTGTCACATCAGTTTCTGAAAAAAAAAAATCCTTAAAGAATACACTTATATTTGGATATTGGGGCACAGACATTAGATGAAATGATTGCAGTCTTTTTTGATGCTATACTATTTTTTAACTCAAAAACCTTATTCTATTTTTTAAAAGAGATGCATGTTTTCCTTTTCTATTGTCAGTTCTCTTCTTTGATTTCCAGTTCTTTTTTTTAAAATTAAGCAGCATGTTTAGCAACATATGGAAAAATTTTAAAACATCATATTAAAGAAATTATTGCCAGACATCTCCTTACATAAATAATTTTCCCAAAATCAATAATATAAGCTATACAACTAACAGTAAGTTTTATCTTAAAGTAATGTATGTTTAAGGCAACTTAAATGGATGTGAAAGTCTTGGCTGCAGACTCAAAATAGTTACAACAAATAAGACAACCATTTAACATTTACAAGTATCACAAATTCATTTACAGGTTAGATGGCCTACGGCGACTGATATTGCAACTGCACCAACTCCATACTTTCCATTCTTCCTCAGATGAACACAGAGAGTAACGTCCTAATCATGTGACCAGTATGCAAAAAACAAAATGAGACTGATGACTTTGGTGGTGGTGGCAGTGATGGTGAGGTTAATGATCAAGATTTAGAACTTAGGCTTCTCTGTTAAAATTTGAAAAACAAAAATATTAGCCACCTTTGGATCCACTGAAGTCCCTAGGCTGTGCTATTCATGCCATGTTTAATTACTTCTGTCATTATTCATCAAGTGAAATTTATATTTCATTTTACAAAAACCTACATTCTCATGTAAATTTAGGCCTTTATATAAAATGAAACAACTTAATTTTCCCATGGACCCTTATGCCACTTACTACTATGATGAATATAACATTCACAGTGGACTCGTCAAGGCCTTGCTTTCACTAGTTTCTGATGGTAACAATAACAAATAACGACGATAAAAGAGCTGGCCTTACGTTAATGTGTTCTAAAGAAAAGTGGTGATTTTATTATGGAGGGCAAGAAAAATAAGCTCTTCGTGCATTTCCAAGAAGATGTCTTAAATCATAATTGTAGGTATTTAGTTTCACTTCAGTCACCATCAAGACAAGAGGTTGGTAAGTGAGGGAAAGTGCCATTTTAAAAGTGCTAAAATTTTAAAGTAACAGCAAAAGGAAACAGAACAAAAACCAGAGATATCAAATTGATAAGAGAAAATTATTGATGTTATTCTGAGTAACGGATTATTGAACTATTTCTGCTGAGGTTTTAAACTTATTGAAGTAGCAAGATCTGTTGGTAATACTTTATTTAAATCTATTTTTTTGCCTCCAAAAATCCAATGTACACTAATAAATTTCCTAAAAGGTAAAAATTTTTACTATGAATCTAAAAAGTTAACATTTTGAATTTAAAAATTTGAAAGATATGTTTATCTTAGAGAAATAAAACTAAAGGACAGTTCATTTTTTCCCCCTAACATAGGACTACGATGATATTTTTCAGCCCTCTATATAAAATAAAGTGTAGAAATCTCTAAGGATTTGCATCAGGTGACCAAAGATTAGTCACTAAACTTTTATTAAAAGTGATTTTTTTTTTATCAGCCTTAATGTATATAGGCCTTTAAGCATAATGCATGAAATTATAATTCCACAATTCTTCAATACTCAAAATATTCATGATAGATCTGAAATTCTGATGCCTGAGATTCAAATGTCAAAGTCAGGCCAGGTAGCACTCTTGATTACACAGCATGGTTTTACAGGTACGTAACTTCCTTTTATCAGTACCTCTTTGGCATTTGTGAGGTAAAGAAATAAATAAATTAATAAATAAGTAATTTCTATAGACTTTCCTGGTCAGACTGCAAACAATTAGCAAAAAGCTCTCAGATGCTTCCATCATGTTGACTCAACTTATATGGATAGTTATGTAATTGAAAACAGGGATGTGAGGTAAATAGAAATTCAAACAGAGGTGCTGTTTTCCTGTTTCCTTGGTTACTCAAATAGGTGTTCATATCATTTATACTCATTAAATATAAATATAATTCCCTCTGCAACTCCAGCTGTCTTTTTAAATATTGCTGAAGAGAGAGAGACAATCTCAGGTCCCCAGAGGACCTGCCCTGTAACTGAAACCTGGCTTTGCTTTGTCTGTTATTTTTCTAGAAATTTTAACTTAAAATTTTTATATACGTGTGTTAGTGTTAGCATGCATGTGTGTATGTTTGTGCATATGTATATGTATGTATAAATACACATATGCACTATGTGAATATATTGCTGTCAACCAGGGCTAAGAGACAGTCCTCACAAAATTATGATTTCTTTTCATTGTGGACATTTAGGGGACTTTAAAACCAATAGATGTCCTCCTAGTCACACTCGATTGAACTTAAAGATACATATATGTGTCTTATATACATGTATGATATATATGTGATATATGTACACACACACACACACACACACACACACACACACACACACACACATATATATATATATCTTTGAATTAAAGGCCATGTTAATCTGTACACCAATTCTTAGCTCCATTATCCTGGAGCCAGGTTATGTTAGTTCCCTCCCTTTGATTAGCCCAGAAAGGGTGTTAGGAAACCATCAGCTTGCTGCCTAACACACATTAGCAATAAAAAGGCCAATCAGCAACCCTACATTAGATCTAGCACACAGACCTCATGGAATCCAGCCTCTGCTTGAGATTATATTTTGTCCTTTTCGCTTTGTGCCAGTTCATACAGATTTACTCCCTGAAGGGTCCACAACATTTTAAAAATTCAGCAAGAGTGGTCAAATAAATGTAATGCCATTGTTACAGCAAAACCCTGTAGTTATGAATTATAATGCATAAAAATGTATATTTTATATCTATGGGGAAATTTTGTCAACATACCAAGAAAAAATCCTTTCAATATAAAATATTAACTATGGCTCCATGTATTTTTGTGGGGATGGTCAAATATTTATTGGTATTATGATATTTCTATTTTAAATCAACTTCCTACAAATTTTAAGAGTTTAGGCAATTGAGGTTACAAATACAGTCCTTTCATAATAGAAATGTACATGCTATTTGCCCTTGGTTCATTGCCATACTTCCAACTCTCAGAAGCCTTAATTATGAGGTTGACTTTATAGCATTTTAAAATAACACAGATTTGGGAGTATAAATAGCAGTAAAGTAAGGATTTTTAAAAGAATTTTGTATTTCCTTCAAAACCATGTAAGCATCTCAGTTTTTCAAAGATATATGTATAATAATTTGAAATGAGATGCTAAAGAGAAGTCATTTTGGTCACTCACAGTTGAGAGGGTCAATGACTAAGAAACTTTTCATTCTCTGCACTTTTTAAAATATCACCTATTTATTATCAGGAAAAGAAGTCTTTGCAGAAAGGATCTGATAATTGTTAAATAATGACTTTTTTTTTTCTATGTCTGACTGACTGTGTAAGATACTTAAAAATGTATTAAATTGTTTCTCTACCATTTCTTAAATTAAAGCACTTAGAGGTTTTCATTGACGCATTTTTAATATGTCATCCAAGGTGTCAAGTTTAACTATGCCCTTCAGACTAAGAGCTGAAAATGCTCTCTAGTTTAAACTAACAATATCCTTGCCAAAAAAGTCTTGTTAAAAATTGCTTCATTCAACCAGTGAGTAAAGTGTTTTATAGTTCATTTAAATTATTCTAAGTGATTAAAATAAAATCTTTATAAAAAAAAGATGTTACTAAAAAACAATAAGGCATCAAGTAACAGAAGATATGCTAATGAGACATCATCACATAGTCTATATTATATTATTCAAAGGATGAACTCTTCTTAAAACAATTCTAAACTGTTATTGTTTAGAATATAAATTGCAACTTGTATATCTTTATATTATCACAATGGTTATTTCTCATAAAATTAAAGTGATTTATTGAAAGCATATAAGTTTATTAGTATCACATTCATTGATACTCATTTTTCTACATTAATATACACATACACAACACATACAACGTAGTGTAAAATAATTTCTGTTCACCATCGGATAGAGATAATTATTTCATTATTTTTTCCATTTTTTGTTTGACCCCAAAATACAAAATTCACGAAATACATATACATCTTCTCTTCTGAGCTCATAAAATTTTCTCGTTGAATAATTTAATATCAGAATAAATTATCAATGATAAGCTTCTTCTAAAGAGTAAAATATTGATATAACTCAAAGTATTACCATTTCTCTGTCAAAATGCATTTTGTCACATAAGTAAAACTCTTTGACCAGGATAATTATCCAGTTGCACAAGTTTAGGGAGACACTGATCTTTCTCTTCTTAAAATAACATTTTTCTATAACAGCTGAATGTGGGGCAGAATTAAAAATATGCATGATGAAAACTGTGCTGATAGAAAAACCAGAATTAGTGTTTTAAATGTTAGCAATCCCAGAAGAGCAGATATTATGGAATCATAGCTATCTACTGGTTAACGTATCATTAAACATAGCACATATTTTATACATTCTTGTTTTTCAGAGGTAAACTTGGTGTATTTTTTTCTTGCTTGTTATTTGATGGTAACACACTTCCTCCTAATAATATGTAAGTCGGTCCTGAACAATTACAATTTCCCTGTCAAGTTGGCTATTTATCCCTTAAATCTCTTATTTTCAATAGTAAATACAACCCCATGTTATGTGAGTGCCACGAATAATATTTTTATTGAAAAAATGACAAGCAGATATTTAAGTAATGAGAACTTCTACGAGCTGATTCACTTGTTTGCAGGGGAAATGTGCATATTAAAAACATAACAATGCCAATTTAGCTTTCCCCCCCTCCATGGTTATACCACTTCTGAAAAAAATACAAGGAAAGTTAGAAAAACTCCATACTGGAGAAAATATCTAACAACATTATTTGACTATATATAAGTCTTTGTCACAAAGTTTATCATTCTCAGATTTAACAACTACCATTGTTGCTCAAAGACAAGCTGCATATCAAAGCCCTGATATAAAAAAGCAAAGGACCTCATTCTCATAAATCAAGAACCCAAAGAAAAAAATGACCTATTTATTAGAAAAGTTCACCTTTGACTTTGAGCATAGTTATAGCAAATTTAAAATACCTGTAATTAAATGCAAATGAATTATATCCTCTTTCCAAAAATAAAAGAGGAAAAATCCTTACTCACACACGAATCTTTAAGGGGAAGAGTGAAATAATTAGAAAAGGGATGCATTTCCGTAAAACAGTAACATAGTAAATAATAACAAAACTATACAGTATAGTCACTTCTCTCTTAGTTTTTCAGAAAGCACAATTTACAGTAGTCCCCCCCTTATCTTTGGGGGAGATTAGTTCTAAGCCACCAGAGGATCCTGGAAATCATGAACAGTACCAAACTCTATCTATGTTTTTCCTCATACATACATACCTATGATAAAGCATAATTTATAAATTAGGTACAGCAAGAGATTAATAATAATGATAAAATAGAACAATTATAAAATATTATAATAAAAGTTATATGAATGTGGCCTCTCTCTCTCTCCTGTCTCCTTCCTTCCTCCCCTTACCCCCTCCCCTTCCCCGCTCCCCTTTCCTGTCCACTCCCCATCTCCCATCCCTTCCTTCTCCCCCTCTGTCTGTCTCTGTCTCTGTCACTGTCTTTCTGTCTCTCTGTCTGTCTCTCTCCTGACCTCTCTCTCCCTCTGTGATATCTGATCTGATAACCTGATAACCAACATGGCTACTAAGTGAATAACAGGCTGGGAGCCTATATATGGCATGGAGGCGCTGGACAAAGGGGTGATTCAAATCCCAGGCAGGATGGAATGAGATGGTTCAAGAAGTCATCAGGCTACTCAGAATGGTACACAATTTAAAATTTATAAATTGTTTACTTATGGAATTTTCTATTTAATATTTTCCAACTGTGATTAAACACAGGTAACTGAAACTGTGGAAAGCGAAACCACAGATAAGGGGAGACTATTGTACTTGAACATCATCCTTTCTCCTTTCATCTCTGGAGAAAAAAATTGTGGAGCTGTTTCAGTGTGTGAAGGATGGCAGACTAGATGGTAACTGAAATTTCAAACTTTCCTTAGATTTTGAATTTAACATTCTGCTCTTATAACATGAATATGAACAAATATAGCAGATGTTTTAGGGGACAGTGAAAATTTTAATGAATTATCAACTGTTTAATATGTTCTCATAGAAGAAAACAAATGAGTGAACTAATTTTCCTTTACTCAGCATTCACTATCCCACTAAATGTTATAAAATTCAAAATCTCTTAGGCTAAAACCCCACAAGCCATAATCCCATACACACTAAAAATAATCTGCCAAGTAACCCAATGAATGCAAAGTTAGATACAGAAAATTTTGTATCTTTAATGGCAAGCTAGAAAAATGTACCAGTCTGAATGAACTAATGGATTATTAATAATAAATGAAAACTCAAAGAATTTTAGATATAAAAGTAGTGGAGAATAGATGTTTCTTACTAATTATTTTTGTAGACCAAAGGAAAAAGAAGTGAATTTATGTTTACTTAATTTATCATCAGAATTTAAATATAAATTAAATAAATTATTTATAGCATCTTTATATTTATTCTATCTTTTATACTACAATAAAATGCATCATTTGCACTAATTAATACTAAATAGTATATAATATTCTGCTCTAGCATTATGTCTTAACTACATTCAGAAGAGAGAATATTGTTACATTTTAATGAATTATAATGTTTTTGTTCAGATATATCATAATATAGAAAGACTGAAGAAAGCCAAATAACATAAATTTTTAAAAATATATACTTTTAATATATCACTAATTTTGAAGTACAATTACAAAGAAAAAGTGTAATACAAATATGAACAGTGCAAACATTTAAGACTTCTTGAAACTTTACTTTGGTCAGTAAAAAAAACACAGTGAACACTAATTCAGGAGGATTCGGCAACTTTCTTTAAATGTTTTAGATTTTATTAAAATGAAAAAGTGATTTTTAATATGGCCCTGACCTTTTTGTAAACCAAATTATTTTTTTGTTCATTAATTCTGCAAGAATTAGGAAGAAAACGTGCAGTTATAAAAACTTGTTAAAGCAAATTAAGACATTATCATAAATACAAAACATCTTGATATAAATATTTTTTTAATTCACAATAAAAATGACAAAATTAAAGAAAAATTTAATAGCATGAGATTCAATCAGAATGGAAGAAAAAAGATTGTCATGTTCCAGGGTCTAAAAAAATTAGTCACTATTAAAAAGGAATACTGACTTTTAAAATAGAAATTTGAGCAAACAAGATTTTTACAAATAAACTCCCTTTGACTTATTTCAAGAAGTATTCATGTAAAAATCAATTTCATCCTGATATTTATTTGTGTCCAAGAGTGGTTCCAGCACTGAACAAATTAGAAGCTTAGTTTATATCTTATATATTTTACAAATTTTAAGAGCCAGGGCTTAATAAGTCACAGAAACTATAAACTCCTCTCATTTCCAGAAGCTGTTTATTTCTTGAAGTGAGAAGAGGCAATGATGGAAAACTGTTCTCATTATACACTCCAAAGATGTAGCAATACAGAGATTTTTGAGTTTAGGAAACCTTAGACTCAATTTTCAGTGAACAGAAACAGTAAATTACATGGATCTTCTGTCTCTCTGGAGTAGTCCCTATCCTTATCTCATCATTTTATTCCTGATTCAGAGCAAAGACATTTTCTAGACCCTGTGGTAGAGATAACAGAAATCAGATGCTGAGAATGATGCTGAGAAGTGACCAGAGATTAGCAAGAGGATGATTTGGGTGCAACTGATTGGTGTGATTTCTACTTACTAAAAAAGCATCACATGGTTTGCTTAAAGTGTATGGGAAAAAATAAATAACAATTGAAGAGTGATGAAATCCTGTGGTATAGTTTGAAGAGGTATGAGAGAAATTTGGGAAAGCAGCCGATTGATAGTTCTCAACAAGAAAAGCTGAAAGATCACATGCTAAGAATTACCTTACTTGATCTTTTCCAACTCTTCCTCATTAGCATTGTCTGTAAATGAAATAAAGCATTTTCATTATCTTATCACTCAAGTACAGAGCAGGGCAGCCAATTGGTTTCTAGAGGAAGCTTAACATTTAAACAGCAAACATTTCTAGCAACAACTATACAAGACAAAAATTGTTTTTCACAGATGCACAGCTAGAAGAAGCACCTTTAACATTCAAGCAGTCTTTCTGGTGAGAGTTCATTTGTTTTATTCTTTTGTACAAAGAAATGGAATGGTATATTTTAAACAGAATGGACAATATAAAATATCTTAATTATTAACTGGAAAAAAACACATTGAATCTCATGACTGGTGACTGTTCCTTTTTGGTGGAGGTTGAGGATGAACCATGATTTTACCAGGTATATAATAATTTTTCTCTTCAAACACATTCTAAGTGTGTTGCTTTAATGGGATCTTAGAATTGTCTCTGCTTACACTTAATCATTAATTACATCAGAATCTGCAAATGCTTTAAATGGAGAAAAAATGCTGTATATTGTGATGGCTATTAGTAGATCTTCTTGCTAAATGTTTAGCCATAACATGGCCGTTAAACTAGTTTTTTTTTTTTTTTTTTTATGTCATAGTAAGGGGTATTATGGCTGCAAGTTTTAATTAAGGTTATAGAGACTTGTGATGAGTGCCCAAGACCATTGGTCTTTTGCAAAAAGTTAATGATAAAAATCCAAAGATTTATTTCCTCTCCAGTTTTAAAAACTACTTAATGAAAACTGAGATATTAACTTTCTGATTAACCGCTTTACCCTCTCTTAGCTTTATAATTATCTTTAAGATGAATGAAGTGAACAATAGGGAATATTTGGAACTAAGAATATAGCTTGTAGACATGCTTGGCATACTTGTATACAAAAGAAGTGCACTGGTGCCTTGAAGAACTATATTACCTTCAGCAGAATTCACTATAAAGTAGGACCATTTCGGAAACCACTCATAAATTACAAAAAATGCAAAAAAGATTTTAATATAAGATTAAGTCACATAGAAGACAACCTTTGGCCTACACCAAGACAAGGAAATTATGCAGAGGTTCTAGAGTAGAAAATGAGAAAATCATAAAATTGTCAAAAATAAGGATACATTCCTCTTTTCTGTAGTCATTTTACAGTTTATATTTTCCCTAAATACACTCTGTGTTAAATGTTGACCAAAATATTGAATGAACAGTAATAGATTTCCTAAGTTAGAATAATTCTTTCTTTCTTTATTTTTTTTCCCCAGATGAAGCCAGGAAACTGCAAAGCAGTGTTATGGAATACTATTATAGAAACATTTTATATGTTTTCTAAGTACTAACATCCAGTTCATTTTAAAGCAACAAAACCCACCATTGGGTTGTGGAGATGGACATGTAGTGAATATGTAATAAATGTTTGTTGTTTAAGTTAAATGAGTTATTGTCATCAGCATCATCATCATCATCACCACCACCATTTTCTCCATCATCACTAAAAGGCAAGTGAAAACCAAATACTTCTGTGGTATGCCATATACACAAATGCTCCATAAAATAGTCAGAAAATAAATGTTCAACTCTCAGAAAGAGAGTTTTAATAGACTAAGAATGATAATTCCCAGAGAAAATGTTTTGAGTCAAATCAACTAAATAAATCAAAAAGTAAAATCTCTTAAGTCATGGTCATTTACCATCATCATCTAGGATCTAAGAACCTTAGAAAATTCTATATCTGTGAGATATGTAATAGCATAGAAAAGAGGCTAAGAACATGAGGAAGAGTTGAATCTAGGGCAATATCACTCAATATTATGCAGATTCACTACTGCCAAACTATATCTCCTGTCTCAGAACCACTGCATACAATTAGCCTTTTATATGTAAAGCAAACTATAGAGTTGGCATTTTTCCTGGCTCTCAAAATTGGCTTTACAAACTGGCTGTCTGGTATTATTTTTCAGATCGGGACACTGACACAAACAAGTCAGTATTTTCCTTAAGTCTAAATAAGAAAGATTTGGCCATTTGGGAAACCAATTCATTATTTTCCGGATTCAGTGTCTTCAGTTCTATTATTAGATCCAGTAACTCTCAAAGTGACCCTAGATTTTATAACAAAATTTGGGCTTCTTGAGTCAAGACAAGTAGCTAAACTATGGCTTTAAGTATCCCACTCCCTACTCTTGTTTTCTTTTCAGATGGTTAGGTTAAGGTATATATTCAATAACACTGAAAAGAGTAGAAAAGAATTTAATAGACATACTATTAATACTGTTACTTTTGTCGTGAGACATGTTAGAGAAGAAAGATTGTTTGGGGAATGTTAAAGATAGGAGGCGAAGCAAATTATAGAAAAATAAGATTTATGTTTTGCACTATAATTTAACTTCAGCTGAGAAACATATGAATTTGTTTTTGAAAGTGTCATTATCTAATATAAATATAGTAAAATTCAAATCCTTCATTAGCAGCTCAACTTTCTTTGAAGGCAATAAAAAGTAAGTAAAATAAAATATGGCCTTGATAGAGCTGCAAAACTGATCATATTTTTAAAAGATTCTATAACTTGATCCATTTTTTGCTTTTATCTTTCATTGTAGTGATTTTTTAAGGCAATCATATGGCTACTATAAATATAAAAAATCACAGAATGGATAGACATTATAGTACATACAATAAAGCATATATATATTTTTTACAGGTGAATTTTTTCCCAAATGTTATTTACAGAATAATTCAGAAAAATTTCAAAAATAAACCAACATGGAAAAATATTTTTTTAATTCACTAAAGACCAACTAGGGTTAACTCATATGTTTCTTAGAGTTTTCTATTTTTCAGCTTTAGCCAAGCAATCTGTAGTTCTAGGTAATCTAAGAGAGTGAGTAACACAAATTAACTCACTTTTATTTCACAAATTCTCCAATGAAGAAAGTTGTGGATTGAACTCTGCTAGAAAAAGAGCCAGAAAGAACTCAAACACACTATCAGACTAAAATACCACATACAGGACACACATATATGCACCACACACTTTTGCAGTTTCAGAAACAGAACATGCATTCAAAACAGAA
>NW_011888792.1:12535527-12537883 GCF_000151845.1 Pteropus vampyrus
GGTTTTGAGAGGTCATCATAAGAAAAGTAATCAGAAGCAATAACGTATACATGCAGTATTTTTAACCAGGAGCGATAAGATATATGGTGGAGGTGAAGGAAAGTATAGTACAGGCATATTTGGGGTAGGACATGTGACACTGAAGAAGCTTAGACTTGAGAGAAGTGAACTTAGCAGGAGTTTGTATGGTTGGGACAGAGGTTACAAGTAAGGGAACACATGTTGCTCACTGGAGAGCCTTAAAGTCCCTCATCAGGACGTTTCCATTTAACCAGAGGTTGCCGAACACTTAGAAAAAAAATAAAGAGGAAGTTATAGGATCTAGTACAATGCTTAGTAGATGATCAATAAGTGTTTTTTTAAACAGATGCCTACAGTTTTAGAGATTTTAATAAAATAGCTATAGAACTGTTACATAGACCAAAACAAACGAAGAGGGGAAAACAAGTTTATACGATTCGTTAAAAATTTTCATAATGTAAAGCATATGCTTAGAATACCGTCTCCAAATCTAGGAAACCAGACTAGGATACTAGCTAGGATACTTGGGAAATTCCTACCAGGGATATTTTATCCTTCCTCCCCACCCCTTGACCAAGCTCCCTTCTCTATAACCGACCCCATGTTCCTGGTTATTGGTTATTGACCGCATCCACAAGGAGGAACCAGTATAGACACACTAGTCATCCTCCTCTCTGTTCCTCAGGTGTGGCTGAGGTCAGGCGAGTTCATCAGCCAGAGGCTGACTGGTACAGGCTGAAAGTGTTGTGTCTTTTCTGAGGCACTGAGCCCTGGCTAAGCCAAGTGCTTCTCCGATGCAGAGAAAAGACAAGTGAGAGTCCGCATTAGTATGAGAGGGAAAAAGACATCGTTTTTCAGTTGCCACAGAATAAATCCAGGGCTATTTAGGACTCTGAAGGAGAAGGGCATGAAATAAGGCAGTAAATGAATAATACTTGTTAGTAAATGATTTCTTCCAAAAACCAAAGGGTTTCAAGTCAAGAAAACGGCATAAGAATTTCAGGAAGAACTCTGTGTTAAGGGTGAACGTAGCTGGAGAAATAGGATGAGGAGAAAGGAAAAAGAAGAAAAGAAGATGAACGATACCAGATTTTTAATGTATAACTGTTTCATGTAATCCGTGCATTTTCTTCCCTATTCATATTTGATAAATCACTGATGATCAACAACCAGGCATTATTTTTAAATGATTTTTTTTAAATTAGAAAGATATTATGCCTAAATAATAAGTTTGAGCAGCTATGGAGATTGAAGGATTTTTTACAAAAATTGTTGAAGAAAAAACTGTGTGGAGAACTTCTTTGCCTGTGCTGACATATACCTCTGTGAAATTTAGAACAACTTAGTAGCTCCATCATAAGACCACTTGATACTAATTTGATCCCTGAAACCTTCAGCTTGATTTTAGAGTACTTAATAAATATCCCTTTAATGTACAAATTCAGTACACCCTCCATCATCAAATCACCCAAATAACTACAGCTGCCATATCATTCCAATCTCTAGCAATATTGCCAGTATACATGGTTTGGGGATATACAAGACCTCAAACACTTAGGTATTTTTTGTTTATGAAGTGCTACCCTTCATTAAAATAATAAAGACTCCCAAAGCAAAAATATTCCACCACCAAGTTTTGTAGATTTTTCTTCCTATAGGTAAACCTGCTGATTTCTCTCCATTTCTATCTCTGACAGTTCTAATCTAAATTTCTACCATATTCCACTTGGATTTTTGTAATAGCCTCCTAATTGGTTTCCAAGCATTCATTCTAACTCTTCCATCTATTTTCTACAATGGAGCTACAGAGCTATTTTTGAAAAACAATTGTGATTATGCCACTTCCTATTTATAGACTTCCACTAGCTCGCCACTGCTCTTTGGGGGAAGACCACAAACCTTAACGTGGCCAATGATCCCTACTCAGTGTGGTCATCTCCTTTCTGCTCTGTCATCATGCACCATGATCTCCCACACTCACTTGCTTTCACCTTCTCTAGTTTTAACACTTTTCAAATTCCTGAAATGCAGCTTGGTTCCTCTAGCTACAGGGTCTTTGAATGTGTTGTTTACTCTGCTTGAAATACTTCCTCTCTTCCTGTTTTTTTTGCCGTATTAAGTCCTATTCACACTTCAGACCCCAGCTCTCATTTGACTTCCTTAGATAATCCCTGTCCCCTTGACTAGGACAAATTCTCCTTTATTTGCTCTTACAGCAATATTTATCCCTCTCTCACGGCGCTTAAAACAGTTGTCATTATACATTTCCTTCAGTAATTACTTGATTCTCGAGTTCTCCACTGGATATAAGTTCTATTATATCCTAAGGGTCTAG
>NW_011888792.1:12539108-12543860 GCF_000151845.1 Pteropus vampyrus
GAACTAGTGATACCCAGGATACTCACAGAAACAAAGAACAGGGAAGATTTTCATCTGCTGTTTCTCTTATTATTATCTCTGGGTTAAGAAAAGGCTCATGACATTCAAACAATGTTTGAATGAACAGCTGAGAGCAAGTTTAAGAGCAAGAAAGCAGTCCTGTGGGAGGGAGGGAGAGACTTACCACATCCTTGTGTTCTCCTTCCTTAGGGGTAAGGACAACTGAGAGCAAAATGACTCCAAGATCATGGTCAGGATAATGGGGATCTTTCAGTGTTAGAGTCACATCCATGGGCCTGTAATATAAAATACTGAGATCTTAAACAGTCATTCAATGAATAAGCCAAAAATATATTTTATATCAACAATTTTGTCTTCCTTTTCCTGCCACATTTTTTTGTTATTAAAGTATCATCTATGTATTAAGTTATCCAATAAGTTGTGGGCCAAGTGGGTATACTTGGATGGATTCACTGGATAGGTTTCAGTCCTTCGTGAGGTTCTAGAAAGGCCATGGGGTTGCTGGAAAGGCCAAGAAACTACAACAGTATTGAGAAACCTATATGAAGTCCCTTCTAAATACATAGAAAGCAATTCCAACTATTTTCTACAAATTTGAGTCCAATAACAAAACAGGGTCACTTATTGACCACTATCTTCCTTTTACTTCACTAGGATTTTTTAAACTCAGGAGTATGATATAGAATAAACAAATGAGTGAGAGAAGAGGATATAAAATACAATTTGCCTGATATACATTATAGACATACTTTAAAAACAATGTATAATTATTTAATTACAAGAAATTTCAATTTTTAAAACAATGCTTCTACTTTTGGGTTGTTAAACCTATGCCTGAACAATTTTTAGATTCAGAAACACAAGGAAATCAATCTTTAGAAGAGTTGATCAACACTTAGAAGACATCAGAATTAGCTAAGTATCTCTAAGACATTATGAATTAGTCAATATTACCCATTAGAAAATAAGCAAAATACGCTTTCAACTGACAATGCATAGGTGCTATCTTATTTCCATATTTTAATTAATATTGAACAAATAGGAGTTCATGCCTATAACAAACCTAAGGGACTATGAAAACTTCGGCACCAAACTTGAATCTTGAAATTTTGGCAAATTAGGTATGTTCCCTTGGCTTGTTCATTCACTTGCTCATTCATTTCATTCACACAACATGTATTAAGGATATATTAAATGCCACACTGTGCTAGGTTCTGGGTAAAAACCAGAGGTCAAGACAAAAGATAAGATCCTGGTCTTCACTGAGCTAAACTTTTAGTAAATGATACAGTTGGAGTCTAGTACTAGGAAGAGGCTTTTGTGGAGGAAAACTGGTCCAAGTAAGAATTTTTTATTCTGGCTACACATCAGAATCAACTGGGAAGCTTTAAAAAAGTGCGTATTCCTGAATTTCAGCCATCATGCCTCTGGTTCTGTAGATCAATCAGGGTGGGGCCTGGAAATGCACATATTTATAAAGTTTCTCAAATGATTTTCTCATATAACCTTAGGTACTTTTGAGAACCTTAGGTACTTTTTTAAACTAGGATATTATAATACTAGGAAACTTTCATATGATGCTTAATTTGCCAAGTCAGGGAATGATGTTACGAAGAATATGAAGTTTTCTTATGTCAGGGACTTTAACTGAAACATAAGTAATCTGTTAGATGATTTATGTGTTATAATAATTATGATACAAATTGTTCCAATGTTATTTTAGTTATAATGAATCATTATAGTTGGATACTAAAAACTAGTTCCTTTTATTTTAACAAATACATGTTAAGCATTATAATGTGTGTTTGTGTGTGATTTTTCTTGTAATGATTAATAGGAAAAGTAATAGGAAAAACTTCATTACATTTTTATAATGATTACCTGATAAAGATTTAAGAATATTTGCAATTGCTTTATGCCTACTTATTTTCTTTCAAAGAGATACTTTATTGGGTTACACAGTAGCATAAATATTTACATTGCTACTATTATTATAATGGAATAAGTTAATTCTATATTAAATGTTATATTAAAATGTAATATAATATAATATTGTGTTATAATATTACATTAATATATGATATAATATAATATTATTGTATTTTTACATCCAGAGACTACTGATTTATACATGGAATGTAATGGCATACACAGATATGTGATTTTAAAAACTGGCACGTGATTTTAAAAAGTGGTTTTGAGGGAAGGGAATGATTAACTATAAATATCTAAAATAAGTATTGTGACAAAATCAGCATCAAATGATTTTTGTTATCTTTTTATTTTCTTAATCATCATATATTTTTAATTTAAAATTATTTTTCACAATGATTTATCTTTAATAGAAAAGAGAAATTTATACTTTGTAATTAAGTCCGATAATTTGCATATCATTATACAGAAGTCTGCAGAGAAAATAATGTGGGCTTTATAGAAAAACGGCACAATCCATTCTAGTTGAAGCTCAGTTTTTATGATAATGGACTACATATAATCCCATATAGGACACTTCTTTCAACTGCAGTGAGATGGGGAGCCAGCTATCACCTGTATTCTACCTTCAGGTCAACCCTGTGCTACACTTTAGATTGCAATGAAGAACTCGTAGGAAGTACAGACAAGGCCCCTCTTTTGGCCAGTTTGAAGCAAAAATGACCATTGGAAGACCAATAAGCTGCCGCTGTGCTCACACTTAGCTGACTATAAGACATAAGGGGGTTCTGCTATTTATATTTCTCTACTCATCTACATTTACAGAAATATAGAGTAGTGATCTGGCCCATTACTCTGCTTTCTTGCTTTCCGTTATTCCTGTCACATGATAAAGCATGATCACCTAATGCAGACAGGAATTCCTTCTCCTTAACTCATCAGAGTCTTCACAGCTACCTTTGTGACCCATTCCAGCACTGCTTGATCCCTTTTGAATCAATTTTTTTCTTCTATAGTATTGATCTCCTGTAGTGTTAGCTCCCATATAGTAATGCATTTTTAAAAATGTAAGCCCCTAACTAGGTCCAAGGAATGATTAATATTAGTAAAATAATATAACTTTACAGCTAGTCAAGCAATGGTAAACTAAAGTAACTGAGCAAGCACAGCCAATCTGCCTCCACTTTAGGGGTGCTCCTTGGTAACCTGGGATTACTGGTGATGGCAAAATTAGACTTTACTTGGCTTAAGTGATAAGAGAGTTGCTGTTTTAGAAGCAAAGTACACACGTTTTATTCTCTATATGGTGGTCTGATTCTTAAATTAATAATTATGATCAACAGGCATAATATTTCTTTATGCCCCGCTATAACTGTATAAGCAAGGAACGTGAGAGCAAGGAATGTGTCTTTTAGCTCTAGATTCCTAGTGCTTAGCACTGTGCTGAGGGACAAAGCAGGCACCCAAGAATTTTTCTGTTGAATAGTTGCTGTCAAATGAGATAGTCAGGGAAGATGCTATTATTGCCATTGGACAGATGAGAAAGATGTACTTGAGAAAGCCTGGCTAGCATGAGAGCTCATGACCACACATCGAAGAACAGTGATTCGAACTCAGATCTGCTGACACTTTCTATTACACTGGCCCAGCTTTATAACAAGGTGTAGTGATATTATAACAGTTCAAAAGTTACCTGTTTAACTCCAATTGTGTGAGATCCAGAAAGGCTGAACCCATAAAGTCATCCTGTAGTCCAAAATCATAGTCAAATACCTAAGAAGTCCAAAAGGTGACATTATTATAAATAATTCCAAAATTAATTTTATATGAAAATGTTGATTATAAAATATAATCATTCCAAAACAATGAAATTTCCTAACATAGGCTTAGAATAGTTTCCCCATATTATAGAAAGGCTATCAACATTCCTGAAAGGCAAAGTGAGTTGGTACAAAATTCAACAACTGTGTTCAGTACTGGGCTACAGGTGATGAGAATATGATTCCAATTTCTTCACACTTCTCAGGTCACTGAAGACAAATTCTATGATATAGGACAATGTAATTTAAACACACAAATAAGTGAAAATGGAGATATTGTGATAAAAGCACTTTGTACAGTTACATAAGGTTAAATTTTTATTGTCACAAGCTATGATTTGGAAATAAGGTAACAACAGCAAAACAGAAAGAAAAAGAGAAGAAAAGAAAAGAGAGAAGGCATTTCTTCCTTCTGTCAAAACAATTTATCCAGTATCTTCTCTGTGCCCTTCATGGTTCTTATTCATACTACAGTGAATAAGACAGGCAATGTCCCTGACCTTCTGGACCCTACATTTAGGCTCTGAGACAGTCGATAAATACCCAAATAGATACATACAGTTCGGTGGTGAGAGCAATGGAGACAAGAGTGTAAGAGGGCATTTTGGGAGCTGCTATTTTGGATAGGGAGTCCAGGAAGTCCTCTCAGAGGAAGTGTGTTTGGATAGAGACCCCAAAGATCAGAAGGATTAAGTCATGTTAGCACAAAAAGAGCACTCCACGTGGAGGAAAGGGCAAGTGATTAGCATGTTCAAGGATCACCAAGAAGCCAGTGTGGTTGAAGCAGATTGAAAAAGATGGAGAGTGGAAGGAGGTTGGAGAGATAGCTCAGAACTAGATCAGTTAGGGACATTTCTAAAATACTCTAAGTAAATGGGAGTTGGCTAACTTCTATCCACTTATTAATTTTCTTACTCATTAATTCCCTCAGCCATATTAAGTACTTATCATATGCCGGACAACGTGCTAGGAATTGAGT
>NW_011888792.1:12543910-12558406 GCF_000151845.1 Pteropus vampyrus
TTATAGAAAGGCTATCAACATTCCTGAAAGGCAAAGTGAGTTGGTACAAAATTCAACAACTGTGTTCAGTACTGGGCTACAGGTGATGAGAATATGATTCCAATTTCTTCACACTTCTCAGGTCACTGAAGACAAATTCTATGATATAGAACAATGTAATTTAAACACACAAATAAGTGAAAATGGAGATATTGTGATAAAAGCACTTTGTACAGTTACATAAGGTTAAATTTTTATTGTCACAAGCTATGATTTGGAAATAAGGTAACAACAGCAAAACAGAAAGAAAAAGAGAAGAAAAGAAAAGAGAGAAGGCATTTCTTCCTTCTGTCAAAACAATTTATCCAGTATCTTCTCTGTGCCCTTCATGGTTCTTATTCATACTACAGTGAATAAGACAGGCAATGTCCCTGACCTTCTGGACCCTACATTTAGGCTCTGAGACAGTCGATAAATACCCAAATAGATACATACAGTTCGGTGGTGAGAGCAATGGAGACAAGAGTGTAAGAGGGCATTTTGGGAGCTGCTATTTTGGATAGGGAGTCCAGGAAGTCCTCTCAGAGGAAGTGTGTTTGGATAGAGACCCCAAAGATCAGAAGGATTAAGTCATGTTAGCACAAAAAGAGCACTCCACGTGGAGGAAAGGGCAAGTGATTAGCATGTTCAAGGATCACCAAGAAGCCAGTGTGGTTGAAGCAGATTGAAAAAGATGGAGAGTGGAAGGAGGTTGGAGAGATAGCTCAGAACTAGATCAGTTAGGGACATTTCTAAAATACTCTAAGTAAATGGGAGTTGGCTAACTTCTATCCACTTATTAATTTTCTTACTCATTAATTCCCTCAGCCATATTAAGTACTTATCATATGCCGGACAACGTGCTAGGAATTGAGTAAACAGTGGTGAGCAAAACTGACACCGTTGATGTGTATAGTAGAATGAGGAAGTACACAGGTGATTTGTAATTACACATTTTTATAAACGTTGTAAAGAAAAGAACAGTGTCTGAAAAGAATAGCAGTGGAGATCAGGAAAGCTTTTAAGATAGAAAAAACTGCTACTAGATGAATTTTAGAACTGTGTTTTGTGACCTTTTTAAATAGAAAATCTTTGTATTGTAAACTGGAATAAATTAGCATAAACAGAAAAGTGTGCTCTTGGACAACCCAGACTATTAGACTCTCCAGGATGTGAGAATCCACTAGGCTGAAAGAATCCATAGCCCAGTACTCTTGTGCCCAATTCCTGGCAAAACAGTTACAAAACTTGAAGCAGAGAGAACAGTATGTACAGCAGCCCTGAATCAGTAACTGTTTTTTCTCTAGTACAGGTATACTTTAAACAAACTTAATATGTAAAAAATCAATGTTAAAACAAAAGATAAATATTTTGCATTACAAAGGGATTCTTAACTTTGAAGAGTCACAAGGGGATTTATTTAAGTAATAAGTTCCCCTAATGCCTTTTAAATTATTCAATTTACAGTCATTTGATTTACATACAACCTTTCAGGAGTACATTTGTTGTAGAAAGTGTAGCACTCCTGCAATAAATATTCTCCTTGATCAACTACACTTCTGAGCTTCAGTCATCCGCTCAGTGGCACATCACATGGATATACTGCATATCTTATGCAACTGACACTTTGGTGTTTGCAAGCGACTATAGTCGTGTATTTTACAACACAAAATTTACACCAAAAATTAGAGAAATTTCTCTTGTGTATTACTTCTAATTGTATCACCCTAACACTTAAAATCTTGGAAGTGACATATAATTAATGAGAACACCTGGGATATATCCATACATGCGAAGTAGAGAGCTGTGAACCCAGTGAAGTGATTAGTGTAGACAACTCAAATGGGTAATTAAACATTCAAACTCTCTTTACTCTCATGGCAAGCGTTTCCTACTGTCCTAAAGCAAGATATTTGCTTTAGTTTCAATTTCTATTAATCAGCAAAGACATAAACATGGGAAAGAATGGAAACATCAGAACCTGTTCATTAATGATATTATTAGCTGTGCTATTTGGTTTAAGCTCTATAAACTATTTGTCAGAGGGAACAGTGCTCTAGGTGGAGCTTCAGAAATACAGAGCATAGAAAAGATAAAAAGGAAAACGTTCCCCCACTGCAACAAGCACAGTTAACGTTGATCGATGTTTATTCAAGCTTACTATGTTATGTTAGGCACGCTGTTAAATACATTACATAGATATTTAAATTTAATTCTTATACAGCTCAGTGAACAAGGTATTGTTGTTTCCATTTTTCAGATAAGGGACCCGAAGCTTGAAAAGTTTATATCCCAGATTGAAAGAGGTCAGATCCAAACCTTGTACTGGATTTCAGAAATTTAACAAATATAACTTGGACACCCACTCTGGGTGAAACCTGGGAATTTAAATGTGAACAATTAAGTGGTATCCTTGCTTTTATGAACATTCCACCCCACTGAGTTGGAAATATGAGGTAATGTTCGGTAGAAGTGGCTTAAGGCTCAGTAACACCTCTTCATTTGCAAATGAGTTTAGAAAAACAAACTTTTTATTCTAATCAATGAATTTATTTAGCATCTTGATTCAATTGTCTACCAAGACAAACTGCCTTAGGGAGTACATCAGTTAAATGCTTTTGGATACAAGTAACAGAAAATTCTGCCCACACTGCCTTCAACACAAATAGGAATTTGTTAGTTCAAATGACTGAAATATCTTTAGGTAATTATGACTTCAGGAGAATTTTTATGTGGCAGTTCAAGTGATTTATATATGCTTATTCATTCATTTCTTTGAAAAATAGTTGGGAACACTTAGAAATGTGCCAAGTGCTATTCCAGGCACTAGAAATACTGCAATTAACAAAACAAAGTCTTTCACTTCTTGGGGCTTACATATGAGGAGGCATGCAGAAAATTAAAAAAATGCAGTGATAAGTAAAGGTTGTGGTAAGTGCCATGAAGAAAAATATCTCAGGATACGGGAATGATGGGAACTACTATTTATGAGGGTGGCATTTGAATTAAGCGATGAGGCATAATGGAAATAGGAAGTGGAATGGTATTTGGATCGTATAATGTGACTCAAGATACAAGATTCTACTCAGAAAATACACCCATGACTCATTTTCATACCCAGGCAGCTTCAAAATAACCATTTTACTATAAAAGAATAATTAAACTCTAAATTGCAGAACTGACATTATAAAACAAAGGAATAAAACAAAACAAAACAAAACAAAACCTAACTGTGGCCATGGCAATTAGTCACCTTTAGTGGAAAATAGAAGCTATGTTGATTAACTGCTGAGTGGACATGACAATCTTAATCTCTTCGAGTCTCATTTACTTATAAAAAGGAGATGAGAATAGTTATTTGTAGGGTTATTGTGCAGATTACATGAGATAAAGTAGCTCTGGCACTTGGCACAGTGCTCAATAAATGGTGGCTGTTATTACGATGAAGATGTAACTGCAGATTCCATTTTCCCAAGACTCAATAATCTCATATATACTTTGCTTATAATCCAAAAGCAAGTACAGTTATACTTTTTTGTTTTCTTATTGATTTGGGGGTGGGGGAGGGAAGTCTAAAATAGTTGAGATTCTCGATTAAAGCATTTCGGAAGTATTTTTGAACCATGCAAGAAAAATATCTGTGATAATGCTAACATCTTTTACCTCTGGAATAATTTTGTTTGAGTGCTCTATGGTTTATGGCTGTACACATATTTCCATTCCAACTATTCAGGTATTTCCTATGAAATGTCTAGAAAAGCGACTCTCTACCCATGCAGTGCATCAGAAAAAAACTGCTATGTTTTGAAAATACAGAATCGTGGACTCTACCTCAGAGGTCCTGAATTAGAATCTTTAGGGGAGAGACTTGGAAATTTAGATTCTTTAAAACTTTCTGGATAATCCTGATGTACAGCCAGGGTTGAGGATCATTGGTATAGAACATTCTTTTAGGGCCCTTAAATCCTACTGAGGAATAATTTTATGTAGAACAAAACTGTGGTCCTTAACTTGAACTGAGCTTAAAGTACTTTTTAAATTTTAAATCTTAAGCTTGGATAAATGAGTCATTTAAGGAACTATCAATTGTGTTAAAATGACAGTCTTAGAGAGCAATATGGCCCCTAACCAAAGTGTTTTCCTAATTATCAAAATTTTTCTATTATTTAGAAGAGCACTTCAATTTAATACCCAGATTGCTAGCTCATGATTAGGCCAAACGAGCAACAATTTACACAAACATTTCCCCTTTATATTATTTCTATATCTTCCACTGTAACTCTGGGTGTTCATATGTACCTTGGATAACAGTGTCAGTGAAATGACAATGGAGAATTTGAATTCGATTCAGTGGAAATGGATGCTGAATTTATCTTATTATTTAAGATGTGTGCCAGAGCATCCCTGAGGATACAGAGCAGGCTCAGTGGCTCATGTCTTAGTTAGAAGTACTGCATTTAAACTCCCCACTTCTACTGGTACCTTTTTATAAATATTTTTCAAGCCCATTCTTCCAGACTTGTTTTCATCTCCTGCTCTCACTGTGAAGTCATTCAGAATTGAAGGAATATTCTCTTTTCATTAAAATTATAAGCTATGTGACTTTCAACCTATTTGGAAAGTGTATTCTTACCTATTTTGTATAGATTATTTAAAAATAACAGTTCTGGGATTCTTTGTGGGAAAAAATGTTTTTATTAGAAATGGTACGAGCACTGCGACTTTAATGTGATTTTATAAACTCAGCTCAGAACTATATTTTGTTTCCCTTGGTAACCTTTACATTGATAGAACTCAGATAACAGGGTACGTTTGGACTTTTTCCTTTGACTAGAAATAGGAAGGTAGACACTTAACATTTCTTAACCACATACTTCATGGATACATTTTCATATTAACTGTTACTACAGAATTGGTTAGGCCCTAAGAAATCTTTTGGGCAAGATTCACCTTCCATCATGGAGGATGTGGGCATCATATTAAATTCAAGTCAGTCAATCACACAGGGTTGTGTAGAAACAATGAAATTAATGCAATTTTCATGAAATTCTAGTAAAAAATATAATTTTCACCAGTGTATTTTAAGTCTTTGTGTATCCAAGTTTAGGCAAAAAGTAGATAACACAAAAAATTAAAAAATTAAGCTAACAGTTAGAGATTTTTTCACAAAAGAAGCTCCACAGAATTAACAGAAATGAAAACCAAATTTTAAAAAATCAAAGCATATTAAAAAGTATAAAGAAATACATAAAATAAAATATTGTCATTTTGTATTTATACTAATATTTGAAAGGCCAGTGCAATTTATATTTAATTTAGTAATTTTTCTTCTGTAGAAATGTAAAAAAGTGGCAAATCTTTATAATTCACTGTGTAACTCCTGTATGGTAGAAGTGAAGTTGTGGCTACTTATGTTGTACCCTGAACACTCAACGTGGTAAACAAATGAACAAAAACGACCCCGGGTTCTCTCTCCTAGCTTCTTTGCTCATATTGTGTCATTAACCAAGCCTTTTGGCCTGCATGCAGTGTCGCCCTCTCCAGTAGAAGTGTATATGTATGTATATTCTTGCTTTCTCAAACCAAAATTTTTTTCCATCATTTTTTTCTATGTACTTCAGATTTTTGTTTGCCATTGAACCTATTAAAATATTCCTTTTGAAATATGCATTTTGATATCTGGATTTTTATATAGATGAATACTCATTCTTAAACACAAGCAAATAGCACAAGAACACAACCAATGTCGTCTGTAATTTTGGAATGTTCGCGTGCAACCTTTTTAAAGACTGGTGAGCCACGTGGTTCTGTCATAGAATAATATCCCATCGAAGAAACAGATCCACAGCAAAAGTAAATAAAAATAAATCCTTTTCCTTCTCCGATTTTTCTCTTAAAGGACATTAAATGAAACCCAAATGGCCCAGTGCTGTCTTTATTATCACCTGCTTTCCTCTTCTGACTGCAGCTGCCCTAACTTATGTCTTCTAAACCTCCATAGAAATAAAATTGCCTTTACATCTCTCTCTTTTTTTTTTTAATTCTTTGTCTTATCTCAGTTTTTTTTTTTTTTTTTATGGAAGTTTTTACTTTTTTCTCATGTAGATATTTCTTGCTCTCTAGAGGTGAGAAGCAGTTTTTTTTTTTTTTTTACCATGTCAGATTGTATTAGAGAGATTCTTGTCAGATTGTATTAGAGAAAAACAAATAAATGGCTCACCTTTACATACAATGGCTCTCTAAGATGATCAACAAGAATGCAAGCTTTCTCCTCCCACACAGGATTGAGGTTCTTGTATATTATTTTACTTCTAAAAATTTCTTTTCCTCCAATTTTAAACTTCACGTATGGATCACTTGTCCCTGTTAAAGAGATACAGATTGACTTGTGTTAATCATACCCTTCTATGGAAGCAAGATAATAGCTCATTTTTACACTAGAGGTTCAAGGAAGAAAAGTTAATCAAACCTTATCACATGGGAAAAGAAGGCTTAAGTGATTTTTTTTTAAATTTTTCCTTAAAGCAACAGTAAATCATCATCATCATCATCATCATCATCATCATCATCATTATCCTGGAATTAATACTGTTATCCTGTGCTGGTATTTAAAAAACTCTATTGCATGCTCCATGTGTAAATTTAATTCATGTTATAAATGACAGAAATTAATCTAACTTTTCTCTTGGTATCATCTGGTCAACTGTAAAAAGACTGATCCATGATCTTGCCTCATTTAACTAGTTTTAGACATATACGCTGCTAAAATTTTATACTAATTTTATACTAGTCTAATGGGCTTAGGAATATGTGTGTCTCGAATTTGGCTTCAATTTCACCCTTTGTTGCTCAGAAGTTTCCATTTTAGAGTTAGGAAGGGATGGAGGTCTCAGAGGAAGGCATCAGGAGGAAGAGAACAATTGTTTACTAAACAATCTAGAAACTCTGTATCATCCCTTAACACCTTCAGAGCTCTCAAACATGATAAAGAAAATCAGAGCTGTCAAATAAATTGTTCATGGACACACAGCTAGCAAGAGATGGTATTAGGATTCCAGCCAAGGCTATTTGACGCTCATGCCTGTGCTTTTTCTACTATACCTGCAAGAGGGAAGGGCCTTTATATACTTACCTATGTTATATCATTTCTCATTTTGACTGATGAATGAGACCAATCTTGATCTCAATCTTGATCAATGAGTCTATGCTGTTATTTAAGAATTCCTAGAGAAGGTGTATCAGTGACATCGCTAGCAAATCGTTCCAATGTGACAATCTTCATCCTCAGGAAATAATTACTCATATAAGGCCCAACTCCTTTATAATAAAATTTTGTTTAATTTTTCTGTTTTGTGTAAACTGAAGCTATAGTTGATAACTATGGTGTATATGATTTAAAGAAAAATATGAGTGGGGCTCTGAAAACTGTAAGTACCATACAAATGTCAGGTATTACAATTATAATGCTGATCTCCTTAAACTCATTGTCTATATCCCTCCTCAATACTCCACTCACCTCAATGACACGGAAATATCTATGCTAACCATAGGATTGCCTTATAAGATTTTTTTTTAACTTAATAACTTGGGTGCTCTCTCAAAACTCTCCACATTCCCCGAATATCTTGTTTTTTGTTTGCCTAGATATGGGTATAACAATAAAAAAAATTTAAAAAAAAACAAATTTTCCATTGTGAAACTCCCATTTGGACAGATTAATTTTATCAGAATGGTACAAACTTTAAAATTATTTTATGAATATAAATGTAGGCTACTACATGGTAGCCTGCTATAATGCATTTTTTATTGGACTTAATGCAACCAAAATGTTTAATAATTAAAATGGCTATTTTTAACACAGTGGTTCCCAACAAGGGCTGAGGACCCTGGGAATGGAGAGTGTTACAGCACATATATTGAAGGATATTAAAATCCATGTACTCATTTGTATTTTCCCAGTCATGACCTAGGTCAAGTTATGGTCTTTGATTTTTGAAAATCGTCTACACAACTACTACTGCCTGCTAAAATATAATAAGCTCCATAATACCAGAGCACTATTTTTTAAATCTTCACCACTTAGTACAGAATCAGATATATTGTTTGTCCTCAATAAACATTTGGTGACTGATTAAAGGACACAATGGCTTAACAATGGGGGCGGTAGACCTCTCTTCCTGCTGACTTTTGTCACAAGTACTTGGGTATCTAATAGACGTCCCAGCATTAACGTATCCAAAACTTAAGCCCTGATCCTCTCCCCTGCTAAGCCTGCTTCTCCTACAAACTTTGTCCGGTCAGTAATGGCTCCGTTACTTGACATCTGTTCAAGCAAGACACCTGGAAATTACTCTTGATACCTCCTTCTTCTCCATGCTGTGCTTCCAGAACACTACAAAGTCTGATTAATTCTCTTCCAAAATACACTTTGGATCTATATTCTCTGTATCACTCTACTTAAGCCACCATAATGTCTCTGCTGTCCTGCTATAACAATAGCTGCCTACTTGGATACTCTTTATCTTCTGTGTCCCTCTCCATTAATTCTCCATACAGCAGCCAGATCGATTGATTGATTGATTGATATTTTTATTGATTTTATTGGGGTGATATTGGTTAGTAACATTATATAAGTTTCAGGTATACAATTTTATAATACATCATCTGTATATTGCACTGTGTGCTCACCACTCAAAATTTAGTTTCCTTCTGTCACCATATATTTGACCCACCACCACCTTTTCTTCTGGTAACCAGCACACTGTTGTCTGTTTCAATGAGTTTTTGTTTGTTTATTTGTTGCTTTCTGTTTTATATCCTACAGATGAGTGAAATCATATGGTTGTTGTCCTTTTTCCAGGCTGACCTCTTAAAAAAGCAAATTCAATCTTCCCCTTTTTTTCCTTAATACTTCTCAACAACTTTCAACTACACCTACGACAAATCCAAAATATATAACATGGTTTACAGGACTTGTCATTTCTCCAACTTCAATTTTGGCCCCTTACTATGTTCCAGCTCTCTTGTTACTGAGTTATTTTCTGCTTCCAGTCTTTGCATATTCCAGCTAGCCTCTCTGCTTGAAAAGCCGCCTATTCTCTTCTCCTCTTGCCTGGCTGACACTTTATTGTCCTCCAGATCTTAGTTTAACCAATTTCCCATTTGCCCTGAGAATACTCGCTGGCAGCGCTTCCAGCTACAGCATTTACCCTGAGATAATTTACAGATTTCCCCCAAAGTTTGCCACGGAATATCTTGCTTTCATAATTTTTGCATGGCTCTAGTATAGCAATAGTCTTTGGAAACAAATGACATCATTCTATTTATAGCATTCTGTTTTTAGAAGTGGTATTTCCATTTACAAAATATAGTAATTCTCGATTGCTAAAAATGTCAAATCCTAGAAAACGTAACATTCTTATGCATGATGTTAAATTAATTCTGGCAGCGAGCTGCACTTTCCCCCGTCTCCCCCCAAATGGGAAAAAGGTTAAATACAATTTGCTCAGGGATGCCTTTCTCAACCTTTGGTCAGAATTAGGGCTCCTTGTTATATTATCTTGGCATTTGCTTTGCAGGACTCATCATTATGTTACCTATAGATTAGTTTGTTGTGTGAATTTTCCCACTCACTATGACTCCCATTAGGGCAAGGCTCTGCCCCAGTGCATGGCACTGTGTCTGGGACAGAGTAGGCGCTCAATAAGTATTTGTTAAATGAATGAGTAAATGAATGATTGTGAATTCACAGTGTATGGAGTACTATTAAATACATCCTCATATCTCTTTGAAGTTGGTGAAAGCATATGTTATCAACCTATACTGCAGGTGGGAAACAACCTGAGATTCAATGTGACTTGCTCCAAATCACAAGTAAGCTAGATAGCAACAACATGGAAGGCAAATTTAGACTTTCAGACTCAAAACATAATGTTCCTTCTAATCAGCTTTTTTAGGAAACCTAGATACACCCACATTTTCCTTCTCTTGCTCTAAAACACCATTGTAGAATTATTACGTAAAGATGCTGAAAAATCATTCAGATACTATAAATAATACTTATATTGACACATAACATATTCTGTCCTATAAAATTCTCACACTTATTTGTTCAATTACCCTGTGTCTCTGTGAGTCTACAACTGTCTCTGGTCTATAGATGAGAGAACTCAGAAAGAAAGGTTAAGTGGCTTGTCCAGGTCAGCCTAGAACTCAAATCTGGAGACCAGTCCAGTAAGTGCTTTTTTTGGCACATCATCACAAAACATTCACCCCTTCAGAGTGTAACAATCCTCTATTTCTTCGATTATCAAAAAGCGTGAATAACTCTTTTACATGAAAAATGAATTTAAAAAATGTGGCCTTGTGTTACTAAACGGTTACTGATATTATCTCACTCTTCAGTATGGCTATTATGTAAAAAGACTGACATAACTTTTAGTAATTTAACACAGAAAGATATACACTCAAAAGTCAATTTTTTTGAGAAGCATTCTGTTTCTTGCTCCTTCTGAGAAACATTTCTTCAACCACTGTATAGCTTAACCATCAAATCCCCTTAGAGCTTGGTACAAATGGTTTCTAGAATCCTGCTGGCTGGTCTGCTAGGTTTTGATGGAAGAACTTAAATTACAAAACGGAACTTAGATCACCCTAGCTAACATTTATTGAACACTTTTTATATCAGATACACCATATCACCTAACAAGCGTATGCATGAGTTCTGGTGTTATCTTGAGTTGGCAGTTGAAGAAACTATAGCATGGAATAAGGTAAGTAAATTCCCCCAAAGTCATACAATTAGGATGCTGACACTTGAACTTAATTGCTACATTAGGCCACCTCCAAGAAGAACATTTTTCAGGCTCGGTGGCATATCCATGATGTAAATTAAGGCTGTAAATAAATAATATGGCCCGAATAAATAATAATCCAGCTAACAAGAGTAGGCCTAAGGGTTAAATGAGGGATTAGAGACAGATTTTCGAGTCTGTGACAGGCACAAAGATCTCAGGGATTGATATGAGAGAGTGAGGCTGTTTTTAGGGACTCTGAAAAGACATTATGATAGCAAAATATTTTACAAACATGTGGCTTTGGCCACAGGGTGACCTGGATTGGAGATGGTAAATATGTTTGCAAATTTTACAGTTATAAGTACAGGAAAAACAGACGCATGTGCACACTTATGGTGAGTCAGTCATCTGGCTTTCCTCACTTTGCTTTGAATTTACTACATTTCTCTCTTTGCAACCATCCCTTAGAGCCCTCTGGGTGCTTTCATTAAAATTTAATAATTTTTTCAAGCTTCTTTAAGAAATTTCTAATTGTTTTTTCAAGTTCTTAATTTAGGGAACCTTTAATGACTTATAGTCCTTAATAGATCAAGACTTTCAGCTTGTGATTCCAATTTAGAGAACTGAAAACATTGTTTTAATTTAGCATCAGTAAAAGATTTATACCTAATTCTCTAATCTATGTTTGACAGTGTTTTTCCAACCTTATCTCATCAAATTATTATCTAGTGATATTAATATGTATTATTTGCTTTTTGAAAAAGAAGTTCTGTGGTCAATTATATTTGGAAAATTATGGTTTAGAACAAAATTAAATAGATTCATTTTCTATAGCCTTTAAATAAGGGAATGACTCTCCCAAGAAGAAGATATGACATGCAGCATTTACCAGGCTTCTTTGACAGTGGGGCCTACTTTTCTTGAGTACATATTTCAAGACTAATAATTCCTGATCTTTCTATGAGAAATGCTACCTTATTAAATTTCATATTTGAGAAATTTTCATATGTTTTAAAGGTTCTTTATTATAATAGATTTTCCAGTGAAATCAAGGAATTATATTATAATAATAGCCCTGACAAGTTCAAGCCACTAACAGGTGGTTAATCTTTAATAAATATATTATACAAAAAAGATTTGTTCGTTGGTTTGGAAAACTAAAAAATTTAATAAATCCATGAGCCTTTGCTGTTTTGTTGCAACACTGAATTCAACCACAAGATGGCACTAACACTTATCAAATTATTTCATGGCCTGTGTTTTGGCTATTCAGATATCTCTATCGGGATAAAAATTATAAACATAAGATATAAGTACCCAGAGACAAGCAGGAAATGATTTATTTTGTCCAGATACTATTTTAAAAGCACATTACAATCAAAAACGATAATTGGTAGAAACTTTAACTCTTTCAGGCAATTAAGGAACTTTTTGTTTAAATGATTTAAGTGTATGCCAGAAGTAATGAGGGCTAATGGAATACTGTGAAAAAGAAACCTCTGTGGCACAAAATAACTGACTCATTTTAAAGAAAGAGAACCCAAATCATAACTTTCTCCTTTATTCACTATTGATGTAATAATTTATAGTAAAGGATTTATCAATTACCCTTTACATGCAAGTATTAAGACATATAGATATATTCAAATAGATGATAAATGTTAAGATTTTAATTTTAGTCTTAATATATAATTTATAAGTATATTAAATAAAATATTTATCGTACTGAAAAAAAAAAAACCTCTATCGCATACATGTGGTGCTCAGGCATTTTCTTGTGCTTTGCTGTTATTTGCTGGACTATGATCCTCATTAAAACATTTTTTTATGGCAATAATGAAATGAAAACAGGCAAACAAATATGGGAGAAAAAATTAGGAAAAATTAATAGATAAAATTCAGACTTATTTATATCATATTCAAGATCAAACTTTCAACATTTATTTTATCAGACAGCATTAACTTCAGAATTTATCTTTAAAAATTAATTATATTATTTTATAATTGTTAATTCTATGATTCAAAATTCTGAAGTATTCTAGACAAAGAGGCTATCAATTGTTATTTCTGTACCCTAAGATCAAATGGTTTAAAGAAGAATTAGATGGTGTGTACAATATTTTTTCATGTAGTAAAGGATTACATGTCCATGCCATAAAACACATATAGAATTTTTTTTGAGTCAGGATACTGATGAGCATTTCAATATTTTATGTTTAGCCTTTAACATAATTTAAATCCAAAATAGAGCTAAACTTTGAATAGGTTTCCTTTTGTGCAGCAGTAAACATAGCAAACACAAGATGGCAGCATTTCCTCCCTTAAAATTGTATTAAAGATATTTAAAATGTAAATAGCCGTCTAATACTGAGTCTCTTGGTTTTCATTTTCAGAACAAATAAGACTCCTGGTTAACAAGTTTAAATCAATTCTTATTTAAACTTAGTATGTAATGAAACAGAAATAGCTGCTCCTATTTCAGAGCCCTATAATTATTCACCAACGGAAATCCTAATCAAAAACAATGACAAATTGAAACTCTATCAGAAGGAGAAGAAAGAAGGAGAAAGAGGAGAAGGAAGGTGTATAGAAGTTTATGTGAACAAACTAACTCCCTCTTTGGAAGTGCCCCCACTTTCTCTCTTTTTGCTTTAACTTCGGCCTAACCGCCCTGGCCAACATACACAGGCCTTGGAGTTGATGGTTAGCTGTGTTCTGTAAGCCTACACAATGTGATCATAAAAATGCCTGTCAGTAGTGCCCAGAAAGGCATAACGACTGAGATAAATATCACACTGGTGTTAGCATCGGTGCTAAGCAATTATCCACCACTAGACAGGCAGGAGCTATGGTTCCCTGCTCTTCCTGCATTCTCTGCCTCATCAATCATTAGTAGTCCAGCCATTCTATAAAACATTTACTGTAACAGCTGTCTAGCAGCAGAGAATAACCTCCACAGAACTGCCAAGGTCATTTGGCTATGCTGACCCTACGTCCTTGTAAGTAAATTTCCCTATAACAAATTCCAATATATTCTGTGGAGTTGCCTGCTTTATTTTTGCTCTTAAGACACTCTAAAGGTTTGGTGGTCACTGTATCTCCACTCCACATTCAGACAGAGGAGAAGGAAGGAAAGAAGAAAAAAAAAAGACAACAAAAGAAAAAAGAGAAGTGAATATAAATCTTAAGTGAAGTCAGTTAAACAGAATTCAAATTTAAGCTGCATCTTCCTGGAGGTATCCAGTTTTTCTACAAACATCGAACTACCTTTGTTGCCCAAATGCAACAGAGAAGGTAACTTTAATGATGTCCCTCACACTTAAAAGAGAGCTATAAAAACAGTGACGTTCAAAGCACACTTAGAGCAACAATTGTCTTAATATATAAATTAATTTTTATTAAGACTTTAAAAATCTTCAAAACAGGTAGAGTAGTTATGTGATAAAATCATTTTCTTAAGCTCTCCCATTCCTTCCTCATTTTTTGTTGGAGAGTTGTAATGCCCTACATTTGAAATATTACATAGGCTAAGTAACTAACTATATTAAAATTCAAATGCAAGAGGTTTATAATTGCATGTGGCTTAATGTAATAAAAGTAAATTAATACTTTTTTCCATAATGAAGAATATGAGTATTCCAGAGATTTTTAAATTTCTGGGTAATGACATTACCATGATACA
>NW_011888792.1:12559451-12578780 GCF_000151845.1 Pteropus vampyrus
TTTTTTTTTTTTTATTGGAATGATTTATTTGACTTCATACAGCCAATCGATATTATTTCATAAGACTAGGTAGTATGAACCAGCTTTTCCCACAGCCTGACCATTCCTGGATACTGGATTTCTCACTTAGAGAATTGGAAAATAAAATCCAGTAAAGAAAAAAAAACAAAAATAAGTCAAGGTGGGAAGGAACTAACTTTCTTGAATACTTACTATGTGCTTGGGGCTTTTAACACAATATTTCATTTAGGTGTAAGTATAGCCCTGTGAAGTGGATTAAACCAGCACATGGCAGGTATTCAATAAATATTTGTTGAAAAAAATGAATAAATTAGTACTTTACAGATGAGCTAGTTCAGAGAGGTTAGGCTGCTGGACCTGATTACATGGCTAGGAACTGGAAGCTCCAGAATCCATTACAAGATTTATTTGATCCCAGATTCCAAATTTACTCCACTACCATGATGCCCAACCAATGTAAGCTTTTCCAATCAACTGACCTGTCCTACCTATCTCAAACTATTATTTTTGAGCTCATCCTTCCCATAAGGTACCCCCATCAGAATATGGGTTCTATACTAAGACCTATGGGTCTCTTTGAGGTTGGCAATCATTAATTCTGAACCACAGAGTAGCAGTTAGACAAGCACAGAGAATGTAATTAGGAAAATGATTTATGTATTTAGTGTCTCCTGCCTCTATCAGACAAAAAATTTTATGAGGACATCTTTGCAGAAAACCCCACTTTTAGGCATATGAATAAGTATTCAGCTTAGGAAAGCTAATATATTAATAGCAATATATATTATTCATATAAGTCGACAAATATTGATTCATTGAGTACCAGTTTTGTGGTAACTTCTGGATTTTCTGTCTGCAAAAAATTAAAATTTTCAGTGGTGCTCCATAAAAAATTGAATTAAATAGTACAAAATTGTTTAATATATTTTGGAAAGGGATGAAGGTTCATGATCACTCCATCCATAGTAGAGGTGGTTTGGTGCTATACAGGGTAGTAGTGAAGAATTTAACCTGCAAGTTAGAAAGCCTGGGTTCTAATCTCAGCTCCAGCACTAACTAGCTATGTGAATTGAGACGTCACTTAAAATAGATGAAAATGGAGATGATCATAGAACCTCATTAAGGTCATTGTAAAGATTTAATTACATAATACATATGAAGTACTTAGTACAGTTCCTAGCACACACTAAACATTCAATAACAATTAGCAATTATTGTTACTCTTCATCTTATTCAACATGAAGACACAGTAATATTACATCACAATTTGAAAGTCTGAATCATAATTAAACTGAAATAAAAATCTACAAATATATCAAAATGGGTATCAAATCTTTGATTTCTCATGTTGAATAATTCATGTCAGTTGCAACAACATTTACTATTTAGTTATTTTCTTTAACCATTTAAGAATATATGAATATATAGTAGAAAAATAATTATTATTTTCAGATTTCTCCTTTCTATTTATGTAGACATAGCAATTCTATTAGAGTTGTTAAATCAAGAAAAAATGGCTTATAAATAATTATAAATATTGCATAAATAAACATAAGAAAGCATCATAAAATATACATTAAAAAACTGGAATCCACAGAACACACTCACTAAGAAAAAGTTATTACAACCCTAAAAAAACCAAAATCTTCTTCAATCAAAACTATAATAACAATGAAAATAATGTTATGACTCTTGTTGATTGATTACTATCATTCACTGAAATAATTTTAAGACAATTATGTTACAATATGACTAAAGTGAATCACAAATGCACAGTAATTGGATAATACATTCTTTAGCACATTCACATATTCAATTTGTGAGAAAAAATAAAAGTAATGGTCTCCTATTTGTCTCCCTGCTTCTAGTCTTCCCCATTCCAATTCATTTTCCAAAATCTTATTTTTTCTGACACAAAATCTGATGTTATTTCCTTGCTCTAAATTCTTCATTGCTTTCTCACCAACTTCAGAAGAAAGTTCAAATTCTTCAGTATGTCATACAAATTTTTGTCTGCTAATTTTTTAGACTCATCTTTTACCAGATTTCTAATCTATGGAACAAATATAGCACCTCAAATTCACAGCTTCTCTTCAATGCCTGTGCACCTCTGCGGCCCTTTCTGTCTGCCCTGACCTTCCACCACCACCCTCAGTCCCCTTTCAGTACTAAACTCAAGACTTGTTGCTGCTTGGAGAGCTTTCTGGTCCATTCCATGGACATTTACTAGGCCTTTCTCTTATGCTTACAAACATCCTCTGCAATAGCACTTGTCACCCTGAGGTATTGTTATTTCTGATCCTTGGTGTTTGGCACAACCTCTGGATTATCATACGTGATCAGGGAATGTTGGCTGACTGAAAACACTCATGTATAACTAAATGAATGAGTGCCTGTATCATCTCAAAATAATAGCAGAAACTAATAAAGTATCCAGTACTTAAGTCCACACCTTTTATTTTCCACTCTTCTTTCTCCACTCTTATTCAGTATGATTCTGACTCTCATTGGAATTTTATTCTTGAATACTAGATCTGAAATATGTAAAGTTAAGATCACAAAAGCACTGTGCTGTCAATTTTACAACAGCAAGCATTTTGCCACTGCCACTTTCTTAAACTATGGTAATTGACATTCACTGTAATTCCTAAAAACGGTCAATCTGCCCTAGTTTTACAAAATGCTTTTAGACAATCTCATTTTAGTAGCCATCTGCTTAGCATGTTTACTTAATTGACTGATTTGGATTTATGAAGAACAATCGACTAGAAAGCATACCAGAATAAAGGCGAATCAATAGGCTTGTGATATTCATCATTATGTCATATATCTAATACATATATTAAACATACAGTAAAAATTGTCATATTTTTGCACAAAATGTTTAGAAGGAAGGTTATTTTTACATGTACAAAGAAATTATGGCCAAAACTGCTACCCTTCACTGACATCTGTGTTTTCTTCTTCTTCAAAAGCAAGTAGTTAAACTATTTCCAAGACCTTTTACTTAGATGTGGCCATGTGGCTAAGGACTGTGGTCTGGCCAATGGATCGTGAGCAGAAATTGTATCACTTGCATCACTTCTTTCAATATACAATCCTCTCCCCTTGTCCCCAACCCTTAGAAGCTAGGGCCTGAAGTCTGGAGTCCCTGAATGAAATGGAAGCCCTACCACTATAATACACTATGAAGTGATGAAGAAATAAATATTTTGTTAAACCACTGAGATTGGGTATTTGTCTTTTACAGGTCTTAATACCATTTACCTTAACTGATACAAATATTGATTCCAAGAATGCCTGTTGCTATTTTAAAAAGTTGCTAAGAAATGTGACACTAATGTAGCGGCTGGGTCGTGGACAGCAAGGTAACACTGGGAGTCCAGGGAATCTTGTTAGGCCACAGGGAATACTCGGTAAAACTGTCCTTGTGATGACCTGAAAGGCAGAGCACCTGCTGCTGAGCCTGTTTTAGGGAACATGGTTGGAAAAGTATATATTTTCTAATATTAGTTGCTTTTAGTAAGTAATCATAAGAAAGAGATGAATTCAGGTGAAATAGGCTAATTTACAAATAGAAATGAAAAGAATTGGAAGAGCTGTTTTTAGACCCCAAACAGTATAAAAACAAGATAGAAAAAGCCTGAGCATGATGGTCTTAAGATAGTTTCCATTATGTTGAAAAGGAGGAACAAAGAAACAGATCATGTTTGAGGAGTATGTCTATGAAGGAACATTGGGTGTGGTTATTGCCACATGGACGCCTACTTAGTTTTTGAGAGAAGGAACTTAGCTAGTTGAGACCTCTGATCTTGCACCATCAGGAAGCAGGCAGGATGTGAAAGCTGTGCAAAACCCAAGGAGAGCAGGCTCCTTCACATCCATTTCAGATATGGCTATAGAGGATAACAGATAAGAAAGAACTTCTCAGATGGTGGAGCCACAGAGAAAAATAGACAAAGGGATTCTCCCCAAATAGTAGAGTTCTAATTAAGGAATTTCCCTGTGTTCCAGATAAGTGGCCTTCATCAAGCCTATCCATGGGGATTTCAGAATTGCTATGGACAAGTAACTGCTATGAGTCTCCCATGCTTTCTTTGTGGTCATTATATACTGGATGTGTATGGCAAAGCAGCAGGCAACAAAGAACCACATGTGGACCTGATAAAGGAATTCCTCTTATTCAGAGATCCTAGACTTGGAGCTGGGTACAGTGACCATGTGGGACTTTGGGCTGCTTTCCTTGGGAAAGGGTGAATGTCTTCTATGTTCAGAAGGAAGAGAGACCAGATATTTGGTGACCAGAAAGGCAGACTGCAGTCAGGACTGCTATTGCTCAGAATATCCACATTTTCTTCTTCTCTGGCACACAGCTGACCTATGGCCATGTAGGTGCATTCTGGTCAACTGACTTCAAGTCCAGAAGATGATTATGTCAATTCTAAACCTGGCCCATGGAAAACCTCCCATGTGTGACTCTTACTCTTCTTCCCACATCCACAGGTTGAGGAGAAGAGCCTAAGAACTGAAAGAGATGTAGTAACACTAGATGAGAAAAAAAATTGGGTTGATTAATGACTGTGTGGAGCTGAATGAGGCCCCACCCTCCATCACTGACCCATATTGGACTAAGATGTAAGATTCAATTATGTTAAATCATTGACATGGTATTTATCTTTTTAGAGTTATTTACCTTAACAAATACAAAAAATAAGCCAAATCACACTATGATTACTTCGTTTGATAAGAACAATGTAGAAACAAGATCTTTATTGACATTTAGTTTTTAAAAATACTTTTAAAATCAATTTGCAAAATATCTCAAGTGATCGATAGTTTACTCTTTACACAGTGAGTACTAAAAATACAATTTTAAGGATTTATAATAGTTATATTTTACCTTAGCATTTTATTTAGTGACATTTAAAATGATATTCACACTGCCCTGTCCCACCCCCTCCTCTACTCCCTCCTTCTCTCCCATCCTCCCCTCCCCTCCCCTGCCAGGTCAGGCTCTGCCTATTCCTCTCCCTGTCAACTCCTTAAGGCCCTGCTGGGTAGGGCTGCGGGCAGCCAGACAGACAGGTGCACAGGAGAATGGACAAAAAGTCCAACTCTCGGAGGGCCATGTCCATGCAGGGCCTCAGGCCAGTACTCTAGGCCTGACCAGGAGGACTGGAGTCACACTCAGAATTTTATTTGGCTTCTACCTTGAAATACAGGCCCTAAAAATGCCAACTTGTTTGGATGTAGAAGATGACTTGGATAAATGATAAAATTTAAGGAAGACATTTTGGTTTTCTTATTGTCCACTTGGCTTCTGGAATAATATTCACCATAGATTTAGATGATCTTCCAAACTTAGACTACAGCTATACTTCCTTGTGTTCATCAACAGTGGAAGGCTGAGAGATGGATTTTGACTCCAGATTAGAAGATGATGACACAAAATTGATAGTATTTTAGAGGATTCCACAATTTCTGTGGCCTTCCGAAAAAAAAAAAAAGAAATGACAAAGATTTTAAATGGAAATTGGACACAATATTGGATAATATGGCCAATTTGTTACACATGGAATCCAGCAAGCTAAAGGTACAGAAGGTGGAGCCCTGGAACAGCATGCAGTTGACATTCAGCATCCCCCAGGGGAATAGTGGAGTGGCTATGGATCCTGGCTCAGAGCAACAACCAGCAGCTTTGGGATCTGAGGATTCTCTCCATTCAGACTGAAGGTGTTATCAACATGGCTTTGGCTAAGACCTGAAGCCAAGATGTGAGAATGAATGGACCCATGAGAGCTGAAAATTCAATTAGGATGATGGCAGGACTTCCTGTGGCAGGTGGTCCAAGATTAATAAGAATGACCAGCTCTGGCACTGCTATGATATACCCCAGGGTGGAAATGTACCAGCTTCCATGACTGCACCAGGCCCCAGCTCAGAGCAGTAGCCCAGGACTCCTTGCCCTGCTTCTCAGTCAGATGCAATGGAACCACTCTTCTCTAGGCTCCCTATACAGCAGCAAAGTCATCCCTCAGAATCTTCAGTTCTCTCGCATCACCCAACACAGGCTGTCCCTGTCGAGAGGCAAAAGAACTCATCTAATTTTCCCCAGCTGCAGCAGCTGCATCAACAACAGCAGCAACAACAGTTGCAGGCAAGACTCCCACAGTAACGTCAGCAGCAACAGCCATGGGAAACTCGATCCCAGTTTACTGCCCCAACTCAGATGCCTATTCTTCTAGGCTGGAACCAGCTGCCTTCCAGAGCCCTTCAGCCTCCTCCAGCCCAGGGTTCTCTGGGCACAATGATTGCAAACCAAGGGTGGAAGAAGGCTCCCTTGCCTGTTCTAATGCAACAGCAACTCTAGGCAAGACCATCCTTAGCCACAGTACAGACACCTTCCCCCCCGCCCCCTCCATATCAGCAAGCTTCACAAGTCCATACAAACTTTCTCAGATGAGCAACCCAGGCCATTTCACAGCTCCTCAGATGACTAGCTTGTTGGGAGGGCCTTCCAGGGTCCCAACCCCCGCTGCAGCAGCCCCACTCACCAAGTCTCTTGCCTCCTCACTCTCCTCCTTCCAGCAGGGATATCCTGCATCCTCCCCAATAGTTAATCAAACAGCAGCAGGTGGGCCCAAAGCCACCTCAAAATAACTCACTTCCGCAGGGACATCAGTAGCCCGTCAGCTCTCTGGGTTGGAATTCCAAGGTTCAACATGGAATGTGCCACCTAACTTCGCAGTGATGCAACAGCAACCACTAAACCAGGGCCCAAAGAGTTTACATCCAGGCCTAGAAATAAGACAAGTCAATCCAAACTTTATGCAAGGTCAGACGCCTTAGACTACTCTACCACCCTTGGGAATTCAGGAGCCCCTCAGCTGTAAGTAAATCAAAATGTCCAACATACAGGTGGCCAAGGAGCTGGTCCTCCTCAAAACCAGATGCAGATTTCTCACAGGCCACCAAATATGATGCAGGCCAGCCTCATGAGAATTCATGGTAATACAAACAACCAGCAGGCTGGTAGTTCTGGGGTTTCTTAGGTGAATATGTGTAAAATGCAAGGCCAGCCTCAGCAGGACCTGCCATCTCAGCTGGTGAGCCAAGCACCAGCAGATTGTGTCCTCCCAGGGTCAGAAGGAAACATGAACCCTCAGAACCCTAAGATCTTTTCCAGGGCCCCACTCATACCACGGGGCCAGATGATGGTGAACCTTCAGGGCCAAATTCTTGGTTCCTTGCCCCGAAAGATTACCCCACCAAAGCAGATGTTTCCCCAGCAGGACCCACAAATGATGGTCCACATAATCAGAAAATGGGGCCTCAGGGGCAAGTTTTGCTCCAGAAGAACCCAATGATAGAATAGATCCTGACCAATCAGATGCAAGGGAGTAAGCAACAGTCTAACACTCAGAACCAATCCAATGCTGTGCTGGAACCAGCACAGACAACGAGGGGACCAACTCCCAACATGAAAAGAAATGTGGCACAGATATCAGGGCAAATACTGCCTCAGCAAGGGCCTATGAACGATAGTCCTTCTCAGGTTATAGGGATTCAGAAGCAGATCTTGTGGCCACTGGGGCCCAGCCCACACATGGCTCAGCAGCATGGTGGTTCTGCTTCTACAGCAAATGATGATGTCAGCTTGTCTCAAATGATGTCTGGTGTTAGCATGCCACAAAACAACATGGCCTCCCCTTCCCCCACATTCAGGCCATGCAGGGAAACCGCTTTGGTAAACCACTTCTCAGGCCATAGGATGCCTTTCAACGCACCTTTCAATGGAGCATCCAATGGAAATCAGATGATCTGTGGTCAGAATCCAGATTTCCTGGTCATTAAGGATGTCACAATAACAAGCCCTTTGTTGGTTAACTTATTGCAGAGTGACATTTTTGTAGGCCATTTTAGGGTAAACAATAAGCAAAATAACACCCACATAAATAAACCGAAGAAGAATGAAAAGTATTCAGCAAGATCTAAACAACCCAGATACTTGTCCAGCTGGTCTAGAAGAGGCCGATCAGCAGCCACTGCCTGGAAACAAGGAATCGGACAACTCAGGCCCTAAATCGCTGGAAGTTTCAGTCCCTTCACAGAACTTAGTCCCAAAGGCCACTCCAGCCATGGCCTTGCAGGAGTCTGTTGCAGACCAGAACTGAGACAATTGTTACTAGAGCCTCTGGACAAAGCAGTAAGCCCAAAGAGATAACTGCAAAGTCCAAAACCCCAAGAAAAAGAATATGCTGAATTGAAGAGCCAACTGTGGCTTCTGGAAGTATGGAAAACGGAGAGCGGAAGCCTCCAGCTCTACTAAAGACATAACCAGTGTGATGCAATCCAAGCAAAGAAAATCCAAGTAAACAAGCTGGACGGCGACTTGATACTTGTAAATGTATGTGAATTTCACAAGAAGCAATTTTGAGCTGTGACTTTTAAAAATCTATTTCTGTACAGCTAGTCATTTTAATAATGTGGCCCTTTGCCCAATTCTTGCAAACTGTTTCATGAAGTGCAAAGGGGAAAGTAGAGTTGTTGAACTCTTTTGGTGTTAATGAAGTTCATGGTCTCTGAAATGTTGCCACGTGTTGAGAGGAGCTAATGTGATTATGTTATTAGTTTTCACATTTCCTAAGTGGCCTAGAGTACAGGGTGAGCATTCTTAGATCTTTTAATGATAGACTGTGCTGTGGAAGTGCCATATGAATAACAGTAGTGGGGGCAAAAGGAGTCTTCTCATTTGGAAATGTTGTAAATAATTTCATTCTATAGTGTTTTGGATGTATCTGTTGTAGAAACGGACCAGTGAATGGGAAGATGAACAATATGTACAATGTGAAATGCTGAATATGTTAAATACATGTCATTGTCTTAGAAAAAAAACAAATAAAATGATATTCAGATATATTTTATATAGATTATTTTTTAGTTGTTTCACCTAATAACAAAATGAAAAAGTCATGTTATGCATATTGTTCATCTTCCCATTCAGCAATGTTTTCCCTTCAAAACACAGTGATAATCGAATAGTCTTGTAGAAGCATAAAGTCTTAGAATTGGAAGAGACCATGTCTAGTCTTTCACTGAATACAAGAATCCCATCTACAAAAGTGACAGATGACAGGTGGTCATGTAGATGGAATGTAGAGGCAGTTCACATACTTCCAACTCAGCACCTCAAAATTAAATTCTGTATTTGTTGAACACATGTGGTGCGTGATGTAGTAGTTTATATTGGACAAGTCTGTTATAAAATGTACGTCATAGAGTTAATCTGCCTTCCCTGGATCGTTAGAGCTATAAGAAAATAGGTAGTTCTTGTTTCACAGACACCACTTCCAAGCATGTGTAGTCCTTAATATATTTAATCACTGGCCCAATTATATACCTGAGGTTATTAAAAGAAAGATGCAATAAGCTGATCTTCTTGCCCATTGTTTTTCAATGAGAGAATTTTTAAAGTATATGCTTCCACAATTAAAAAGATTTTTTTCTTTTCAAAATACAAGTTTCGAGGGCATGATTATAATTACCTCTATTAATTAAAGGCTTTTCTTCCTTCAATTATCATATTATTTGATATAATCAATGGTTATATAAGTTTTATAAGCAAGTAAAAAAGATAAGCAAAGCAAAATGTTAACACCTACAATGTAACTAAAATACTTGAGGAACAATGAATAAAACCTTCGCCCCTCATGCTAAAAACTGTTAATAAGTGTTTAATGTGACAAGTGACTTCAAAACTTGCAATTATCCTGCTAAAGCATGCCGTCACTGCGAGAGGCAAAGACAGCGTACAGGATAGTAGTAGGTGTGGTGAGTCCTTGCTCCTATCTTCAACACAGCATTCCCTTCAACTCTGTCAGGGTGTGGAAAAGCCCATGGCCCGTGTCGGTAAGTTTAAGAAAAACTGTAGAACCAAACTAAGCACTACATCTCCCAATGACCGTCTTTCTTGCCTTCTGCCTTTCTGCCAAACTTGCTACTTCTCTATTTCCATTTTCATCAACACCGTTACTTTTTAAAGTAAGGCAGGGCTTTTTCTTAATATAAGATTCGTGCTAGGTTACAGACAATGAATTCTCCAGCTGGTACACTTTTCCTTTTCTGAAATACATTCTTGAGTTCAACAATATTTACTGGATGTCTATTATGTGCTAGGCACTGAGGATTCAACATGACATAAAACAAAGTCCCTACTCCCAAGAAGCTTCTAGTGGAAGGAAACAGGCAAGGAGCTTATAAAGCGGTGGATAATATGCCATGTGGTGATAGGCACATGAAGGAACCTAAGGCCACAGGTAAAAGGATTATGGTCAGAGTGGCTTGCTATTTTAGATAGGGTGTGGAGGTAAAGCTTCACCTGTAAGGAGACATTTGAAGAGACCTGAAGCAAATTTCAGGCAGAGGAAGCAGAAATGCAGAGACCCTGAAGCATTCTAGTATGGATGGAGTGAGTGATGAAGAAAGGGAGTGGTAGGAGATGAAGTTAGAGCTCGGTGAGACAATAGATCATGTGAGAGTCTACAGACCCTTAGTAAGAACTTGGAATTTTCCTTCAAGTGAATTAAAAACAGAAGAGCAAATGAATAAACAGATAAAAATATTTTAAGGTTGCCTTATCTGATGTCAAATCATCAGTCTTTGATTAGGGACTATACCAGCACCTGAAAAACAGAATGTACTGAAAAGCCAATTATAAAAGGGCAAGTATATTGTTTTCTTAAATTATTCAAAGTAATTTCTAAATTTAAGAATAGCTGGTCTGAAATACTTTGACAAAGCCAACCTAAAGGTTAATAATGCATGTAAAAAGAAAGTGAATTTTTACGCTTCTTATCTTTATACCTATATTACATCCTTTAAAATTTAGATTTATAAGCTATAGATAACACAATATAATTAAATATAAACTATTTTCAGAATCTGTTATGATTACTATTGATTCAAATTATCTTAATATTAGTATAATAACATCAAATGAAATTTGGCACTTAACATTCATTAGTAAAAATATCACATTTAAAGCAATGAGAATTTATTAAACATTGATGGCTTGCCCGGCACATAATGACATGGCCATTATTGGGAGCTGGTGGTAAACGTTTTCCCTACTGTGGCAGGCAAAATTCTAAAATGCACTCCTAAGATTTCTTGTTTCAGTCCCTGGACTGTGAATATTATGAGATATCATGTCTGTGATTATGCTACATGACGAAAGGGATTTTGAAGATGTAATTAAGGTTACTATTAGGCTGACTCTGAGTTCTACAAAAAGGAGATTGTCAGGGTGGACCTAACCTAATCAAATTTCCTTTAAAAGCACAAGTTTTTCTACGTGGTAGCAGAAAGGACAGTCAGATTTAAAACATGAGAATGATTTGACATGCTATTGCTGGCTTGAAAATGAAGGGCGTCACATGGAAAGGAACTGAGACTGGCCTCTAGGAGCTAAAAGAAACCCCTGGTAGGGAGACAAGCAAGAAAACAGGGACTTCAGGCCCACAGCTGCAAGCAATTCTGCCAATACTAAGAATGAACTGAGGAGAGGATCCTGAACTCCAGATATCAACCTTCCTGACACCTTGATTTCAGCCTTGGGAGACTGAGCAGAGAACCCAGTTATGCCATGCCCAGACTGCTGACCTACAGCACCTGAGAACTGTTAAATGGGTATTGTTTTAAGCTGCCAATCTCCTGAAAATTAGTTACAAAGCAGTAGAAAACTAATGACTCTACCTTGAAGAACATATTTATGGTGTAGTTGGAGATATAAAAAAAAGCTAGCAGGAAACAGGTGAACCTAATAAAAGACTTTCTTATAAAGGGTAGTGGTCTGTTAGCTAGAAGGGCAGCTGTCTAAGCTGCCAAAACAAAGAGATAAAAAAATACAGCAGATAAAACTAATGAGAAATTCATTCCCTTCTTCTAAAGCCGTAGAGGCTGAGGCAACTCTCAGTTAATAAAACACTTCCCACTCTTAATGTCTTAATTTGTGCCTTCTGACCCTTACTTAGTCCGGGACAGCTATCTTTTTTTTTTTTTTTTTAACTTTAGTTAGATAAAATTGATATGCAACATTATTAAGGACTGTACCAAATTTCAGCAATTTTGTCCTCCTAGCTTAGTGATATGTGTTTATTTTTATATTTCAATTTACTTATTTTCTTTAAAGTTGTTTCAATATAAATTTATTAAAGCAATTACTTCCTAGCTAAGATAAATCTACTTTTCATGGATACTAAGTGCTCTGAAGATTTATATTAATACTTATTCTTGAGATAGCAATATATCTTTTAAAAATCACCTTCATATTAAAAGATACTAAGGTTTTGTTTTGTTTTTGGGTCTGAGCTGATTTACAAGTATTTACAGAATAGCAGTGTATCTTTTCTGAGTTATTTTAACCTTCCCTCACATCCTCATTTCCATTTAGAAATGTGACAATTGATTTTTACTTCATTCAAATGATTGCTACCTCGAGAATTAATGAATATTTTTTTTCAAATGTTAATCTTTTCGTGAAATGAAAGTGCTCTTTAGCTATTCTGTTCATTGCATGACATAAAAATAATTTTTGGAAGTACATTTTTTAAAACAACTTGGCATCTGATAATTCCATATTTGGTTCTCCACCTTCTAGACTTATTAAGGGAAATTATTTAACATCTGATTAAGTCCAATGGTGTTTTCAAGGAGTATTTTCCAGAAAAATTGAAACAGCCTGGGCAATCGAAAAGGAAAGAGAATGAAGGCCTCTTTTCTCTCTTTCCTTAATTTAGACTCTGCATTAGTTTTTTATTACAGTGTGACAAATTACCATAAATGCAAGTAGCTTAAAACAATACACAATTTTTATCTTAAGGTTTCTTGGGCTAGGCTTGGTTTCACTAAAGCTCTGCTCAGGGTCTCACAAGTTTGCAATCAAGGTGCCAGCTGGTCTCAGTTCTCATGTGGACCTTGGGATCTATTCCCAAGCTCATTCAAGTTGTTCGAGGCATTCAAACAGCTGTAAGATAGAAGCCCGTAGCTTCTAGAGGCCATTCCTCTCCATTTTCAGTTCACAACATCGCTGTTTGCTTCTTTAAGGCCAGAAAGAGGATCTTTCTATCTTGAGGGCACCAATTCCTTAAAGGACTCATCTGATTAGGTCAGCCCCACCAAAAATCATTCCCCTTTTAACTCAAAGCCAATTGATTAGAGATATTCACTACATTTGCAAACATCCCTGTACTTCTGCTATAAGACATAACAAAATCGTAGGAGTGACAACCCATCCTATTCACAGATTTCATCAACACTAAATAAAGGGGAGAGATTAATACAAGGGCATGGACCATTAGCGGTCAATTTAGAATTCTGCCTATACCACAGGTCCTATTTTATTTAACCAGTTTCTTACATCCTATTTTCCAGACCTCACCACAAGCTCTTCAAGTAGAGGCCCAAGGCACAGATAAATCACAGAACTACCAACTCTGAGGCCCTCCTTGGCATAGTCGAGTCTCTCTCCCCAGGGACTTCCCACATTACTTTTCCAACCATTTCTCCTACAGTTGTGCTGGAATTCTTAAATGCAGTGTCTGTAATGCTGTCTTCACAGGCTGTAAACCAGATGCGACCATCCACCCAAAAGCATAAGACCTAATTACATCAAAAGCATAAAAGAAATAGCCTCATAAATGCATCACAAATCTGAAATCTATAAAGTGATAGTACATGTACCATTAAGCACGGGTATATCAAAAATGTTCTTGTCTTTGATAATGAAATTTTAAGGACAATTCCTTATTTTCTTGTAAAAAGTTAAAATATAATGTTCAGTTTTCTCTATTACTGGTACTTTACATTAATGTATTTCAAGAGCAATAATTATCCGTTTAAGATGTTTTGTCTTTTCACTCTATTGATTTTTTGGTACACGTGATAGAGTAAAAGGAGAAACCTATTGACTTCCTCTGACATCTATTATTCATAACAGTAAAGAGTATTTTTTCTTCTCAACATTATTGAATCAGAATAGTGAAACCAAAATCAGTAAAAATGAACTTCGAATAATTTTAAATACTCCGAGATACTAATTGTTTCCTATAGCTTCCTATTCTTAAAAGACAAAAACTCTAAAGCTGAATGCCAGACCCATAGAATGCCTAATATTTTAAAATATCTAATACATTAAAAATGCAAAAAAGAAAAAAAGTCCTGTAGCTCCCATTTAGAAATATTCACTAATTTCATCAACATTTTAGTTAATATTATGCTGATAATAATACTACTGTTGTTGAAGACAAAGGTAGATGATCAGAAGGCTAACTCTGTGCCTTGCTCTAAAAAGTCATGTGTAGAATCTCATTTAAGCTCTAGAACAAGCTTATAAGACAGATGCACTTGTTATCCCCATTTTACAGATGAAGCTTAGCTTAGTTATTCAGTGACGTACTTCTGGTCTCTCTGATGCCCAGCCTATGCTTATGCTGTAACACATGCAATTGATGTTCACATCCTGGCTGCACTCTGTTTCCCTAAACGCCATTGCTATATCAAGCACTTGGAACTTTCTGCAGTTACAGGAGCATGCATGGACCACACATAGGACAGGCCACAGGTGCCACACATTTGGGAGTAGGCCTTAGCAAATGGCAAATGGGAATTGCTAAATAAATAACCCATCTTTTTGGTTCCTCACTGGGACTTGCTGGGGGCATTCTACACCATGTCTCAGAGTACCCAGAAGTAACCTACTACTTCACTCACTCTGTACTGACCTCCTTCCTTTCCCTGTCTCACCTCACCCTTATCTTTACTTTCTCGGATTATCCACCGAAGAAACACAAATCCCTGTCTCAATCTAAAAAACATGGTCTTTTCTTCTATGACAGACTGCTAATAAGAAAAGATTTTTAAAAAATTGACCGAAGTTTGAAAATTTTTAAATTTGAACACACTTTTTGGGAAAGCAATTAATTTTCATTATTCTTATAATTTATACCCACGGATTTTCTTTAACAGAGAAAAAACAAAGCTTTGTCTGTTCTTTTCTATATTTAACCAGGAATTATTCTCCAATAACATCTTTTAATAGGTAATACATTCTCAAAACAAAAAGCTTTATATACAATTTTGTAGTTATTGTCTCTAAGTACATTTTGTTACAAAACTGTAATCCTTTAAATATCTAAACAATTCAGCAGTCCACATTTTTTAAATGTTTGTGAATAACGAATCGTTCATTCTTCAACTATGAAGAAAGTTTTATTTCAGACCATATCGTAGAACATCTACACATATTCATATTGAACAAACTCCATGCTTAACAGAAAGGTAAGACAAATAAATAGCTGGGGCATAATAAATGATAAACTATATGCTATAATGATAGAGAGTCTTCTTTTCCCCAGAACCATTTCCTTTTCACATTCTAAGGTTGACAGGCTTAGAGCCATGAGTTTACATTTCAAATAATTGTAAAGATCTAGGATGCTTCTCTTTACTCAAGAGAGGATCTGCTTACATTAGAAAGATAAGCTCTTTTTCTCTCTCTCAAGAATGGAGGACACCATCCAATATATATATGCCTTACTGTTAAATTGTACACCTGAAACTGGATTTCATTAACCAATGTTACCATAATAAAAAAAATTGATAAAAACAAAACCAAATAAACAAAATTAAAATTTAAAAATGCAAAAAAAATAAAAAAATAAAAAAGAACGAAGGAGGGGCTGCTTGAAGCAGTTCCCATAGAAGCTACAAATCACATTGCCTAATTTGGGGATTCCTCTCAAGTACAGACCTCCTGTATGTACAGCTGACATTTGCTCTCATTGCATCTCCCCAAAGGAGGATATAGTGAAACCAATCCTCTAAGTAATAATGGAAAAACCAATCCTCTAAGTAATAATGTCAGATCTTTGATTTAGAAAACTTGTGTTTACTATTAGGATAAAATAAATAAATACAGATATTAAAACATCAATAAAATGTTCTTAAGAGTAAATCTTTAAATTGGCCTATGAGGGGCCTTTTCATTAGCAAAAAAGAAAAAAAGAAAAAAATTGCAATAAATTTCTAATACACACTAATAACTAAATTGATGAAAATGTTTTATTTCTATAATTCTTGGAGGATCCACAGAGACAGCCTGCTTCATACTGTAAAAATACATACATAAACAGAGCCACCTCAAAATGGAGTTAGAGCTGTTATCCATAGGAACTGCCTTACCCATCTTCCTCCTCAAACCTTTGGAATGTTAAAACTGGGCAAAATCACCTATGGACTGGGCCTAAAGCAGCATTGTACTTCAAACAACTGTTTGCAAAGTCAACAGGAAAGCAGACATTATGACTAGAGAACTGAAAATTAGAGACTTTCTTTAGAATTAGCATCACTGTGTTCGCTTATCTGCATCTATAGAAATCCCTTCCTTCTGTTGAGATAATTGTATCTCTTCCCTTTCTTATAAATACCTCTTGCCTTTGTCTCCTAATGGAAACACTATTTGGATTTCTGCCTGAATCAGTGCTCCCAGGAAGGCTATTCTTTTGGATCACAAATAAACGCTTGTTGCTTCTCACTTTGGCCTTTTATTTTTAGGTTAAATAAGAACATTGAAGTCAAGTAGACATCAGCCTCTAGATCAAGGAACAACATAAGAACGAATGCTCCAGATTATTTGCGTTTCCCTAACCTTCTCCTTTAAGAGCAGCTATGACCAACAAACTACCAGACTTGGGACAATTTGAACTCAAGTTCAGAGCTTCCTCATGTCAAAGTCTAATGCCATTTGAAAAGACTCTTGTTCTGTGGTTTTAGGGCACCTTGCCATCTAATGTTAGGCCTAGGAGAAGTGAAATGAGCCTGAGGGCCTGAGTGAAACTGGAGGGGGAGTTTGGTGTCTAGAAGACATCAGGGGCTCCAGGAAAGGGAGCCCAGAATGGCTTCACAGAGAATGTTTTAGATCCGGAGAGTGTTGTGGTCTCAGTTTGTATTTGAGATGTTCCATGTGACTGTCTGCTGTGTCACTGAAGAGTGATCAAAACTCCTAGAAAAAAAGCCTAGGGTAAATAAATAATCATCACTGAAGTCTTGTGGTTTGCCATAGGAGGATTTTTTGCATATGATTTTATGACTATTATTTCATTTGCTTATTAGCTAAAATTATATATAGCAATTGGTGGGGTGATTTTCTGATTTGTCTATGACTGTGATTATTTGTGTGTATGTGTGTGTGTGAATGTGGCCAGTGAGATTCTTTAGACATTTACATCCTCAGTTCTCAAACTTTACCATATATCAGAATCACCTAGACGCTTTCTTAAAATACGGATTGATGGGCCCATATCCAGAGTTTATGATTCAGTAGGTCTGGGATGGAGCTCAAGAATTTGCAAGTTCCAAAGTGATTCTGATGCTGCTGGTCTGGGGACCAAACTGAGAATTGCTGCACTATATCTACATCTACCCATTTTTTTAAGAGCACCTTTAAAAGTTATGAATGACTGCACATGTTACAAGAACATCTGTTACACAAGTATACATTGAAAACAGAAGAAAAAAAATCATCTCTGCTAATTTCAGAAGTTGAAAGAGACAGGGATACTTTTCCTACAGAGAGTGAACTGAAGATACAGCTCTAATTTTAAAAAGAACAAACTATTGAGCAAGATAACTTTACCACCGGGGGCAAAAGAGCTATCCCTAAACCATGTTAAGGCAGAATTTTATTTTGCAAGGCACCTTTGACTGCCTCTAGAGGGAAATCAACCAGACTGTATAGTCTCTAATTTAATAGAGCTCACATTGGTCTTGAGATTAATAAGTGCATATAAATTTAGATTAAAGAGTCTCAAAACTCCCCTCGTTCACATAAATGGAAAAAAAATTGCTCAAAGGGAATGGTAGTTTCACTTAATATGTGTCTTGGTTACTAAGATAAAACAAAGAACAAAAGACATGCTAATAGCCTGCCTTTAGAAACCATTTTGTCCTAAGACTTTAACCTAAGAGTTAAGGATTGTCAGTATTACCTGGTAAATAAATGTTGAGTAACTTTAAAATATTCTTCAAATTGACTTAAATACTTTTAATACTCCTGATCACATTAAATACTTAAATAATTTAAATTATTTCATGTACATATGTGTATATTTAATATTCATACATAGCGAGGTAATTTAAAACTATCTTTTGCAAATAATCAGACCAGGTGTTGCCAGGGGAAAGAAGTATAGAGAGAATGAACCACAAAGGATCATGAGGGAACTTTTTGAGGTGATGGAAGTGTTTTAAATTTTGATTTAGGTGGTAGTCATGACTGTATATGTCTGTCAAATGCATCAAACTGTAGTTTTACCATGTGTAAATTAAACTTCAATAAACTTAAGTTGAAAAAAATTTTTCAATTAAAGTATTTTTAAAGAAGCTTGTGTATCATAGAGGACTGGTAGTTCAGAAAGAAAAATTGTCGTTGCATATGGAGTCTGTTCTCAGCACAAGATAGTAAAAAATTTCTTTGGTTTCTGCATAGATGGAAGAAAGTTTTACCTCACTCAAACCAAACACATACTTTTAAAAGTGTCTGCTTTTATGCTGTTTTTAAGTATTTTATGACCATGGTGAGTTATTATTATTTTTTTTTTAAATAAACAGAGTAAAAAGGGTTCACCATGTCTAGACAGCCTAAAATCACTATACTATTTGATGTTTTACCTTTGTTATGGTTGCTATAAAGTGTTGTTACTTTGGTTAATAACACAGACAAGGTTGTAGCTACTTCTTGCCCTTGAGCACCTGTGCGCCTGTCTTGAAATTTTTTATTTTGCTCTTCTCCAAGATTAGGCCCTAAATTTTGACTAATAAAACTGACAGGGTATTTTTCATACCCAAAGCAACTTCGGTCCTTCCCCAGCAACTGATAGCACCAAGGACTTGCTCCCTCACCTTAAAATCCTTCCTGTGGCACTCAAGAGGAAGGAGGGACCTCTTGATACAATTAGGTATAACTGGAAAGTCCTATTTTTCTTAATTTTCTCAATACTTGCCCCACTGCAGGGAAAATGGGACATGATTTTTGGTGCACGCTTTATAGTACTGATTGCAAGGCTTTGGAGATTTGCAAACGTCTTCACTGTCTATGATATATTTTTCCCTCAGAGTAAACATCATCTGTTACAATTATGCCCAGTAGCTTATGTACACACTTCCAAAAGGCTATTCTACCCTCTTCTATTCTGATATCATTGGTTTCTAAACTAAATTAACCAGAAACATTCAGTCTATTATCAGCAAGTG